>NC_140999.1:74201121-74518319 GCF_052327205.1 Somniosus microcephalus | reverse complement strand
GAAAGTGTTATCGGGGGGAGTGTGATCGGGAGAGTGTGATCGGGGGACTGTGATCGGGGGAGTGTGATCGGGGGAGTGTGATCAGGGGGAGTGTGATCGGGGGAGTGTGATCGGGGGAGTGTGGTCGGGGGAGTGTGATCGGGGGCTAGTGTGTTTGGAGGAGTGAGATCGGGGGGAGTGTGATCAGTTGGACTGTGACCGGGGGGAGACTGACCGGTGGTTGTGATCGGGGGAGTGTGATTGGGAGGTGTGTGATCAGGGGGAATGTGATCGGGGGAGTGTGATCGGGGGAATGTGATCGGGGGGAGTGTGGTCGGGGGGAGTGAGATAGGGGGAGTGTGATCGGGGGAGTGTGATCGGGGGGAGTGTGATCGGGGGGGTGTGATCGGGGGGTGTGTGATCGGGGGAGTGTAATCGTGGGGAGTGTGATCGGGGGGAGTGTGATCGGGGGAGTGTGAACGGGGGGTGTGTGATCGGGGGGAATGTGATCGGGGGAGTGTGATCGGGCGAGTCTGATCGGGCGAGTGTGATCGGGGTGAGTGTGATCGGGGGGAGTGTGATCGGGGGAGTGTAATCGTGGGGAGTGTGATCGGGGGTAGTGTGTTCGGGGGAGTGTGATCGGGTGGAGTGTGATCGGGGGAGTGTGCTCGGGTGAGTGTGATCGGGGGGAGTATGATCGGCGGGAGTGTGATCGGCGAAGTGTGATCGGGGGGAGTGTGTTCGGGGGGAGTGTGTTCAGGGCGAGTGTGATGGGGGGACTGTGATAGTGGGGAGTGTGATCGGGGGAGTGTGATCGGGGGGAGTGTGATTGGGAGAGTGTGATCGGGGGAGTGTGATCGGGGGAGTGTGATCGGGGGAGTGTGATCGGGGGAGTGTGATCGGGGGAGTGTGATCAGGGGGAGTGTGATCGGGGGAGTGTGATCGGGGGAGTGTGGTCGGGGGAGTGGGATCGGGGGGTAGTGTGTTTGGAGGAGTGAGATCGGGGGGAGTGTCATCGGGGGGAGTGTGATCGGTTGGACTGTGACCGGGGGGAGACTGATCGGTGGTTGTGATCGGGGGAGTGTGTTTGGGCGGTTTGTGATCAGGGGGAATGTGATCGGGGGAGTGCGATCAGGGGAATGTGATCGGGGGAATGTGATCGGGGGTAGAGTGATCGGGGTGAGTGTGATCGGGGGAATGTGATCGGGGGGTGTGTGATCGGGGGAAGTGTGGTCGGGGGGAGAGTGATTGGGGTGAGTGTGATCGGGGGAATGTGATCGGGGGGAGTGTGATCGGGGGAGTGTGATTGGGTGAGTGTGATCGGGCAGGAGTGTGATCGGGGGATTGTGATCAGGGTGAGTGTGATCGGTGCGAGTGTGATCGGGGGAGTGTGATCGGGGTGAGTGTATTCGAGGCGAGTGTCATCTGGGTCAATGTGATCGGGGTGAGTATGATCGGGGGAGTGTGATCGGGGGAGTGTGATCAGGGGAGTGTGATTGGGGTGATTGTGATCGGGGCGATTGTGATCAGGGGGAGTTTGATTGGGGGAGTGTGTTCAGGGTGAGTGTGATCGGGGAGAGTGTGATTGGGGTGAGTGTGATCGGGGGAGTGTGATCGGGGGAGTGTGACCGGGCTGAGTGTGATCGGGGTGAGTGTGTTTGGGCGAGTGTGATCTGGGTGAGTGTTATTGGGGCGATTGTGATTGGGGGATTGTGATCGGGGTGAGTGTGTTCGGGGGGAGTGTGATCGGGGGAGTGTGATCGGGGGTGTGTGATCGGGGAGAGTTTGATCGGGCGAGTGTGATCGGGGAAGTGTGATCGGGGGGAGTGTGATCGGGAGAGTGTGATCGGGGGACTGTGATCGGGGGAGTGTGATCGGCGTAGTGTGATCAGGGGGTGTGTGATCGGGGGAGTGTGATTGGGGGAGTGTGGTCGGGGGAGTGTGATCGGGGGGTAGTGTGTTTGGAGGAGTGAGATCGGGGGGAGTGTCATCGTGGGGAGTGTCATCGTGGGGAGTGTCATCGGGGGGAGTGTGATCGGTTGGACTGTGACCGGGGGGAGACTGACCGGTGGTTGTGATCGGGGGAGTTTGATTGGGGGGAGTGTGATAGGGGGAGTGTGATCGGGGGAGTGTGATTGGGGGGAGTGTGATCGGGGGGGTGTGATCGGGGGGAGTGTGATCGGGGGAGTGTAATCGTAGGGAGTGTGATCGGGGGGAGTGTGATCGGGGGAGTGTGAACGGGGGGAGTGTGTTCGGGGGGAATGTGATCGGGGGAGTGTGATCGGGCGAGTCTGATCGGGCGAGTGTGATCGGGGTGAGTGTGATCGGGGGGAGTGTGATCGGGGGAGTGTAATCGTGGGGAGTGTGATCGGGGGTAGTGTGTTCGGGGGAGTGTGATCGGGTGGAGTGTGATCGGGGGAGTGTGCTCGGGTGAGTGTGATCGGGGGGAGTGTGATCGGGGGAAGTGTGATCGGGGGAGTGTGATCGGGGGGTGTATGATCGGCGGGAGTGTGATCGGCGAAGTGTGATCGGGGGAGTGTGTTCGGGGGGAGTGTGTTCAGGGCGAGTGTGATGGGGGGACTGTGCTAGTGGGGAGTGTGATCGGGGGAGTGTGATCGGGGGGAGTGTGATCGGGAGAGTGTGATCGGGGGAGTGTGATCGGGGGAGTGTGATCGGGGGAGTGTGATCAGGGGGAGTGTGATCGGGGGAGTGTGATCGGGGGAGTGTGGTCGGGGGAGTGGGATCGGGGGGTCGTGTGTTTGGAGGAGTGAGATCGGGGGGAGTGTCATCGGGGGAGTGTGATCGGTTGGACTGTGACCGGGGGGAGACTGATCGGTGGTTGTGATCGGGGGAGTGTGTTTGGGGGGTGTGTGATCAGGGGGAATGTGATCGGGGGAGTGCGATCGGGGGAATGTGATCGGGGGAATGTGATCGGGGGGAGTGTGGTCGGGGGAGTGTGATCGGGGGAGTGTGATCGGGGAGTGTGATCGGGGGGAGTGTGATCGGGGGGAGTGTGATCGGCGGGAGTGTGATCGGGGGGAGTGTGATCGGGGGAGTGTGATCGGGGGGAGTGTGATCGGGGGGAATGTGATCGGGGAGTGTGATCAGGCGAGACTGATCGGGAGAGTGTGATCGGGGGGAGTGTGATCGGGGGGAGTGTGATCGGGGGAGTGTAATCGTGGGGAGTGTGATCGGGTGTAGTGTGATCGGGGGAGTGTGATCGGGTGGAGTGTGATCGGGGGAGTGAGATCGGGTGAGTTTGATCGGGGGGAGTGTGATCGGGGGGAGTGTGATCGGGGGGGAGTGTGATCGGGGGAGAGTGATCGGGGGAGTGTGATCGGGGGTGTGTGATCGGGGGAGTGTGATCGGCGGGAGTGTGATCGGGGGAGTGTGATCGGGGGAGTGTGATCGGCAGGAGTGTGAGCGAGGGTATTGTGATCGGGTGAGTGTGATCGGGGGAGTGTGATCGGGGAGAGTGTGATGGGGGGAGTTTGATCGGGGGGAGTGTGATCGGGGGGAGTGTGATCGGGGGAGTGTAATCGGGGGGAGTGTGATCGGGGGAGTGTGATCGGGGGAGTGTGATCGGGGGGAGCGTGATCGGGGGAGTGTGTTCGGCGGAGTGTGATCGGGGGTGTGTGATCAGGGGAGTGTGATCGGGGGAGTGTGATCGACGGGAGTGTGATCGGGGGAGAGTGATCTGGGGGAGTGTCGTCGGGGGGAGTGTGATCGGGGGAGTGTGATCAGGGGGAGTGTGATCGGGGCAGTGTGATCGGGGGAGTGTGGTCGGGAGAGTGTGATCGGGGGGTAGTGTGTTTGGAGGAGTGATATCGGGGGGAGTGTCATCGGGGGGAGTGTGATCGGTTGGACTTTGACCGGGGGGAGACTGATCGGTGGTTGAGATCGGGGGAGTGTGATCGGGGGGGAGTGTGGTCGGGGGGAGTGTGATAGGGGGAGTGTGATCGGGGGAGTGTGATCGGGGGGAGTGTGATCGGGGGGGTGTGATCGGGGGAGTGTGATCAGGGGAGTGTAATCGTAGGGAGTGTGATCGGGGGGAGTGTGATCGGGGGAGTGTGAACGGGGGGAGTGTGTTCGGGGGGAATGTGATCGGGGGAGTGTGATCGGGCGAGTCTGATCGGGCGAGTGTGATCGGGGTGAGTGTGATCGGGGGGAGTGTGATCGGGGGAGTGTAATCGTGGGGAGTGTGATCGGGGGTAGTGTGTTCGGGGGAGTGTGATCGGGTGGAGTGTGATCGGGGGAGTGTGCTCGGGTGAGTGTGATCGGGGGGAGTGTGATCGGGGGAAGTGTGATCGGTGGAGTGTGATCGGGGGGAGTATGATCGGCGGGAGTGTGATCGGCGAAGTGTGATCGGGGGAGTGTGTTCGGGGGGAGTGTGTTCAGGGCGAGTGTGATGGGGGGACTGTGCTAGTGGGGAGTGTGATCGGGGGAGTGTGATCGGGGGGAGAGTGATCGGGAGAGTGTGATCGGGGGAGTGTGATCGGGGGAGTGTGATCGGGGGAGTGTGATCAGGGGGAGTGTGATCGGGGGAGTGTGGTCGGGGGAGTGGGATCGGGGGGTCGTGTGTTTGGAGGAGTGAGATCGGGGGGAGTGTCATCGGGGGGAGTGTGATCGGTTGGACTGTGACCGGGGGGAGACTGATCGGTGGTTGTGATCGGGGGAGTGTGTTTGGGGGGTGTGTGATCAGGGGGAATGTGATCGGGGGAGTGCGATCGGGGGAATGTGATCGGGGGAATGTGATCGGGGGGAGTGTGGTCGGGGGGAGTGTGATCGGGGGAGTGTGATCGGGGGAGTGTGATCGGGGGGAGTGTGATCGGGGGGAGTGTGTTCGGCGGGAGTGTGATCGGGGGAGTGTAATCGTGGGGAGTGTGATCGGGGGGAGTGTGATCGGGGGAGTGTGATCGGGGGGAGTGTGATCGGGGGGAATGTGATCGGGGAGTGTGATCAGGCGAGACTGATCGGGAGAGTGTGATCGGGGGGAGTGTGATCGGGGGGAGTGTGATCGGGGGAGTGTAATCGTGGGGAGTGTGATCGGGTGTAGTGTGATCGGGGGAGTGTGATCGGGTGGAGTGTGATCGGGGGAGTGAGATCGGGTGAGTTTGATCGGGGGGAGTGTGATCGGGGGGAGTGTGATCGGGGGGAGTGTGATCGGGGGAGAGTGATCGGGGGAGTGTGATCGGGGGTGTGTGATCGGGGGAGTGTGATCGGCGGGAGTGTGATCGGGGGAGTGTGATCGGGGGAGTGTGATCGGCAGGAGTGTGAGCGAGGGTATTGTGATCGGGTGAGTGTGATCGGGGGAGTGTGATCGGGGAGAGTGTGATGGGGGGAGTTTGATCGGGGGGAGTGTGATCGGGGGGAGTGTGATCGGGGGAGTGTAATCGGGGGGAGTGTGATCGGGGGGAGTGTGATCGGGGGAGTGTGATCGGGGGGAGCGTGATCGGGGGAGTGTGTTCGGCGGAGTGTGATCGGGGGTGTGTGATCAGGGGGAGTGTGATCGGGGGAGTGTGATCGACGGGAGTGTGATCGGGGGAGAGTGATCTGGGGGAGTGTCGTCGGGGGGAGTGTGATCGGGGGAGTGTGATCAGGGGGAGTGTGATCGGGGCAGTGTGATCGGGGGAGTGTGGTCGGGAGAGTGTGATCGGGGGTAGTGTGTTTGGAGGAGTGATATCGGGGGGAGTGTCATCGGGGGAGTGTGATCGGTTGGACTTTGACCGGGGGGAGACTGATCGGTGGTTGAGATCGGGGGAGTGTGATTGGGGGGGGGGTGATCAGGGGGAATGTGATCGGGGAGTGTGATCGGGGGAATGTGATCGGGGGAACGTGATCAGGGGGAGTGTGGTCGGGGGAGTGTGATCGGTGGAGTGTAATCGTGGGGAGTGTGATCGGGGGGAGTGTGATCGGGGGAGTGTGATCGGGGGGAGTGTGATCGGGGGGAATGTGATCGTGGGAGTGTGATCGGGCGAGTCTGTTCGGGCGAGTGTGATCGGGGGGAGTGTGATCGGGGGGAGTGTGATCGGGGGAGTGTAATCGTGGGGAGTGTGATCGGGCGTAGTGTGATCGGGGGAGTGTGATCGGGTGGAGTGTGATCGGGGGAGTGTGATCGGGTGAGTGTGATCGGTGGGAGTGTGACCGGGGGGAGTGTGATCGGGGGAAGTGTGATCGGGGGGAGTATGATCGGCGGGAGTGTAATCGGCGAAGTGTGATCGGGGGAGTGTGTTCGGGGGGAGTGTGTTCGGGGCGAGTGTGATGGGGGGACTGTGATAGTGGGGAGTGTGATCGGGGGGAGTGTGATCGGGGGGAGTGTGATCGGGAGAGTGTGATCGGGGGAGTGTGATCGGGGGAGTTTGATCGGGTGAGTGTGATCGGGGGAGTGTGGTCGGGGGAGTGGGTTCGGGGTGTAGTGTGTTTGGAGGAGTGAGATCGGGGGGAGTGTCATCGGGGGAGTGTGATCGGTTGGACTGTGACCGGGGGGAGACTGATCGGTGGTTGTGATTGGGGGAGTGTGATTGGGGGGTGTGTGATCAGGGGGAATGTGATCAGGGGAGTGTGACAGGGGGAATGTGATCGGGGAATGTGATCGGGGGAGTGTGGTCGGGGGGAGTGTGATCGGGGGAGGGTGATCGGGGGAGTGTGATCGGGGGGAGTGTGATCGGGGGGAGTGTGATCGGGGGAGTGTGATCGGGGGAGTGTGATCGGGGGGAGCGTGATCGGGGGAGTGTGTTCGGCGGAGTGTGATCGGGGGTGTGTGATCAGGGGGAGTGTGATCGGGGGAGTGTGATCGACGGGAGTGTGATCGGGGGAGAGTGATCTGGGGGAGTGTCGTCGGGGGGAGTGTGATCGGGGGAGTGTGATCAGGGGGAGTGTGATCGGGGCAGTGTGATCGGGGGAGTGTGGTCGGGAGAGTGTGATCGGGGGGTAGTGTGTTTGGAGGAGTGATATCGGGGGGGTGTGTCATCGGGGGGAGTGTGATCGGTTGGACTTTGACCGGGGGGAGACTGATCGGTGGTTGAGATCGGGGGAGTGTGATCGGGGGGGAGTGTGGTCGGGGGGAGTGTGATAGGGGGAGTGTGATCGGGGGAGTGTGATCGGGGGGAGTGTGATCGGGGGGGTGTGATCGGGGGGAGTGTGATCAGGGGAGTGTAATCGTAGGGAGTGTGATCGGGGGGAGTGTGATCGGGGGAGTGTGAACGGGGGGAGTGTGTTCGGGGGGAATGTGATCGGGGGAGTGTGATCGGGCGAGTCTGATCGGGCGAGTGTGATCGGGGTGAGTGTGATCGGGGGGAGTGTGATCGGGGGAGTGTAATCGTGGGGAGTGTGATCGGGGTAGTGTGTTCGGGGGAGTGTGATCGGGTGGAGTGTGATCGGGGGAGTGTGCTCGGGTGAGTGTGATCGGGGGGAGTGTGATCGGGGGAAGTGTGATCGGTGGAGTGTGATCGGGGGGAGTATGATCGGCGGGAGTGTGATCGGCGAAGTGTGATCGGGGGAGTGTGTTCGGGGGGAGTGTGTTCAGGGCGAGTGTGATGGGGGGACTGTGCTAGTGGGGAGTGTGATCGGGGGAGTGTGATCGGGGGGAGAGTGATCGGGAGAGTGTGATCGGGGGAGTGTGATCGGGGGAGTGTGATCGGGGGAGTGTGATCAGGGGGAGTGTGATCGGGGGAGTGTGGTCGGGGGAGTGGGATCGGGGGGTCGTGTGTTTGGAGGAGTGAGATCGGGGGGAGTGTCATCGGGGGGAGTGTGATCGGTTGGACTGTGACCGGGGGAGACTGATCGGTGGTTGTGATCGGGGGAGTGTGTTTGGGGGGTGTGTGATCAGGGGGAATGTGATCGGGGGAGTGCGATCGGGGGAATGTGATCGGGGGAATGTGATCGGGGGGAGTGTGGTCGGGGGGAGTGTGATCGGGGGAGTGTGATCGGGGGAGTGTGATCGGGGGGAGTGTGATCGGGGGGAGTGTGTTCGGCGGGAGTGTGATCGGGGGAGTGTAATCGTGGGGAGTGTGATCGGGGGGAGTGTGATCGGGGGAGTGTGATCGGGGGGAGTGTGATCGGGGGGAATGTGATCGGGGAGTGTGATCAGGCGAGACTGATCGGGAGAGTGTGATCGGGGGGAGTGTGATCGGGGGGAGTGTGATCGGGGGAGTGTAATCGTGGGAGTGTGATCGGGTGTAGTGTGATCGGGGGAGTGTGATCGGGTGGAGTGTGATCGGGGGAGTGAGATCGGGTGAGTTTGATCGGGGGGAGTGTGATCGGGGGGAGTGTGATCGGGGGGAGTGTGATCGGGGGAGAGTGATCGGGGGAAGTGTGATCGGGGGTGTGTGATCGGGGGAGTGTGATCGGCGGGAGTGTGATCGGGGGAGTGTGATCGGGGGAGTGTGATCGGCAGGAGTGTGAGCGAGGGTATTGTGATCGGGTGAGTGTGATCGGGGGAGTGTGATCGGGGAGAGTGTGATGGGGGGAGTTTGATCGGGGGGAGTGTGATCGGGGGGAGTGTGATCGGGGGAGTGTAATCGGGGGGAGTGTGATCGGGGGGGAGTGTGATCGGGGGAGTGTGATCGGGGGGAGCGTGATCGGGGGAGTGTGTTCGGCGGAGTGTGATCGGGGGTGTGTGATCAGGGGGAGTGTGATCGGGGGAGTGTGATCGACGGGAGTGTGATCGGGGGAGAGTGATCTGGGGGAGTGTCGTCGGGGGGAGTGTGATCGGGGAGTGTGATCAGGGGGAGTGTGATCGGGGCAGTGTGATCGGGGGAGTGTGGTCGGGAGAGTGTGATCGGGGGGTAGTGTGTTTGGAGGAGTGATATCGGGGGGAGTGTCATCGGGGGGAGTGTGATCGGTTGGACTTTGACCGGGGGAGACTGATCGGTGGTTGAGATCGGGGGAGTGTGATTGGGGGGGGGGTGATCAGGGGGAATGTGATCGGGGAGTGTGATCGGGGGAATGTGATCGGGGGAACGTGATCAGGGGGAGTGTGGTCGGGGGGAGTGTGATCGGTGGAGTGTAATCGTGGGAGTGTGATCGGGGGGAGTGTGATCGGGGGAGTGTGATCGGGGGAGTGTGATCGGGGGAATGTGATCGTGGGAGTGTGATCGGGCGAGTCTGTTCGGGCGAGTGTGATCGGGGGGAGTGTGATCGGGGGGAGTGTGATCGGGGGAGTGTAATCGTGGGGAGTGTGATCGGGCGTAGTGTGATCGGGGGAGTGTGATCGGGTGGAGTGTGATCGGGGAGTGTGATCGGGTGAGTGTGATCGGTGGGAGTGTGACCGGGGGGAGTGTGATCGGGGGAAGTGTGATCGGGGGGAGTATGATCGGCGGGAGTGTAATCGGCGAAGTGTGATCGGGGGGAGTGTGTTCGGGGGGAGTGTGTTCGGGGCGAGTGTGATGGGGGGACTGTGATAGTGGGGAGTGTGATCGGGGGAGTGTGATCGGGGGGAGTGTGATCGGGAGAGTGTGATCGGGGGAGTGTGATCGGGGGAGTTTGATCGGGTGAGTGTGATCGGGGGAGTGTGGTCGGGGGAGTGGGTTCGGGGTGTAGTGTGTTTGGAGGAGTGAGATCGGGGGGAGTGTCATCGGGGGGAGTGTGATCGGTTGGACTGTGACCGGGGGGAGACTGATCGGTGGTTGTGATTGGGGGAGTGTGATTGGGGGGTGTGTGATCAGGGGGAATGTGATCAGGGGAGTGTGACAGGGGGAATGTGATCGGGGGAATGTGATCGGGGGGAGTGTGGTCGGGGGGAGTGTGATCGGGGGAGGGTGATCGGGGGAGTGTGATCGGGGGGAGTGTGATCGGGGGGAGTGTGATCGGGGGGAGTGTGATCGGGGGAGTGTAATCGTGGGGAGTGTGATCGGTGGGAGTGTGATCGGGGGAGTGTGATCGGGGGGAGTGTGATCGGGGGGAATGTGATCGAGGAGTGTGATCGGGCGAGTCTGATCGGGCGAGTGTGATCGGGGGGAGTGCCATCGGGTGGAGTGTGATCGGGTGAGTGTGATCGGGGGGAGTGTGATCGGGGGGAGTGTGATCGGGGGGAGTGTGATCGGGGGGAGTGTGATCGGGGGAGTGTGATCGGGGGAGTGTGATCGGGGGGAGTGTGATCGGGGGAGAGTGATCGGGGGAGTGTGATCGGGGGAGTGTGATAGCGGGGAGTGTGATCGGGGGGAGTGTGATCGGGGGAGTGTGATCGGGGGAGTGTGATCGGGGGGAGTGTGATCGGGGTAGTGTGATCGGGGAGTGTGACCGGGGGGAGTGTGATCGGGGGGAGTGTGATTGGGGGGAGCGTGATCCGGGGGAGTGTGATCGGGGGGAGTGTGATCGGGGGATTGTGATCGGGTGAGTATGATCGGCGGGAGTGTGATCGGGGCGAGAGTGATCGGGGGGAGTGTGATCCGGGGGAGTGTGATCGGGGGGAGTGTGATCGGGGGAGTGTGATCGGGTGAGTGTGATCGGCGGGAGTGTGATTGGGGAAGTGTGACCGGGTGCTGTGTGATCGGGGGGAGTGTGTTCGGGGGGAGTGTGATCGGGGGGGTGTGATCGGTGGATTGTGATATTGGGGAGTGTGATCGGGGGAGTGTGATCGGGGGAGTGTGATCGGGGGGAGTGTGATGGGGGTGTGATCGGGGTAGTGTGACCGGGGGGAGTGTGATCGGGGGAAGTGTGATCGGGGGGAGTATGATCGGCGGGAGTGTAATCGGCGAAGTGTGATCGGGGGGAGTGTGTTCGGGGGGAGTGTGTTCGGGGCGAGTGTGATGGGGGGACTGTGATAGTGGGGAGTGTGATCGGGGGAGTGTGATCGGGGGGAGTGTGATCGGGAGAGTGTGATCGGGGGAGTGTGATCGGGGGAGTTTGATCGGGTGAGTGTGATCGGGGGAGTGTGGTCGGGGGAGTGGGTTCGGGGTGTAGTGTGTTTGGAGGAGTGAGATCGGGGGGAGTGTCATCGGGGGGAGTGTGATCGGTTGGACTGTGACCGGGGGGAGACTGATCGGTGGTTGTGATTGGGGGAGTGTGATTGGGGGGTGTGTGATCAGGGGGAATGTGATCAGGGGAGTGTGACAGGGGGAATGTGATCGGGGGAATGTGATCGGGGGGAGTGTGGTCGGGGGGAGTGTGATCGGGGGAGGGTGATCGGGGGAGTGTGATCGGGGGGAGTGTGATCGGGGGGAGTGTGATCGGGGGGAGTGTGATCGGGGGAGTGTAATCGTGGGGAGTGTGATCGGTGGGAGTGTGATCGGGGGAGTGTGATCGGGGGGAGTGTGATCGGGGGGAATGTGATCGAGGAGTGTGATCGGGCGAGTCTGATCGGGCGAGTGTGATCGGGGGGAGTGCCATCGGGTGGAGTGTGATCGGGTGAGTGTGATCGGGGGGAGTGTGATCGGGGGGAGTGTGATCGGGGGGAGTGTGATCGGGGGGAGTGTGATCGGGGGGAGTGTGATCGGGGGAGTGTGATCGGGGGAGTGTGATCGGGGGGAGTGTGATCGGGGGAGAGTGATCGGGGGAGTGTGATCGGGGGAGTGTGATAGCGGGGAGTGTGATCGGGGGGAGTGTGATCGGGGGAGTGTGATCGGGGGAGTGTGATCGGGGGGAGTGTGATCGGGGTAGTGTGATCGGGGAGTGTGACCGGGGGGAGTGTGATCGGGGGGAGTGTGATTGGGGGGAGCGTGATCCGGGGGAGTGTGATCGGGGGGAGTGTGATCGGGGGATTGTGATCGGGTGAGTATGATCGGCGGGAGTGTGATCGGGGCGAGAGTGATCGGGGGGAGTGTGATCCGGGGGAGTGTGATCGGGGGGAGTGTGATCGGGGGAGTGTGATCGGGTGAGTGTGATCGGCGGGAGTGTGATTGGGGAAGTGTGACCGGGTGCTGTGTGATCGGGGGGAGTGTGTTCGGGGGGAGTGTGATCGGGGGGGTGTGATCGGTGGATTGTGATATTGGGGAGTGTGATCGGGGGAGTGTGATCGGGGGAGTGTGATCGGGGGGAGTGTGATGGGGGTGTGATCGGGGTAGTGTGATCGGGGGAGTGTGATCGGGGGAGTGTGATCGGGCAGAGTGTGATCGGGGGGAGTGTGTCCGGGTGAGTGTGATTGGGGGAGTGATCGGGGGACTGTGATCGGGGGTGGGTGATCGGGGGAGTGTGATCGGGGGCAGTGTGATCGGGGGGAGTGTGACCGGGTGAGTGTGATCGGGGAGAGTGTGACCGGGTGGAGTGTGACCGGGTGAGTGTGATCGGGGGAGTGATCGGGGGACTGTGATCGGGGGTGGGTGATCGGGGGAGTGTGATCGGGGGACTGTGATCGGGGGGAGTGTGACCGGGTGAGTGTGATCGGGGAGAGTGTGACCGGGTGGAGTGTGACCGGGTGAGTGTGATCGGGGGAGTGATCGGGGGACTGTGATCGGGGGTGGGTGATCGGGGGGAGTGTGATGGGGGTGTGATCGGGGTAGTGTGATCGGGGGAGTGTGATCGGGGGAGTGTGATCGGGGAGAGTGTGATCGGGGGGAGTGTGACCGGGTGAGTGTGATTGGGGGAGTGATCGGGGGACTGTGATCGGGGGTGGGTGATCGGGGGAGTGTGATCGGGGGCAGTGTGATCGGGGGGAGTGTGACCGGGTGAGTGTGATCGGGGAGAGTGTGACCGGGTGGAGTGTGACCGGGTGAGTGTGATCGGGGTAGTGATCGGGGGACTGTGATCGGGGGTGGGTGATCGGGGAGTGTGATCGGGGGACTGTGATCGGGGGAGTGTGATCGGGGGGAGTGTGATCGGGGGGAGTGTGATCGGGGGAGTGTGATCGGGGAGAGTGTGTTCGGGGGGAGTGTGACCGGGTGAGTGTGATCGGGGGAGTGATCGGGGGACTGTGATCGGGGGTGGGTGATCGGGGGAGTGTGATCGGGGGACTGTGATCGGGGAGAGTGTGATCGGGGGGAGTGTGTCCGGGTGAGTGTGATTGGGGGAGTGATCGGGGGACTGTGATCGGGGGTGGGTGATCGGGGGAGTGTGATCGGGGGCAGTGTGATCGGGGGGAGTGTGACCGGGTGAGTGTGATCGGGGAGAGTGTGACCGGGTGGAGTGTGACCGGGTGAGTGTGATCGGGGGAGTGATCGGGGGACTGTGATCGGGGGTGGGTGATCGGGGGAGTGTGATCGGGGGACTGTGATCGGGGGGAGTGTGACCGGGTGAGTGTGATCGGGGAGAGTGTGACCGGGTGGAGTGTGACCGGGTGAGTGTGATCGGGGGAGTGATCGGGGGACTGTGATCGGGGGTGGGTGATCGGGGGGAGTGTGATGGGGGTGTGATCGGGGTAGTGTGATCGGGGGAGTGTGATCGGGGGAGTGTGATCGGGGAGAGTGTGATCGGGGGGAGTGTGACCGGGTGAGTGTGATTGGGGGAGTGATCGGGGGACTGTGATCGGGGGTGGGTGATCGGGGGAGTGTGATCGGGGGCAGTGTGATCGGGGGGAGTGTGACCGGGTGAGTGTGATCGGGGAGAGTGTGACCGGGTGGAGTGTGACCGGGTGAGTGTGATCGGGGTAGTGATCGGGGGACTGTGATCGGGGGTGAGTGATCGGGGGAGTGTGATCGGGGGAGTGTGATCGGGGGAGTGTGATCGGGGGGAGTGTGATCGGGGGGAGTGTGATCGGGGGAGTGTGATCGGGGAGAGTGTGATCGGGGGGAGTGTGACCGGGTGAGTGTGATCGGGGGAGTGATCGGGGGACTGTGATCGGGGGTGGGAGATCGGGGGAGTGTGATCGGGGGACTGTGATCGGGGGAGTGTGATCGGGGGAGTGTGATCGGGGGGAGTGTGATCGGAGGGAGTGTGACCGGGTGAGTGTGATCGGGGGAGTGATCGGGGGACTGTGATCGGGGGTGGGTGATCGGGGGAGTGTGATTGGGGAGTGTGATCGGGGGGTGTGATCGGGGGGAGTGTGATTGGGGTGATTGTGATCGGGGGAGTGTGATCGGGGGGAGTGAGATCGGGGAAGTGTGATCGGGGGAGTGTGATCGGGGGATTGTGATCGGGGGGAGTGTGATCGAGGGGAGTGTGATCGGGGGAAGTGTGGTCGGGGGGAGAGTGATCGGGGTGAGTGTGATCGGGGGAATGTGATCGGGGGAGTGTGATCGGGGGAGTGTGATCGGGTGAGTGTGATCGGGCAGGAGTGTGATCGGGGGATTGTGATCAGGGTGAGTGTGATCGGTGCGAGTGTGATCGGGGGAGTGTGATCAGGGTGAGTGTATTCGAGGCGAGTGTCATCTGGGTCAATGTGATCGGGGTGAGTATGATCGGGGGAGTGTGATCGGGGGAGTGTGATCGGGGGAGTGTGATTGGGGTGATTGTGATCGGGGCGATTGTGATCAGGGGGAGTTTGATTGGGGGAGTGTGTTCAGGGTGAGTGTGATCGGGGAGAGTGTGATTGGGGTGAGTGTGATCGGGGGAGTGTGATCGGGGGAGTGTGATCGGGGGAGTGTGACCGGGCTGAGTGTGATCGGGGTGAGTGTGTTCGGGCGAGTGTGATCTGGGTGAGTGTTATTGGGGCGATTGTGATTGGGGGATTGTGATCGGGGTGAGTGTGATCGGGGGGAGTGTGATCGGGGGAGTGTGATCGGGGGTGTGTGATCGGGGAGAGTGTGATCGGGCGAGTGTGATCGGGGAAGTGTTATCGGGGGGAGTGTGATCGGGAGAGTGTGATCGGGGGACTGTGATCGGGGGAGTGTGATCGGGGGAGTGTGATCAGGGGGAGTGTGATCGGGGGAGTGTGATCGGGGGAGTGTGGTCGGGGGAGTGTGATCGGGGGCTAGTGTGTTTGGAGGAGTGAGATCGGGGGGAGTGTGATCGGTTGGACTGTGACCGGGGGGAGACTGACCGGTGGTTGTGATCGGGGGAGTGTGATTGGGGGGTGTGTGATCAGGGGGAATGTGATCGGGGGAGTGTGATCGGGGGAATGTGATCGGGGGGAGTGTGGTCGGGGGGAGTGAGATAGGGGGAGTGTGATCGGGGGAGTGTGATCGGGGGGAGTGTGATCGGGGGGGTGTGATCGGGGGGTGTGTGATCGGGGGAGTGTAATCGTGGGGAGTGTGATCGGGGGGAGTGTGATCGGGGGAGTGTGAACGGGGGGAGTGTGATCGGGGGGAATGTGATCGGGGGAGTGTGATCGGGCGAGTCTGATCGGGCGAGTGTGATCGGGGTGAGTGTGATCGGGGGGAGTGTGATCGGGGGAGTGTAATCGTGGGGAGTGTGATCGGGGGTAGTGTGTTCGGGGGAGTGTGATCGGGTGGAGTGTGATCGGGGGAGTGTGCTCGGGTGAGTGTGATCGGGGGGAGTATGATCGGCGGGAGTGTGATCGGCGAAGTGTGATCGGGGGGAGTGTGTTCGGGGGGAGTGTGTTCAGGGCGAGTGTGATGGGGGGACTGTGATAGTGGGGAGTGTGATCGGGGGAGTGTGATCGGGGGGAGTGTGATCGGGAGAGTGTGATCGGGGGAGTGTGATCGGGGGAGTGTGATCGGGGGAGTGTGATCGGGGGAGTGTGATCAGGGGGAGTGTGATCGGGGGAGTGTAATCGGGGGAGTGTGGTCGGGGGAGTGGGTTCGGGGGGTAGTGTGTTTGGAGGAGTGAGATCGGGGGGAGTGTCATCGGGGGGAGTGTGATCGGTTGGACTGTGACCGGGGGGAGACTGATCGGTGGTTGTGATCGGGGAATGTGTTTGGCGGGTGTGTGATCAGGGGGAATGTGATCAGGGGAGTGCGATCGGGGGAATGTGATCGGGGGAATGTGATCGGGGGGAGAGTGATCGGGGTGAGTGTGATCGGGGGAATGTGATCGGGGGAAGTGTGATCGGGGGAAGTGTGGTCGGGGGGAGAGTGATTGGGGTGAGTGTGATCGGGGGAATGTGATCGGAGGGTGTGTGATCGGGGGAGTGTGATCGGGTGAGTGTGATCGGGCAGGAGTGTGATCGGGGGATTGTGATCAGGGTGAGTGTGATCGGTGCGAGTGTGATCGGGGGAGTGTGATCGGGGTGAGTGTATTCGAGGCGAGTGTCATCTGGGTCAATGTGATCGGGGTGAGTATGATCGGGGGAGTGTGATCGGGGGAGTGTGATCGGGGGAGTGTGATTGGGGTGATTGTGATCGGGGCGATTGTGATCAGGGGGAGTTTGATTGGGGGAGTGTGTTCAGGGTGAGTGTGATCGGGGAGAGTGTGATTGGGGTGAGTGTGATCGGGGGAGTGTGATCGGGGGAGTGTGACCGGGCTGAGTGTGATCGGGGTGAGTGTGTTTGGGCGAGTGTGATCTGGGTGAGTGTTATTGGGGCGATTGTGATTGGGGGATTGTGATCGGGGTGAGTGTGATCGGGGGGAGTGTGATCGGGGGAGTGTGATCGGGGGTGTGTGATCGGGGAGAGTTTGATCGGGCGAGTGTGATCGGGGAAGTGTGATCGGGGGGAGTGTGATCGGGAGAGTGTGATCGGGGGACTGTGATCGGGGGAGTGTGATCGGGGTAGTGTGATCAGGGGGTGTGTGATCGGGGGAGGGTGATCGGGGGAGTGTGGTCGGGGGAGTGTGATCGGGGGGTTGTGTGTTTGGAGGAGTGAGATCGGGGGGAGTGTCATCGTGGGGAGTGTCATCGGGGGGAGTGTGATCGGTTGGACTGTGACCGGGGGGAGACTGACCGGTGGTTGTGATCGGGGGAGTGTGATTGGGGGGTGTGTGATCAGGGGGAATGTGATCGGGGGAGTGTGATCGGGGGAATGTGATCGGGGGGGAGTGTGGTCGGGGGGAGTGTGATAGGGGGAGTGTGATCGGGGGAGTGTGATCGGGGGGAGTGTGATCGGGGGGGTGTGATCGGGGGGAGTGTGATCGGGGGAGTGTAATCGTAGGGAGTGTGATCGGGGGGCGTGTGATCGGGGGAGTGTGAACGGGGGAGTGTGTTTGGGGGGAATGTGATCGGGGGAGTGTGATCGGGCGAGTCTGATCGGGCGAGTGTGATCGGGGTGAGTGTGATCGGGGGGAGTGTGATCGGGGGAGTGTAATCGTGGGGAGTGTGATCGGGGGTAGTGTGTTCGGGGGAGTGTGATCGGGTGGAGTGTGATCGGGGGAGTGTGCTCGGGTGAGTGTGATCGGGGGGAGTGTGATCGGGGGAAGTGTGATCGGGGGAGTGTGATCGGGGGGAGTATGATCGGCGGGAGTGTGATCGGCGAAGTGTGATCGGGGGGAGTGTGTTCGGGGGGAGTGTGTTCAGGGCGAGTGTGATGGGGGGACTGTGCTAGTGGGGAGTGTGATCGGGGGAGTGTGATCGGGGGGAGTGTGATCGGGAGAGTGTGATCGGGGGAGTGTGATCGGGGGAGTGTGATCGGGGGAGTGTGATCGGGGGAGTGTGATCAGGGGGAGTGTGATCGGGGGAGTGTGATCGGGGGAGTGTGGTCGGGGGAGTGGGATCGGGGGGTCGTGTGTTTGGAGGAGTGAGATCGGGGGGAGTGTCATCGGGGGGAGTGTGATCGGTTGGACTGTGACCGGGGGGAGACTGATCGGTGGTTGTGATCGGGGGAGTGTGTTTGGGGGGTGTGTGATCAGGGGGAATGTGATCGGGGGAGTGCGATCGGGGGAATGTGATCGGGGGAATGTGATCGGGGGGAGTGTGGTCGGGGGGAGTGTGATCGGGGGAGTGTGATCGGGGGAGTGTGATCGGGGGGAGTGTGATCGGGGGGAGTGTGATCGGCGGGAGTGTGATCGGGGGAGTGTAATCGTGGGGAGTGTGATCGGGGGGAGTGTGATCGGGGGAGTGTGATCGGGGGGAGTGTGATCGGGGGGAATGTGATCGGGGAGTGTGATCAGGCGAGACTGATCGGGAGAGTGTGATCGGGGGGAGTGTGATCGGGGGGAGTGTGATCGGGGGAGTGTAATCGTGGGGAGTGTGATCGGGTGTAGTGTGATCGGGGGAGTGTGATCGGGTGGAGTGTGATCGGGGGAGTGAGATCGGGTGAGTTTGATCGGGGGGAGTGTGATCGGGGGGAGTGTGATCGGGGGGAGTGTGATCGGGGGGAGTGTGATCGGGGGAGAGTGATCGGGGGAGTGTGATCGGGGGAGTGTGATCGGGGGAGTGTGATCGGCGGGAGTGTGATCGGGGGAGTGTGATCGGCAGGAGTGTGAGCGGGGGTATTGTGATCGGGTGAGTGTGATCGGGGGGAGTGTGATCGGGGAGAGTGTGATGGGGGAGTTTGATCGGGGGGAGTGTGATCGGGGGGAGTGTGATCGGGGGAGTGTAATCGGGGGGAGTGTGATCGGGGGGAGTGTGATCGGGGGAGTGTGATCGGGGGGAGCGTGATCGGGGGAGTGTGTTCGGCGGAGTGTGATCGGGGGTGTGTGATCAGGGGGAGTGTGATCGGGGGAGTGTGATCGACGGGAGTGTGATCGGGGGAGAGTGATCTGGGGGAGTGTCATCGGGGGGAGTGTGTTCGGGGGAGTGTGATCAGGGGGAGTGTGATCGGGGGGAGTGTGATCGGTGGGAGTGTGACCGGGGGAGTGTAATCGGGGGGAGTGTGATCGGGGGCGTGTGATCGGGGGGATTGTGATCGGGGGTGTGGGATTGGGGGGAGGGTGATCGGGGGGAGAGTGATCGGGGGGAGTGTGATCGGGGGAGTGTGATCGGGGGAGTGTGATCGGGGGGAGTGTGATCGGGGGGAGTGTAATCGTGGGAGTGTGATCGGGGAGTGTGATCGTGGGGAGTGTGATCGGGGGCAGTGTGATCAGAGGGATTGTGATCGGGGGAGTGTGATCGGGGGGAGTGTGATCGGGTGAATGTGATCGGGGGAGTGTGATCTGGAGAGTGTGATCGGGGGGAGCGTGATTGGGGGACTGTGATCGGGGGGAGTGTGATCGGGGGGAGTGTGATCAGAGGGATTGTGATCGGGGGAGTGTGATCGGGGGAGTGTGATCGGGTGAATGTGATCGGGGGAGTGTGATCTGGAGAGTGTGATCGGGGGGAGCGTGATTGGGGGACTGTGATCGGGGGGAGTGTGATCGGGGGGAGTGTGATCGGGGGAGTGTGATCGGGGGATTGTGATCGGGGGGAGTGTGATCGGGGGGATTGTGTTCGGGTGAATGTGATCAGGGGAGTGTGATCGGGGGAGTGCGATCGGGGGCGTGTGATCGGTGGGTGTGTGATCGGTGTGAGTGTGATCGGGTGAGTGTGATCGGGGAGTGTGATCGGCGGGAGTGTGATCGGGGGAGTGTGATCGGCAGGAGTGTGAGCGAGGGTATTGTGATCGGGTGAGTGTGATCGGGGGAGTGTGATCGGGGAGAGTGTGATGGGGGAGTGTGATCGGGGGGAGTGTGATCGGGGGGAGTGTGATCGGGGGAGTGTAATCGAGGGGAGTGTGATCGGGGGGAGTGTGATCGGGGGAGTGTGATCGGGGGGAGCGTGATCTGGGGAGTGTGTTCGGCGGAGTGTGATCGGGGGAGTGTGATCGACGGGAGTGTGATCGGGGGAGTGTGATCGGGGGGAGTGTCGTCGGGGGGAGTGTGTTTGGGGGAGTGTGATCGGGGGGAGTGTGATCGGTGGGAGTGTGATCGGGGGAGTGTGATCGGGGGGAGTGTGACCGGGGGGAGTGTGATCGGGGGGAGTGTGATTGGGGGGTGTGTGATCGGGGGAGTGTGATCGGGGGGAGTTTGATCGGGGGGAGTGTGATCGGGGGGATTGTGATCGGGTGAGTGTGATCGGGGGAGTGGGATCGGGGGACTGTGATCGGGGGCGTGTGATCGGGGGGAGTATGATCGGGGGGAGTGTGATCGGGGGAGTGTGATCGGCGGGAGTGTGATCGGGGGAGTGTGATCGGCGGGAGTGTGATCGGGGAGATTGTCATCGGGTGAGTGTGATCGGGGGAGTGTGATTGGGGGGAGTGTGATCGGGGGAGTGTGATCGGGGGGAGTGTGATCGGGGGAGTGTGATCGGGGGGAGTGTGATCGGGGGGAGAGTGATCGGGGGGAGTGTGATCGGGGAATGTGATCGGGAGAGTGTGATCGGGGGAGTGTGATCGCGGGGAGTGTGGTCGGGGGAGTGTGATCGGTGGGAGTGTGATCGTGGGTGTGTGATTGGGGGGAGGGTGATCGGGGGGAGTGTAATCGTGGGAGCGTGATCGGGGGATTATGATCGGGGGGAGTGTGATCAGAGGGATTGTGATCGGGTGAGTGTGATCGGGGGGAGTGTGATCGGGTGAGTGTGATCGGGGTGAGTGTGATCGGGGGGATTGTGATCGGGGGGTGTGTGATCGGGGGGATTGTGTTCGGGTGAATGTGATCGGGGGAGTGTGATTGGGGGAGTTTGATCGGGGGCGTGTGATCGGTGGGTGTGTGACCGGAGTGAGTGTGATCGGGTGAGTGTGATCGGGGGAGAGTGATCGGCGGGAGTGTGATCGGGGGAGTGTGATCGGCGGCAGTGTGATCGGGTGTATTGTGATCGGTTGACTGTGATCGGGGGAGTGTGATCGGGGAGAGTGTGATCGGGGGGAGTGTGATGAGGATTGTGATCGGGGGGAGTGTGATCGGGGGGAGTGTGATCTAGGGGAGTGTGATCGGGGGGAGTGTGATCGGGGGAGTGTGTTTGGCGGAGTGTGATCGGGGGAGTGTGATCGGGGGGAGTGTGATGGGGGAGTGTGATCGGGGGGAGTGTGATCGGAGGGAGTGTGATCTAGGGGAGTGTGATCGGGGGGAGTGTGATCGGGGGAGTGTGTTTTGCGGAGTGTGGTCGGGGGAGTGTGATCGGGGGGAGTGTGATCGGGAGAGTGTGATCGACGGGAGTGTGATCGGGGGAGTGTGATGGGGGAGTGTGATCAGGGGAGTGTGTTCGGGGGAGTGTGATCGGGGGGAGTGTGATCGGGGGGAGTGTGATCGGGGGGAGTGTGATCGGGGGGAGTTTGATTTGGGGAGTGTGATCGGGGGGAGTGTGATCGGGGGGAGTGTGATCGGGGGGAGTGTGATCGGGGGGTGTGTGATCGGGGGAGTGTGATCGGGGGGAGTGTGATCGGGGGGAGTGTAATCGGGGGAGTGTGATCGTGGGGAGTGTGATCGGGGGGAGTGTGATAGGGGGGAGTGTGATCCGGGGAGTGTGATCGGGGGAGTGTGATCGACGGGAGTGTGATCGGGGGAGTGAGATCGGGGGGAGTGTGATCGGGTGAATGTGATCGGGGGAGTGTGATCCAGAGAGTGTGATTGGGGGGAGCGTGATTGGGGGACTGTGATCGGGGGGAGTGTGATCGGGGGCAGTGTGATCGGGGGAGTGTGATCGGGGGGATTGTGTTCGGGTGAATGTGATCGGGGGAGTGTGATCGGGGGAGTGCGATCGGGGGCGTGTGATCGGTGGGTGTGTGATTGGTGTGAGTGTGATCGGGTGAGTTTGATCGGGGGAGTGTGATCGGCGGGAGTGTGATCGGGGGAGTGTGATCGGCAGGAGTGTGAGCGGGGGTATTGTGATCGGGTGAGTGTGATCGGGGGAGTGTGATCGGGGAGAGTGTGATGGGGGGAGTGTGATCGGGGGGAGTGTGATTGGGGGGAGTGTGATCGGGGGAGTGTAATCGGGGGGAGTGTGATCGGGGGGAGTGTGATCGGGGGGAGCGTGATCGGGGGAGTGTGTTCGGCGGAGTGTGATCGGGGGTGTGTGATCGGGGGGAGTGTGATCGGGGGAGTGTTATCGACGGGAGTGTGATCGGGGGAGTGTGATCGGGGGGAGTGTCGTCGGGGGGAGTGTGTTCGGGGGAGTGTGATCAGGGGGAGTGTGATCGGGGGGAGTGTGATCGGTGGGAGTGTGATCGGGGGGAGTGTGATCGGGGGAGTGTGATCGGGGGGCGTGTGACCGGGGGGAGTGTAATCGGGGGGAGTGTGATCGGGGGCGTGTGATCGGGGGGATTGTGATCGGGGGTGTGGGATTGGGGGGAGGGTGATCGGGGGGAGAGTAATCGGGGGGAGTGTGATCGGGGGAGTGTGATCGGGGGAGTGTGATCGGGGGGAGTGTGATCCGGGGGAGTGTAATCGTGGGAGTGTGATCGGGGGAGTGTGATCGTGGGGAGTGTGATCGGGGGGAGTGTGATCAGAGGGATTGTGATCGGGGGAGTGTGATCGGGGGGAGTGTGATCGGGTGAATGTGATCGGGGGAGTGTGATCCGGAGAGTGTGATCGGGGGGAGCCTGATTGGGGGACTATGATCGGGGGGAGTGTGATCGGGGGGAGTGTAATCGGGGGAGTGTGATCGGGGGATTGTGATCGGGGGGAGTGTGATCGGGGGGATTGTGTTCGGGTGAATGTGATCAGGGGAGTGTGATCGGGGGAGTGCGATCGGGGGCGTGTGATCGGTGGGTGTGTGATCGGTGTGAGTGTGATCGGGTGAGTGTGATCGGGGGAGTGTGATCGGCGGGAGTGTGATCGGGGGAGTGTGATCGGCAGGAGTGTGAGCGGGGGTATTGTGATCGGGTGAGTGTGATCGGGGGAGTGTGATCGGGGAGAGTGTGATGGGGGGAGTGTGATCGGGGGGAGTGTGATCGGGGGGAGTGTGATCGGGGGAGTGTAATCGGGGGGAGTGTGATCGGGGGGAGTGTGATCGGGGGAGTGTGATCGGGGGGAGCGTAATCTGGGGAGTGTGTTCGGCGGAGTGTGATCGGGGGTGTGTGATCGGGGGGAGTGTGATCGGGGGAGTGTGATCGACGGGAGTGTGATCGGGGGAGTGTGATCGGGGGGAGTGTCGTCGGGGGGAGTATGTTTGGGGGAGTGTGATCAGGGGGAGTGTGATCGGGGGGAGTGTGATCGGTGGGAGTGTGATCGGGGGGAGTTTGATCGGGGGAGTGTGATCGGGGGGTGTGTGACCGGGGGGAGTGTGATCGGGGGGAGTGTGATTGGGGGTGTGTGATCGGGGGAGTGTGATCGGGGGGAGTTTGATCGGGGGGAGTGTGATCGGGGGTATTGTGATCGGGTGAGTGTGATCGGGGGAGTGGGATAGGGGGACTGTGATCGGGGGCGTGTGTTCGGGGGGAGTGTGATCGGGGGGAGTGTGATCGGGGGAGTGTGATCGGCGGGAGTGTGATCGGGGGAGTGTGATCGGCGGGATTGTGATCGGGGAGATTGTCATCGGGTGAGTGTGATCGGGGGAGTGTGATCGGGGGGAGTGTGATCGGGGGGAGTGTGATCGGGGGAGTGTGATCGGGGGGAGTGTGATCGGGGGAGTGTGATCGGGGGGAGTGTGATCGGGGGGAGAGTGATCGGGGGGAGTGTGATCGGGGGAGTGTGATCGGGAGAGTGTGATCGCGGGGAGTGTGGTCGGGGGAGTGTGATCGGCGGGAGTGTGATCGTGGGTGTGTGATTGGGTGGAGGGTGATCGGGGGGAGTGTAATCGTGGGAGTGTGATCGGGGGATTATGATCGGGGGGAGTGTGATCAGAGGGATTGTGATCGGGGGAGTGTGATCGGGGGGAGTGGGATCGGGTGAGTGTGATAGGGGGGAGTGTGATCGGGGGGATTGTGATCGGGGGGAGTGTGATCGGGGGGATTGTGTTCGGGTGAATGTGATCGGGGGAGTGTGATTGGGGGAGTTTGATCGGGGGCGTGTGATCGGTGGGTGTGTGACCGGAGTGAGTGTGATCGGGTGAGTGTGATCGGGGGAGAGTGATCGGCGGGAGTGTGATCGGGGGAGTGTGATCGGCGGCAGTGTGATCGGGGGGATTGTGATCGGGGGGAGTGTGATCGGGGGGATTGTGTTCGGGTGAATGTGATCGGGGGAGTGTGATCGGGGGAGTGCGATCGGGGGCGTGTGATCGGTGGGTGTGTGATCGGTTTGAGTGTGATCGGGTGAGTTTGATCGGGGGAGTGTGATCGGCGGGAGTGTGATCGGGGGAGTGTGATCGGCAGGAGTGTGAGCGGGGGTATTGTGATCGGGTGAGTGTGATCGGGGGAGTGTGATCGGGGAGAGTGTGATGGGGGGAGTGTGATCGGGGGGAGTGTGATTGGGGGGAGTGTGATCGGGGGAGTGTGATCGGGGGGAGTGTGATCGGGGGGAGTGTGATCGGGGGGAGCGTGATCGGGGGAGTGTGTTCGGCGGAGTGTGATCGGGGGTGTGTGATCGGGGGGAGTGTGATCGGGGGGAGTGTGATCGGGGGAGTGTTATCGACGGGAGTGTGATCGGGGGAGTGTGATCGGGGGGAGTGTCGTCGGGGGGAGTGTGTTCGGGGGAGTGTGATCAGGGGGAGTGTGATCGGGGGGAGTGTGATCGGTGGGAGTGTGATCGGGGGGAGTGTGATCGGGGGAGTGTGATCGGGGGGCGTGTGACCGGGGGGAGTGTAATCGGGGGGAGTGTGATCGGGGGCGTGTGATCGGGGGGATTGTGATCGGGGGTGTGGGATTGGGGGGAGGGTGATCGGGGGGAGAGTAATCGGGGGGAGTGTGATCGGGGGAGTGTGATCGGGGGAGTGTGATCCGGGGGAGTGTAATCGTGGGAGTGTGATCGGGGGAGTGTGATCGTGGGGAGTGTGATCGGGGGGAGTGTGATCAGAGGGATTGTGATCGGGGGAGTGTGATCGGGGGGAGTGTGATCGGGTGAATGTGATCGGGGGAGTGTGATCCGGAGAGTGTGATCGGGGGGAGCCTGATTGGGGGACTATGATCGGGGGGAGTGTGATCGGGGGGAGTGTGATCGGGGGATTGTGATCGGGGGATTGTGATCGGGGGGAGTGTGATCGGGGGGATTGTGTTCGGGTGAATGTGATCAGGGGAGTGTGATCGGGGGAGTGCGATCGGGGGCGTGTGATCGGTGGGTGTGTGATCGGTGTGAGTGTGATCGGGTGAGTGTGATCGGGGGAGTGTGATCGGCGGGAGTGTGATCGGGGGAGTGTGATCGGCAGGAGTGTGAGCGGGGGTATTGTGATCGGGTGAGTGTGATCGGGGGAGTGTGATCGGGGAGAGTGTGATGGGGGAGTGTGATCGGGGGGAGTGTGATCGGGGGGAGTGTGATCGGGGGAGTGTAATCGGGGGGAGTGTGATCGGGGGGAGTGTGATCGGGGGAGTGTGATCGGGGGGAGCGTGATCTGGGGAGTGTGTTCGGCGGAGTGTGATCGGGGGTGTGTGATCGGGGGGAGTGTGATCGGGGGAGTGTGATCGACGGGAGTGTGATCGGGGCAGTGTGATCGGGGGGAGTGTCGTCGGGGGGAGTATGTTTGGGGGAGTGTGATCAGGGGGAGTGTGATCGGGGGGAGTGTGATCGGTGGGAGTGTGATCGGGGGGAGTTTGATCGGGGGAGTGTGATCGGTGGGTGTGTGACCGGGGGGAGTGTGATCGGGGGGAGTGTGATTGGGGGTGTGTGATCGGGGGAGTGTGATCGGGGGGAGTTTGATCGGGGGGAGTGTGTTCGGGGGGATTGTGATCGGGTGAGTGTGATCGGGGGAGTGGGATAGGGGGACTGTGATCGGGGGCGTGTGTTCGGGGGGAGTGTGATCGGGGGGAGTGTGATCGGGGGAGTGTGATCGGCGGGAGTGTGATCGGGGGAGTGTGATCGGCGGGATTGTGATCGGGGAGATTTTCATCGGGTGAGTGTGATCGGGGGAGTGTGATCGGGGGGAGTGTGATCGGGGGAGTGTGATCGGGGGGAGTGTGATCGGGGGAGTGTGATCGGGGGGAGTGTGATCGGGGGGAGAGTGATCGGGGGGAGTGTGATCGGGGGAGTTTGATCGGGAGAGTGTGATCGGGGGAGTGTGATCGCGGGGAGTGTGGTCGGGGGAGTGTGATCGGCGGGAGTGTGATCGTGGGTGTGTGATTGGGTGGAGGGTGATCGGGGGGAGTGTAATCGTGGGAGTGTGATCGGGGGATTATGATCGGGTGGAGTGTGATCAGAGGGATTGTGATCGGGGGAGTGTGATCGGGGGAGTGGGATCGGGTGAGTGTGATAGGGGGGAGTGTGATCGGGGGGATTGTGATCGGGGGGAGTGTGATCGGGGGGATTGTGTTCGGGTGAATGTGATCGGGGGAGTGTGACTGGGGGAGTTTGATCGGGGGCGTGTGATCGGTGGGTGTGTGACCGGAGTGAGTGTGATCGGGTGAGTGTGATCGGGGGAGAGTGATCGGCGGGAGTGTGATCGGGGGAGTGTGATCGGCGGCAGTGTGATCGGGGGTATTGTGATCGGTTGACTGTGATCGGGGGAGTGTGATCGGGGAGAGTGTGATCGGGGGGAGTGTGATGGGGGATTGTGATCGGGGGGAGTGTGATTGGGGGGAGTGTGATCTAGGGGAGTGTGATCGGGGGGAGTGTGATCGGGGGAGTGTGTTTGGCGGAGTGTGATCGGGGGAGTGGGATCGGGGGGAGTGTGATGGGGGAGTGTGATCGGGGGGAGTGTGATCGGAGGGAGTGTGATCGAGGGGAGTGTGTTTTGCGGAGTGTGATCGGGGGAGTGTGATCGGGGGGAGTGTGATTGGGGGGAGTGTGATCTAGGGGAGTGTGATCGGGGGGAGTGTGATCGGGGGAGTGTGTTTTGCGGAGTGTGATCGGGGGAGTGTGATCGGGGGGAGTGTGATCGGGAGAGTGTGATCGACGGGAGTGTGATCGGGGGAGTGTGATCGGGGGGGTGTGATCAGGGGAGTGTGTTCGGGGGAGTGTGATCGGGGGGAGTGTGATCGGGGGGAGTGTGATCGGTGGGAGTGTGATCGGGGGGAGTTTGATCTGGGGAGTGTGATCGGGGGGAGTGTGATCGGGGGGAGTGTGATCGGGGGGAGTGTGATCGGGGGAGTGTGATCGGGGGGAGTGTGATCGGGGGGAGTGTAATCGGGGGAGTGTGATCGTGGGGATTGTGATCGGGGGGAGTGTGATAGGGGGGAGTGTGATCCGGGGAGTGTGATCGGGGGAGTGTGATCGGGGGAGTGAGATCGGGGGGAGTGGGATCGGGGGGAGTGTGTTCGGGGGAGTGTGATCGGGGGGAGTGTGATCGGGGTGAGTGTGATCGGGGGGAGTGTGATCGGGGGCGTGTGATCGGGGGGAGTGTGATCGGGGGGATTGTGATCGGGTGAGTGTGATCGGGGGAGTGTGATCGGGGGTGTGTGATCGGGGCGAGTGTGATCGGGGGGTGTGTGATCGGGGTGAGTGTTATCGGGGGAGTGTGATCGGGGGGAGTGTGATCGGGGGGAGTGTGATCGTGGGGAGTGTGATCAGGGGAGTGTGATCGGGGGAGTGTAATCGGGGAATATGATCGGGGGGAGTGTGATGGGGAGTGTCATCGGGGGAGTGTGATCGGGGGGAGTGTCATCGGTGGAGTGTGATCGGGGGAGTGTGATCGGGGGGAGTGTGATCGGGGAGAGTGAGACCGGGGGGAGTGTGATCGGGGGAGTGTGATCGGGGGAGTGTGAAGGGGGCGTGTGATCGGGGGGAGTGTGATCGGGGGTGTGTGATTGGGGGAGTGTGATTGTCGGGAGTGTGATCGGGGGATTGTGATCGGCGGGAGTGTGATCGGGGGGATTGTGATCGGGTGAGTGTGATCGGGGGATTGTGATCGGGGGCGTGTGATCGGGGTGAGTGTGATCGGGGAAGTGTGATCGGGGGAGTGGGATCGGGGGGAGTGTGATTGGGGGTGTGTGATCGGTGGGAGTATGATCGGGGGGGAGTGTGATCGGGGGAGTGTGATCGGGCGGAGTTTGATTGGGGGGACAGTAATCGGGGGGATTGTGATCGGGTGAGTGTGATCGGGGGAGTGGGATCGGGGGACTGTGATTGGGGGCGTGTGATCGGGGGGAGTGTGATCGGGGGGAGTGTGATCGGGGGAGTGTGATCGGGGGAGTGTGATCGGGGGGAGTGTGATCGGGGGAGAGTGATCGGGGGAGTGTGATCGGGGGAGTGTGATAGCGGGGAGTGTGATCGGGGGGAGTGTGATCGGGGGAGTGTGATCGGGGGAGTGTGATCGGGGGAGTGTGATCGGGGGGAGTGTGATCGGGGTAGTGTGATCGGGGAGTGTGACCGGGGGGAGTGTGATCGGGGGGAGTGTGATTGGGGGGAGCGTGATCCGGGGGAGTGTGATCGGGGGGAGTGTGATCGGGGGGAGTGTGATCAGAGGGATTGTGATCGGGGGAGTGTGATCGGGGGGAGTGTGATCGGGTGAATGTGATCGGGGGAGTGTGATCCGGAGAGTGTGATCGGGGGGAGCCTGATTGGGGGACTATGATCGGGGGGAGTGTGATCGGGGGGAGTGTGATCGGGGGAGTGTGATCGGGGGATTGTGATCGGGGGGAGTGTGATCGGGGGGATTGTGTTCGGGTGAATGTGATCAGGGGAGTGTGATCGGGGGAGTGCGATCGGGGGCGTGTGATCGGTGGGTGTGTGATCGGTGTGAGTGTGATCGGGTGAGTGTGATCGGGGGAGTGTGATCGGCGGGAGTGTGATCGGGGGAGTGTGATCGGCAGGAGTGTGAGCGGGGGTATTGTGATCGGGTGAGTGTGATCGGGGGAGTGTGATCGGGGAGAGTGTGATGGGGGGAGTGTGATCGGGGGGAGTGTGATCGGGGGGAGTGTGATCGGGGGAGTGTAATCGGGGGGAGTGTGATCGGGGGGAGTGTGATCGGGGGAGTGTGATCGGGGGGAGCGTGATCTGGGGAGTGTGTTCGGCGGAGTGTGATCGGGGGTGTGTGATCGGGGGGAGTGTGATCGGGGGAGTGTGATCGACGGGAGTGTGATCGGGGGAGTGTGATCGGGGGGAGTGTCGTCGGGGGGAGTATGTTTGGGGGAGTGTGATCAGGGGGAGTGTGATCGGGGGGAGTGTGATCGGTGGGAGTGTGATCGGGGGGAGTTTGATCGGGGGAGTGTGATCGGGGGGTGTGTGACCGGGGGGAGTGTGATCGGGGGGAGTGTGATTGGGGGTGTGTGATCGGGGGAGTGTGATCGGGGGGAGTTTGATCGGGGGGAGTGTGATCGGGGGGATTGTGATCGGGTAAGTGTGATCGGGGGAGTGGGATAGGGGGACTGTGATCGGGGGCGTGTGTTCGGGGGGAGTGTGATCGGGGGGAGTGTGATCGGGGGAGTGTGATCGGCGGGAGTGTGATCGGGGGAGTGTGATCGGCGGGATTGTGATCGGGGAGATTGTCATCGGGTGAGTGTGATCGGGGGAGTGTGATCGGGGGGAGTGTGATCGGGGGAGTGTGATCGGGGGGAGTGTGATCGGGGGAGTGTGATCGGGGGGAGTGTGATCGGGGGGAGAGTGATCGGGGGGAGTGTGATCGGGGGAGTGTGATCGGGAGAGTGTGATCGGGGGAGTGTGATCGCGGGGAGTGTGGTCGGGGGAGTGTGATCGTGGGGATTGTGATCGGGGGGAGTGTGATAGGGGGGAGTGTGATCCGGGGAGTGTGATCGGGGGAGTGTGATCGGGGGAGTGAGATCGGGGGGAGTGGGATCGGGGGGAGTGTGTTCGGGGGAGTGTGATCGGGGGGAGTGTGATCGGGGTGAGTGTGATCGGGGGGAGTGTGATCGGGGGCGTGTGATCGGGGGTGTGTGATCGGGGGGAGTGTGATCGGGGGGTGTGTGATCGGGGTGAGTGTGATCGGGGGAGTGTGATCGGGGGGAGTGTGATCGGGG
Organism: Somniosus microcephalus; assembly: GCF_052327205.1. Lineage (NCBI taxonomy): Eukaryota > Metazoa > Chordata > Chondrichthyes > Squaliformes > Somniosidae > Somniosus > Somniosus microcephalus. The sequence goes on along the minus strand of NC_140999.1, from coordinate 74,488,785 downwards.
GGAGTGTGATCGTGGGGAGTGTGATCAGGGGAGTGTGATCGGGGGAGTGTAATCGGGGAATATGATCGGGGGGAGTGTGATGGGGAGTGTCATCGGGGGAGTGTGATCGGGGGGAGTGTCATCGGTGGAGTGTGATCGGGGGAGTGTGATCGGGGGGAGTGTGATCGGGGAGAGTGAGACCGGGGGGAGTGTGATCGGGGGAGTGTGATCGGGGGAGTGTGAAGGGGGCGTGTGATCGGGGGGAGTGTGATCGGGGGTGTGTGATTGGGGGAGTGTGATTGTCGGGAGTGTGATCGGGGGATTGTGATCGGCGGGAGTGTGATCGGGGGGATTGTGATCGGGTGAGTGTGATCGGGGGATTGTGATCGGGGGCGTGTGATCGGGGTGAGTGTGATCGGGGAAGTGTGATCGGGGGAGTGGGATCGGGGGGAGTGTGATTGGGGGTGTGTGATCGGTGGGAGTATGATCGGGGGGGAGTGTGATCGGGGGAGTGTGATCGGGCGGAGTTTGATTGGGGGGACAGTAATCGGGGGGATTGTGATCGGGTGAGTGTGATCGGGGGAGTGGGATCGGGGGACTGTGATTGGGGGCGTGTGATCGGGGGGAGTGTGATCGGGGGGAGTGTGATCGGGGGAGTGTGATCGGGGGAGTGTGATCGGGGGGAGTGTGATCGGGGGAGAGTGATCGGGGGAGTGTGATCGGGGGAGTGTGATAGCGGGGAGTGTGATCGGGGGGAGTGTGATCGGGGGAGTGTGATCGGGGGAGTGTGATCGGGGGGAGTGTGATCGGGGTAGTGTGATCGGGGAGTGTGACCGGGGGGAGTGTGATCGGGGGGAGTGTGATTGGGGGGAGCGTGATCCGGGGGAGTGTGATCGGGGGGAGTGTGATCGGGGGGAGTGTGATCAGAGGGATTGTGATCGGGGGAGTGTGATCGGGAGGAGTGTGATCGGGTGAATGTGATCGGGGGAGTGTGATCCGGAGAGTGTGATCGGGGGGAGCCTGATTGGGGGACTATGATCGGGGGGAGTGTGATCGGGGGGAGTGTGATCGGGGGAGTGTGATCGGGGGATTGTGATCGGGGGGAGTGTGATCGGGGGGATTGTGTTCGGGTGAATGTGATCAGGGGAGTGTGATCGGGGGAGTGCGATCGGGGGCGTGTGATCGGTGGGTGTGTGATCGGTGTGAGTGTGATCGGGTGAGTGTGATCGGGGGAGTGTGATCGGAGGGAGTGTGATCGGGGGAGTGTGATCGGCAGGAGTGTGAGCGGGGGTATTGTGATCGGGTGAGTGTGATCGGGGGAGTGTGATCGGGGAGAGTGTGATGGGGGAGTGTGATCGGGGGGAGTGTGATCGGGGGGAGTGTGATCGGGGGAGTGTAATCGGGGGGAGTGTGATCGGGGGGAGTGTGATCGGGGGAGTGTGATCGGGGGGAGCGTGATCTGGGGAGTGTGTTCGGCGGAGTGTGATCGGGGGTGTGTGATCGGGGGGAGTGTGATCGGGGGAGTGTGATCGACGGGAGTGTGATCGGGGGAGTGTGATCGGGGGGAGTGTCGTCGGGGGGAGTATGTTTGGGGGAGTGTGATCAGGGGGAGTGTGATCGGGGGGAGTGTGATCGGTGGGAGTGTGATCGGGGGGAGTTTGATCGGGGGAGTGTGATCGGGGGGTGTGTGACCGGGGGGAGTGTGATCGGGGGGAGTGTGATTGGGGGTGTGTGATCGGGGGAGTGTGATCGGGGGGAGTTTGATCGGGGGGTGTGTGATCGGGGGGATTGTGATCGGGTAAGTGTGATCGGGGGAGTGGGATAGGGGGACTGTGATCGGGGGCGTGTGTTCGGGGGGAGTGTGATCGGGGGGAGTGTGATCGGGGGAGTGTGATCGGCGGGAGTGTGATCGGGGGAGTGTGATCGGCGGGATTGTGATCGGGGAGATTGTCATCGGGTGAGTGTGATCGGGGGAGTGTGATCGGGGGGAGTGTGATCGGGGGAGTGTGATCGGGGGGAGTGTGATCGGGGGAGTGTGATCGGGGGGAGTGTGATCGGGGGGCGAGTGATCGGGGGGAGTGTGATCGGGGGAGTGTGATCGGGAGAGTGTGATCGGGGGAGTGTGATCGCGGGGAGTGTGGTCGGGGGAGTGTGATCGGCGGGAGTGTGATCGTGGGTGTGTGATTGGGTGGAGGGTGATCGGGGGGAGTGTAATCGTGGGAGTGTGATCGGGGGATTATGATCGGGGGGAGTGTGATCAGAGGGATTGTGATCGGGGGAGTGTGATCGGGGGGAGTGGGATCGGGTGAGTGTGATAGGGGGGAGTGTGATCGGGGGGATTGTGATCGGGGGGAGTGTGATCGGGGGGATTGTGTTCGGGTGAATGTGATCGGGGGAGTGTGATTGGGGGAGTTTGATCGGGGGCGTGTGATCGGTGGGTGTGTGACCGGAGTGAGTGTGATCGGGTGAGTGTGATCGGGGGAGAGTGATCGGCGGGAGTGTGATCGGGGGAGTGTGATCGGCGGCAGTGTGATCGGGGGTATTGTGATCGGTTGACTGTGATCGGGGGAGTGTGATCGGGGAGAGTGTGATCGGGGGGAGTGTGATGGGGGATTGTGATCGGGGGCAGTGTGATTGGGGGGAGTGTGATCTAGGGGAGTGTGATCGGGGGGAGTGTGATCGGGGGAGTGTGTTTGGCGGAGTGTGATCGGGGGAGTGTGATCGGGGGGAGTGTGATGGGGGAGTGTGATCGGGGGGAGTGTGATCGGAGGGAGTGTGATCGAGGGGAGTGTGTTTTGCGGAGTGTGATCGGGGGAGTGTGATCGGGGGGAGTGTGATTGGGGGGAGTGTGATCTAGGGGAGTGTGATCGGGGGGAGTGTGATCGGGGGAGTGTGTTTTGCGGAGTGTGATCGGGGGAGTGTGATCGGGGGGAGTGTGATCGGGAGAGTGTGATCGACGGGAGTGTGATCGGGGGAGTGTGATCGGGGGGAGTGTGATCAGGGGAGTGTGTTCGGGGGAGTGTGATCGGGGGGAGTGTGATCGGGGGGAGTGTGATCGGTGGGAGTGTGATCGGGGGGAGTTTGATCTGGGGAGTGTGATCGGGGGGAGTGTGATCGGGGGGAGTGTGATCGGGGGGAGTGTGATCGGGGGAGTGTGATCGGGGGGAGTGTGATCGGGGGGAGTGTAATCGGGGGAGTGTGATCGTGGGGATTGTGATCGGGGGGAGTGTGATAGGGGGGAGTGTGATCGGGGGAGTGTGATCGGGGGAGTGAGATCGGGGGGAGTGGGATCGGGGGGAGTGTGTTCGGGGGAGTGTGATCGGGGGGAGTGTGATCGGGGTGAGTGTGATCGGGGGGAGTGTGATCGGGGGTGTGTGATCGGGGGGAGTGTGATCGGGGGGATTGTGATCGGGTGAGTGTGATCGGGGGAGTGTGATCGGGGGTGTGTGATCGGGGGGAGTGTGATCGGGGGGTGTGTGATCGGGGTGAGTGTGATCGGGGGAGTGTGATCGGGGGGAGTGTGATCGGGGGGAGTGTGATCGTGGGGAGTGTGATCAGGGGAGTGTGATCGGGGGAGTGTAATCGGGGAATATGATCGGGGGGAGTGTGATGGGGAGTGTCATCGGGGGAGTGTGATCGGGGGGAGTGTCATCGGTGGAGTGTGATCGGGGGAGTGTGATCGGGGGGAGTGTGATCGGGGAGAGTGAGACCGGGGGGAGTGTGATCGGGGGAGTGTGATCGGGGGAGTGTGAAGGGGGCGTGTGATCGGGGGGAGTGTGATCGGGGGTGTGTGATTGGGGGAGTGTGATTGTCGGGAGTGTGATCGGGGGATTGTGATCGGCGGGAGTGTGATCGGGGGGATTGTGATCGGGTGAGTGTGATCGGGGGATTGTGATCGGGGGCGTGTGATCGGGGGGAGTGTGATCGGTGGAGTGTGATCGGGGGGAGTGTGATCCGGTGAGTGTGATCGGGGAAGTGTGATCGGGGGAGTGGGATCGGGGGGAGTGTGATTGGGGGTGTGTGATCGGTGGGAGTATGATCGGGGGGGAGTGTGATCGGGGGGAGTGTGATCCGGTGAGTGTGATCGGGGAAGTGTGATCGGGGGAGTGGGATCGGGGGGAGTGTGATTGGGGATGTGTGATCGGTGGGAGTATGATCGGGGGGGAGTGTGATCGGGGGAGTGTGATCGGGGGGAGTGTGATCGGGGGAGAGTGATCGGGGGAGTGTGATCGGGGGAGTGTGATAGCGGGGAGTGTGATCGGGGGGAGTGTGATCGGGGGAGTGTGATCGGGGGAGTGTGATCGGGGGGAGTGTGATCGGGGTAGTGTGATCGGGGAGTGTGACCGGGGGGAGTGTGATCGGGGGTAGTGTGATTGGGGGGAGCGTGATCCGGGGGAGTGTGATCGGGGGGAGTGTGATCGGGGGATTGTGATCGGGTGAGTATGATCGGCGGGAGTGTGATCGGGGCGAGAGTGATCGGGGGGAGTGTGATCCGGGGGAGTGTGATCGGGGGGAGTGTGATCGGGGGAGTGTGATCGGGTGAGTGTGATCGGCGGGAGTGTGATTGGGGAAGTGTGACCGGGTGCTGTGTGATCGGGGGGAGTGTGTTCGGGGGAGTGTGATCGGGGGAGTGTGATCGGGGAAAGTGTGATCGGGGGGAGTGTGACCGGGTGAGTGTGATTGGGGGAGTGATCGGGGGACTGTGATCGGGGGTGGGTGATCGGGGGAGTGTGATTGGGGGCAGTGTGATCGGGGGGAGTGTGACCGGGTGAGTGTGATCGGGGAGAGTGTGACCGGGTGGAGTGTGACCGGGTGAGTGTCATCGGGGGAGTGATCGGGGGACTGTGATCGGGGATGGGTGATCGGGGGAGTGTGATCGGAGGACTGTGATCGGGGGGAGTGTGACCGGGTGAGTGTGATCGGGGAGAGTGTGACCGGGTGGAGTGTGACCGGGTGAGTGTGATCGGGGGAGTGATCGGGGGACTGTGATCGGGGGTGGGTGATCGGGGGGAGTGTGATGGGGGTGTGATCGGGGTAGTGTGATCGGGGGAGTGTGATCGGGGGAGTGTGATCGGGGAGAGTGTGATCGGGGGGAGTGTGACCGGGTGAGTGTGATTGGGGGAGTGATCGGGGGACTGTGATCGGGGGTGGGTGATCGGGGGAGTGTGATCGGGGGCAGTGTGATCGGGGGGAGTGTGACCGGGTGAGTGTGATCGGGGAGAGTGTGACCGGGTGGAGTGTGACCGGGTGAGTGTGATCGGGGGAGTGATCGGGGGACTGTGATCGGGGGTGGGTGATCGGGGGAGTGTGATCGGGGGTGGGTGATCGGGGGAGTGTGATCGGGGGACTGTGATCGGGGGAGTGTGATCGGGGGGGAGTGTGATCGGGGGGAGTGTGATCGGGGGAGTGTGATCGGGGAGAGTGTGATCGGGGGGAGTGTGACCGGGTGAGTGTGATCGGGGGAGTGATCGGGGGACTGTGATCGGGGGTGGGTGATCGGGGGAGTGTGATCGGGGGACTGTGATCGGGGGAGTGTGATCGGGGGGAGTGTGATCGGGGGGAGTGTGACCGGGTGAGTGTGATCGGGGGAGTGATCGGGGGACTGTGATCGGGGGTGGGTGATCGGGGGAGTGTGATCGGGGAGTGTGATCGGGGGGTGTGATCGGGGGGAGTGTGATTGGGGTGATTGTGATCGGGGGAGTGTGATCGGGGGGAGTGAGATCGGGGAAGTGTGATCGGGGGAGTGTGATCGGGGGATTGTGATCGGGGGGAGTGTGATCGAGGGGAGTGTGATCGGGGGAAGTGTGGTCGGGGGGAGAGTGATCGGGGTGAGTGTGATCGGGGGAATGTGATCGGGGGGAGTGTGATCGGGGGAGTGTGATCGGGTGAGTGTGATCGGGCAGGAGTGTGATCGGGGGATTGTGATCAGGGTGAGTGTGATCGGTGCGAGTGTGATCGGGGGAGTGTGATCAGGGTGAGTGTATTCGAGGCGAGTGTCATCTGGGTCAATGTGATCGGGGTGAGTATGATCGGGGGAGTGTGATCGGGGGAGTGTGTTCGGGGGAGTGTGATTGGGGTGATTGTGATCGGGGCGATTGTGATCAGGGGGAGTTTGATTGGGGGAGTGTGTTCAGGGTGAGTGTGATCGGGGAGAGTGTGATTGGGGTGAGTGTGATCGGGGGAGTGTGATCGGGGGAGTGTGATCGGGGGAGTGTGACCGGGCTGAGTGTGATCGGGGTGAGTGTGTTCGGGCGAGTGTGATCTGGGTGAGTGTTATTGGGGCGATTGTGATTGGGGGATTGTGATCGGGGTGAGTGTGATCGGGGGGAGTGTGATCGGGGGAGTGTGATCGGGGGTGTGTGATCGGGGAGAGTGTGATCGGGCGAGTGTGATCGGGGAAGTGTTATCGGGGGGAGTGTGATCGGGAGAGTGTGATCGGGGGACTGTGATCGGGGGAGTGTGATAGGGGGAGTGTGATCAGGGGGAGTGTGATCGGGGGAGTGTGATCGGGGGAGTGTGGTCGGGGGAGTGTGATCGGGGGCTAGTGTGTTTGGAGGAGTGAGATCGGGGGGAGTGTGATCGGTTGGACTGTGACCGGGGGGAGACTGACCGGTGGTTGTGATCGGGGGAGTGTGATTGGGGGGTGTGTGATCAGGGGGAATGTGATCGGGGGAGTGTGATCGGGGGAATGTGATCGGGGGGAGTGTGGTCGGGGGGAGTGAGATAGGGGGAGTGTGATCGGGGGAGTGTGATCGGGGGGAGTGTGATCGGGGGGGTGTGATCGGGGGGTGTGTGATCGGGGGAGTGTAATCGTGGGGAGTGTGATCGGGGGGAGTGTGATCGGGGGAGTGTGAACGGGGGGAGTGTGATCGGGGGGAATGTGATCGGGGGAGTGTGATCGGGCGAGTCTGATCGGGCGAGTGTGATCGGGGTGAGTGTGATCGGGGGGAGTGTGATCGGGGGAGTGTAATCGTGGGGAGTGTGATCGGGGGTAGTGTGTTCGGGGGAGTGTGATCGGGTGGAGTGTGATCGGGGGAGTGTGCTCGGGTGAGTGTGATCGGGGGGAGTATGATCGGCGGGAGTGTGATCGGCGAAGTGTGATCGGGGGGAGTGTGTTCGGGGGGAGTGTGTTCAGGGCGAGTGTGATGGGGGGACTGTGATAGTGGGGAGTGTGATCGGGGGAGTGTGATCGGGGGGAGTGTGATCGGGAGAGTGTGATCGGGGGAGTGTGATCGGGGGAGTGTGATCGGGGGAGTGTGATCGGGGGAGTGTGATCAGGGGGAGTGTGATCGGGGGAGTGTAATCGGGGGAGTGTGGTCGGGGGAGTGGGTTCGGGGGGTAGTGTGTTTGGAGGAGTGAGATCGGGGGGAGTGTCATCGGGGGGAGTGTGATCGGTTGGACTGTGACCGGGGGGAGACTGATCGGTGGTTGTGATCGGGGAATGTGTTTGGCGGGTGTGTGATCAGGGGGAATGTGATCAGGGGAGTGCGATCGGGGGAATGTGATTGGGGGAATGTGATCGGGGGGAGAGTGATCGGGGTGAGTGTGATCGGGGGAATGTGATCGGGGGAAGTGTGATCGGGGGAAGTGTGGTCGGGGGGAGAGTGATTGGGGTGAGTGTGATCGGGGGAATGTGATCGGGGGGTGTGTGATCGGGGGAGTGTGATCGGGTGAGTGTGATCGGGCAGGAGTGTGATCGGGGGATTGTGATCAGGGTGAGTGTGATCGGTGCGAGTGTGATCGGGGGAGTGTGATCGGGGTGAGTGTATTCGAGGCGAGTGTCATCTGGGTCAATGTGATTGGGGTGAGTATGATCGGGGGAGTGTGATCGGGGGAGTGTGATCGGGGGAGTGTGATTGGGGTGATTGTGATCGGGGCGATTGTGATCAGGGGGAGTTTGATTGGGGGAGTGTGTTCAGGGTGAGTGTGATCGGGGAGAGTGTGATTGGGGTGAGTGTGATCGGGGGAGTGTGATCGGGGGAGTGTGACCGGGCTGAGTGTGATCGGGGTGAGTGTGTTTGGGCGAGTGTGATCTGGGTGAGTGTTATTGGGGCGATTGTGATTGGGGGATTGTGATCGGGGTGAGTGTGATCGGGGGGAGTGTGATCGGGGGAGTGTGATCGGGGGTGTGTGATCGGGGAGAGTTTGATCGGGCGAGTGTGATCGGGGAAGTGTGATCGGGGGGAGTGTGATCGGGAGAGTGTGATCGGGGGACTGTGATCGGGGGAGTGTGATCGGGGTAGTGTGATCAGGGGGTGTGTGATCGGGGGAGTGTGATCGGGGGAGTGTGGTCGGGGGTGTGTGATCGGGGGGTTGTGTGTTTGGAGGAGTGAGATCGGGGGGAGTGTCATCGTGGGGAGTGTCATCGGGGGGAGTGTGATCGGTTGGACTGTGACCGGGGGGAGACTGACCGGTGGTTGTGATCGGGGGAGTGTGATTGGGGGGTGTGTGATCAGGGGGAATGTGATCGGGGGAGTGTGATCGGGGGAATGTGATCGGGGGGGAGTGTGGTCGGGGGGAGTGTGATAGGGGGAGTGTGATCGGGGGAGTGTGATCGGGGGGAGTGTGATCGGGGGGGTGTGATCGGGGGGAGTGTGATCGGGGGAGTGTAATCGTAGGGAGTGTGATCGGGGGGCGTGTGATCGGGGGAGTGTGAACGGGGGGAGTGTGTTCGGGGGGAATGTGATCGGGGGAGTGTGATCGGGCGAGTCTGATCGGGCGAGTGTGATCGGGGTGAGTGTGATCGGGGGGAGTGTGATCGTGGGGAGTGTGATCGGGGGTAGTGTGTTCGGGGGAGTGTGATCGGGTGGAGTGTGATCGGGGGAGTGTGCTCGGGTGAGTGTGATCGGGGGGAGTGTGATCGGGGGAAGTGTGATCGGGGGAGTGTGATCGGGGGGAGTATGATCGGCGGGAGTGTGATCGGCGAAGTGTGATCGGGGGGAGTGTGTTCGGGGGGAGTGTGTTCAGGGCGAGTGTGATGGGGGGACTGTGCTAGTGGGGAGTGTGATCGGGGGAGTGTGATCGGGGGGAGTGTGATCGGGAGAGTGTGATCGGGGGAGTGTGATCGGGGGAGTGTGATCGGGGGAGTGTGATCGGGGGAGTGTGATCAGGGGGAGTGTGATCGGGGGAGTGTGATCGGGGGAGTGTGGTCGGGGGAGTGGGATCGGGGGGTCGTGTGTTTGGAGGAGTGAGATCGGGGGGAGTGTCATCGGGGGGAGTGTGATCGGTTGGACTGTGACCGGGGGGAGACTGATCGGTGGTTGTGATCGGGGGAGTGTGTTTGGGGGGTGTGTGATCAGGGGGAATGTGATCGGGGGAGTACGATCGGGGGAATGTGATCGGGGGAATGTGATCGGGGGGAGTGTGGTCGGGGGGAGTGTGATCGGGGGAGTGTGATCGGGGGAGTGTGATCGGGGGGAGTGTGATCGGGGGGAGTGTGATCGGCGGGAGTGTGATCGGGGGAGTGTAATCGTGGGGAGTGTGATCGGGGGGAGTGTGATCGGGGGAGTGTGATCGGGGGGAGTGTGATCGGGGGGAATGTGATCGGGGAGTGTGATCAGGCGAGACTGATCGGGAGAGTGTGATCGGGGGGAGTGTGATCGGGGGGAGTGTGATCGGGGGAGTGTAATCGTGGGGAGTGTGATCGGGTGTAGTGTGATCGGGGGAGTGTGATCGGGTGGAGTGTGATCGGGGGAGTGAGATCGGGTGAGTTTGATCGGGGGGAGTGTGATCGGGGGGAGTGTGATCGGGGGGAGTGTGATCGGGGGAGAGTGATCGGGGGAGTGTGATCGGGGGAGTGTGATCGGGGGAGTGTGATCGGCGGGAGTGTGATCGGGGGAGTGTGATCGGCAGGAGTGTGAGCGGGGGTATTGTGATCGGGTGAGTGTGATCGGGGGAGTGTGATCGGGGAGAGTGTGATGGGGGGAGTTTGATCGGGGGGAGTGTGATCGGGGGGAGTGTGATCGGGGGAGTGTAATCGGGGGAGTGTGATCGGGGGGAGTGTGATCGGGGGAATGTGATCGGGGGAGTGTGATTGGGGGGAGTGTGATCTAGGGGAGTGTGATCGGGGGAGTGTGATTGGGGGGAGTGTGATCTAGGGGAGTGTGATCGGGGGGAGTGTGATCGGGGGAGTGTGTTTTGCGGAGTGTGATCGGGGGAGTGTGATCGGGGGGAGTGTGATCGGGAGAGTGTGATCGACGGGAGTGTGATCGGGGGAGTGTGATCGGGGGGAGTGTGATCAGGGGAGTGTGTTCGGGGGAGTGTGATCGGGGGGAGTGTGATCGGGGGGAGTGTGATCGGTGGGAGTGTGATCGGGGGGAGTTTGATCTGGGGAGTGTGATCGGGGGGAGTGTGATCGGGGGGAGTGTGATCGGGGGGAGTGTGATCGGGGGAGTGTGATCGGGGGGAGTGTGATCGGGGGGAGTGTAATCGGGGGAGTGTGATCGTGGGGATTGTGATCGGGGGGAGTGTGATAGGGGGGAGTGTGATCCGGGGAGTGTGATCGGGGGAGTGAGATCGGGGGGAGTGGGATCGGGGGGAGTGTGTTCGGGGGAGTGTGATCGGGGGGAGTGTGTTCGGGGTGAGTGTGATCGGGGGGAGTGTGATCGGGGGTGTGTGATCGGGGGGAGTGTGATCGGGGGGATTGTGATCGGGTGAGTGTGATCGGGGGAGTGTGATCGGGGGTGTGTGATCGGGGGGAGTGTGATCGGGGGGTGTGTGATCGGGGTGAGTGTGATCGGGGGAGTGTGATCGGGGGGAGTGTGATCGGGGGGAGTGTGATCGTGGGGAGTGTGATCAGGGGAGTGTGATCGGGGGAGTGTAATCGGGGAATATGATCGGGGGGAGTGTGATGGGGAGTGTCATCGGGGGAGTGTGATCGGGGGGAGTGTCATCGGTGGAGTGTGATCGGGGGAGTGTGATCGGGGGGAGTGTGATCGGGGAGAGTGAGACCGGGGGGAGTGTGATCGGGGGAGTGTGATCGGGGGAGTGTGAAGGGGGCGTGTGATCGGGGGGAGTGTGATCGGGGGTGTGTGATTGGGGGAGTGTGATTGTCGGGAGTGTGATCGGGGGATTGTGATCGGCGGGAGTGTGATCGGGGGGATTGTGATCGGGTGAGTGTGATCGGGGGATTGTGATCGGGGGCGTGTGATCGGGGGGAGTGTGATCGGTGGAGTGTGATCGGGGGGAGTGTGATCCGGTGAGTGTGATCGGGGAAGTGTGATCGGGGGAGTGGGATCGGGGGGAGTGTGATTGGGGGTGTGTGATCGGTGGGAGTATGATCGGGGGGGAGTGTGATCGGGGGGAGTGTGATCCGGTGAGTGTGATCGGGGAAGTGTGATCGGGGGAGTGGGATCGGGGGGAGTGTGATTGGGGATGTGTGATCGGTGGGAGTATGATCGGGGGGGAGTGTGATCGGGGGAGTGTGATCGGGGGGAGTGTGATCGGGGGAGAGTGATCGGGGGAGTGTGATCGGGGGAGTGTGATAGCGGGGAGTGTGATCGGGGGGAGTGTGATCGGGGGAGTGTGATCGGGGGAGTGTGATCGGGGGGAGTGTGATCGGGGTAGTGTGATCGGGGAGTGTGACCGGGGGGAGTGTGATCGGGGGTAGTGTGATTGGGGGGAGCGTGATCCGGGGGAGTGTGATCGGGGGGAGTGTGATCGGGGGATTGTGATCGGGTGAGTATGATCGGCGGGAGTGTGATCGGGGCGAGAGTGATCGGGGGGAGTGTGATCCGGGGGAGTGTGATCGGGGGGAGTGTGATCGGGGGAGTGTGATCGGGTGAGTGTGATCGGCGGGAGTGTGATTGGGGAAGTGTGACCGGGTGCTGTGTGATCGGGGGGAGTGTGTTCGGGGGGAGTGTGATCGGGGGGGTGTGATCGGTGGAGTGTGATATTGGGGAGTGTGATCGGGGGAGTGTGATCGGGGGAGTGTGATCGGGGGGAGTGTGATGGGGGTGTGATCGGGGTAGTGTGATCGGGGGAGTGTGATCGGGGGAGTGTGATCGGGGAAAGTGTGATCGGGGGGAGTGTGACCGGGTGAGTGTGATTGGGGGAGTGATCGGGGGACTGTGATCGGGGGTGGGTGATCGGGGGAGTGTGATCGGGGGCAGTGTGATCGGGGGGAGTGTGACCGGGTGAGTGTGATCGGGGAGAGTGTGACCGGGTGGAGTTTGACCGGGTGAGTGTGATCGGGGGAGTGATCGGGGGACTGTGATCGGGGATGGGTGATCGGGGGAGTGTGATCGGAGGACTGTGATCGGGGGGAGTGTGACCGGGTGAGTGTGATCGGGGAGAGTGTGACCGGGTGGAGTGTGACCGGGTGAGTGTGATCGGGGGAGTGATCGGGGGACTGTGATCGGGGGTGGGTGATCGGGGGGAGTGTGATGGGGGTGTGATCGGGGTAGTGTGATCGGGGGAGTGTGATCGGGGGAGTGTGATCGGGGAGAGTGTGATCGGGGGGAGTGTGACCGGGTGAGTGTGATTGGGGGAGTGATCGGGGGACTGTGATCGGGGGTGGGTGATCGGGGGAGTGTGATCGGGGGCAGTGTGATCGGGGGGAGTGTGACCGGGTGAGTGTGATCGGGGAGAGTGTGACCGGGTGGAGTGTGACCGGGTGAGTGTGATCGGGGGAGTGATCGGGGGACTGTGATCGGGGGTGGGTGATCGGGGGAGTGTGATCGGGGGTGGGTGATCGGGGGAGTGTGATCGGGGGACTGTGATCGGGGGAGTGTGATCGGGGGGGAGTGTGATCGGGGGGAGTGTGATCGGGGGAGTGTGATCGGGGAGAGTGTGATCGGGGGGAGTGTGACCGGGTGAGTGTGATCGGGGGAGTGATCGGGGGACTGTGATCGGGGGTGGGTGATCGGGGGAGTGTGATCGGGGGACTGTGATCGGGGGAGTGTGATCGGGGGGAGTGTGATCGGGGGGAGTGTGACCGGGTGAGTGTGATCGGGGGAGTGATCGGGGGACTGTGATCGGGGGTGGGTGATCGGGGGAGTGTGATCGGGGAGTGTGATCGGGGGGTGTGATCGGGGGGAGTGTGATTGGGGTGATTGTGATCGGGGGAGTGTGATCGGGGGGAGTGAGATCGGGGAAGTGTGATCGGGGGAGTGTGATCGGGGGATTGTGATCGGGGGGAGTGTGATCGAGGGGAGTGTGATCGGGGGAAGTGTGGTCGGGGGGAGAGTGATCGGGGTGAGTGTGATCGGGGGAATGTGATCGGGGGAATGTGATCGGGGGGAGTGTGATCGGGGGAGTGTGATCGGGTGAGTGTGATCGGGCAGGAGTGTGATCGGGGGATTGTGATCAGGGTGAGTGTGATCGGTGCGAGTGTGATCGGGGGAGTGTGATCAGGGTGAGTGTATTCGAGGCGAGTGTCATCTGGGTCAATGTGATCGGGGTGAGTATGATCGGGGGAGTGTGATCGGGGGAGTGTGTTCGGGGGAGTGTGATTGGGGTGATTGTGATCGGGGCGATTGTGATCAGGGGGAGTTTGATTGGGGGAGTGTGTTCAGGGTGAGTGTGATCGGGGAGAGTGTGAATGGGGTGAGTGTGATCGGGGGAGTGTGATCGGGGGAGTGTGATCGGGGGAGTGTGACCGGGCTGAGTGTGATCGGGGTGAGTGTGTTCGGGCGAGTGTGATCTGGGTGAGTGTTATTGGGGCGATTGTGATTGGGGGATTGTGATCGGGGTGAGTGTGATCGGGGGGAGTGTGATCGGGGGAGTGTGATCGGGGGTGTGTGATCGGGGAGAGTGTGATCGGGCGAGTGTGATCGGGGAAGTGTTATCGGGGGGAGTGTGATCGGGAGAGTGTGATCGGGGGACTGTGATCGGGGGAGTGTGATAGGGGGAGTGTGATCAGGGGGAGTGTGATCGGGGGAGTGTGATCGGGGGAGTGTGGTCGGGGGAGTGTGATCGGGGGCTAGTGTGTTTGGAGGAGTGAGATCGGGGGGAGTGTGATCGGTTGGACTGTGACCGGGGGGAGACTGACCGGTGGTTGTGATCGGGGGAGTGTGATTGGGGGGTGTGTGATCAGGGGGAATGTGATCGGGGGAGTGTGATCGGGGGAATGTGATCGGGGGGAGTGTGGTCGGGGGGAGTGAGATAGGGGGAGTGTGATCGGGGGAGTGTGATCGGGGGGAGTGTGATCGGGGGGGTGTGATCGGGGGGTGTGTGATCGGGGGAGTGTAATCGTGGGGAGTGTGATCGGGGGGAGTGTGATCGGGGGAGTGTGAACGGGGGGAGTGTGATCGGGGGGAATGTGATCGGGGGAGTGTGATCGGGCGAGTCTGATCGGGCGAGTGTGATCGGGGTGAGTGTGATCGGGGGGAGTGTGATCGGGGGAGTGTAATCGTGGGGAGTGTGATCGGGGGTAGTGTGTTCGGGGGAGTGTGATCGGGTGGAGTGTGATCGGGGGAGTGTGCTCGGGTGAGTGTGATCGGGGGGAGTATGATCGGCGGGAGTGTGATCGGCGAAGTGTGATCGGGGGGAGTGTGTTCGGGGGGAGTGTGTTCAGGGCGAGTGTGATGGGGGGACTGTGATCGGGGGGAGTGTGATCGGGAGAGTGTGATCGGGGGAGTGTGATCGGGGGAGTGTGATCGGGGGAGTGTGATCGGGGGAGTGTGATCGGGGGAGTGTGATCAGGGGGAGTGTGATCGGGGGAGTGTAATCGGGGGAGTGTGGTCGGGGGAGTGGGTTCGGGGGGTAGTGTGTTTGGAGGAGTGAGATCGGGGGGAGTGTCATCGGGGGGAGTGTGATCGGTTGGACTGTGACCGGGGGGAGACTGATCGGTGGTTGTGATCGGGGAATGTGTTTGGCGGGTGTGTGATCAGGGGGAATGTGATCAGGGGAGTGCGATCGGGGGAATGTGATTGGGGGAATGTGATCGGGGGGAGAGTGATCGGGGTGAGTGTGATCGGGGTGAGTGTGATCGGGGGAATGTGATCGGGGGAAGTGTGATCGGGGGAAGTGTGGTCGGGGGGAGAGTGATTGGGGTGAGTGTGATCGGGGGAATGTGATCGGGGGGTGTGTGATCGGGGGAGTGTGATCGGGTGAGTGTGATCGGGCAGGAGTGTGATCGGGGGATTGTGATCAGGGTGAGTGTGATCGGTGCGAGTGTGATCGGGGGAGTGTGATCGGGGTGAGTGTATTCGAGGCGAGTGTCATCTGGGTCAATGTGATTGGGGTGAGTATGATCGGGGGAGTGTGATCGGGGGAGTGTGATCGGGGGAGTGTGATTGGGGTGATTGTGATCGGGGCGATTGTGATCAGGGGGAGTTTGATTGGGGGAGTGTGTTCAGGGTGAGTGTGATCGGGGAGAGTGTGATTGGGGTGAGTGTGATCGGGGGAGTGTGATCGGGGGAGTGTGACCGGGCTGAGTGTGATCGGGGTGAGTGTGTTTGGGCGAGTGTGATCTGGGTGAGTGTTATTGGGGCGATTGTGATTGGGGGATTGTGATCGGGGTGAGTGTGATCGGGGGGAGTGTGATCGGGGGAGTGTGATCGGGGGTGTGTGATCGGGGAGAGTTTGATCGGGCGAGTGTGATCGGGGAAGTGTGATCGGGGGGAGTGTGATCGGGAGAGTGTGATCGGGGGACTGTGATCGGGGGAGTGTGATCGGGGTAGTGTGATCAGGGGGTGTGTGATCGGGGGAGTGTGATCGGGGGAGTGTGGTCGGGGGTGTGTGATCGGGGGGTTGTGTGTTTGGAGGAGTGAGATCGGGGGGAGTGTCATCGTGGGGAGTGTCATCGGGGGGAGTGTGATCGGTTGGACTGTGACCGGGGGGAGACTGACCGGTGGTTGTGATCGGGGGAGTGTGATTGGGGGGTGTGTGATCAGGGGGAATGTGATCGGGGGAGTGTGATCGGGGGAATGTGATCGGGGGGGAGTGTGGTCGGGGGGAGTGTGATAGGGGGAGTGTGATCGGGGGAGTGTGATCGGGGGGAGTGTGATCGGGGGGGTGTGATCGGGGGGAGTGTGATCGGGGGAGTGTAATCGTAGGGAGTGTGATCGGGGGGCGTGTGATCGGGGGAGTGTGAACGGGGGGAGTGTGTTCGGGGGGAATGTGATCGGGGGAGTGTGATCGGGCGAGTCTGATCGGGCGAGTGTGATCGGGGTGAGTGTGATCGGGGGGAGTGTGATCGGGGGAGTGTAATCGTGGGGAGTGTGATCGGGGGTAGTGTGTTCGGGGGAGTGTGATCGGGTGGAGTGTGATCGGGGGAGTGTGCTCGGGTGAGTGTGATCGGGGGGAGTGTGATCGGGGGAAGTGTGATCGGGGGAGTGTGATCGGGGGGAGTATGATCGGCGGGAGTGTGATCGGCGAAGTGTGATCGGGGGGAGTGTGTTCGGGGGGAGTGTGTTCAGGGCGAGTGTGATGGGGGGACTGTGCTAGTGGGGAGTGTGATCGGGGGAGTGTGATCGGGGGGAGTGTGATCGGGAGAGTGTGATCGGGGGAGTGTGATCGGGGGAGTGTGATCGGGGGAGTGTGATCGGGGGAGTGTGATCAGGGGGAGTGTGATCGGGGGAGTGTGATCGGGGGAGTGTGGTCGGGGGAGTGGGATCGGGGGGTCGTGTGTTTGGAGGAGTGAGATCGGGGGGAGTGTCATCGGGGGGAGTGTGATCGGTTGGACTGTGACCGGGGGGAGACTGATCGGTGGTTGTGATCGGGGGAGTGTGTTTGGGGGGTGTGTGATCAGGGGGAATGTGATCGGGGGAGTACGATCGGGGGAATGTGATCGGGGGAATGTGATCGGGGGGAGTGTGGTCGGGGGGAGTGTGATCGGGGGAGTGTGATCGGGGGAGTGTGATCGGGGGGAGTGTGATCGGGGGGAGTGTGATCGGCGGGAGTGTGATCGGGGGAGTGTAATCGTGGGGAGTGTGATCGGGGGGAGTGTGATCGGGGGAGTGTGATCGGGGGGAGTGTGATCGGGGGGAATGTGATCGGGGAGTGTGATCAGGCGAGACTGATCGGGAGAGTGTGATCGGGGGGAGTGTGATCGGGGGGAGTGTGATCGGGGGAGTGTAATCGTGGGGAGTGTGATCGGGTGTAGTGTGATCGGGGGAGTGTGATCGGGTGGAGTGTGATCGGGGGAGTGAGATCGGGTGAGTTTGATCGGGGGGAGTGTGATCGGGGGGAGTGTGATCGGGGGGAGTGTGATCGGGGGGAGTGTGATCGGGGGAGAGTGATCGGGGGAGTGTGATCGGGGGAGTGTGATCGGGGGAGTGTGATCGGCGGGAGTGTGATCGGGGGAGTGTGATCGGCAGGAGTGTGAGCGGGGGTATTGTGATCGGGTGAGTGTGATCGGGGGAGTGTGATCGGGGAGAGTGTGATGGGGGGAGTTTGATCGGGGGGAGTGTGATCGGGGGGAGTGTGATCGGGGGAGTGTAATCGGGGGGAGTGTGATCGGGGGGAGTGTGATCGGGGGAATGTGATCGGGGGGAGCGTGATCGGGGGAGTGTGTTCGGCGGAGTGTGATCGGGGGTGTGTGATCAGGGGGAGTGTGATCGGGGGAGTGTGATCGACGGGAGTGTGATCGGGGAAGAGTGATCTGGGGGAGTGTCGTCGGGGGGAGTGTGTTCGGGGGAGTGTGATCAGGGGGAGTGTGATCGGGGGGAGTGTGATCGGTGGGAGTGTGATCGGTGGGAGTGTGATCGGGGGGTGTGTGATCGGGGGAGTGTGATCGGGGGGAGTGTGACCGGGGGGAGTGTAATCGGGGGGAGTGTGATCGGGGGCGTGTGATCGGGGGGATTGTGATCGGGGGTGTGGGATTGGGGGGAGGGTGATCGGGGGGAGAGTGATCGGGGGGAGTGTGATCGGGGGAGTGTGATCGGGGGAGTGTGATCGGGGGGAGTGTGATCGGGGGGAGTGTAATCGTGGGAGTGTGATCGGGGGAGTGTGATCGTGGGGAGTGTGATCGGGGGCAGTGTGATCAGAGGGATTGTGATCGGGGGAGTGTGATCGGGGGGAGTGTGATCGGGTGAATGTGATCGGGGGAGTGTGATCTGGAGAGTGTGATCGGGGGGAGCGTGATTGGGGGACTGTGATCGGGGGGAGTGTGATCGGGGGGAGTGTGATCGGGGGAGTGTGATCGGGGGATTGTGATCGGGGGGAGTGTGATCGGGGGGATTGTGTTCGGGTGAATGTGATCAGGGGAGTGTGATCGGGGGAGTGCGATCGGGGGCGTGTGATCGGTGGGTGTGTGATCGGTGTGAGTGTGATCGGGTGAGTGTGATCGGGGGAGTGTGATCGGCGGGAGTGTGATCGGGGGAGTGTGATCGGCAGGAGTGTGAGCGGGGGTATTGTGATCGGGTGAGTGTGATCGGGGGAGTGTGAACGGGGAGAGTGTGATGGGGGAGTGTGATCGGGGGGAGTGTGATCGGGGGGAGTGTGATCGGGGGAGTGTAATCGAGGGGAGTGTGATCGGGGGGAGTGTGATCGGGGGAGTGTGATCGGGGGGAGCGTGATCTGGGGAGTGTGTTTGGCGGAGTGTGATCGGGGGAGTGTGATCGACGGGAGTGTGATCGGGGGAGTGTGATCGGGGGGAGTGTCGTCGGGGGGAGTGTGTTTGGGGGAGTGTGATCGGGGGGAGTGTGATCGGTGGGAGTGTGATCGGGGGAGTGTGATCGGGGGGAGTGTGACCGGGGGGAGTGTGATCGGGGGGACTGTGATTGGGGGGTGTGTGATCGGGGGAGTGTGATCGGGGGGAGTTTGATCGGGGGGAGTGTGATCGGGGGGATTGTGATCGGGTGAGTGTGATCGGGGGAGTGGGATCGGGGGAGTGGGATCGGGGGACTGTGATCGGGGGCGTGTGATCGGGGGGAGTATGATCGGGGGGAGTGTGATCGGGGGAGTGTGATCGGCGGGAGTGTGATCGGGGGAGTGTGATCGGCGGGAGTGTGATCGGGGAGATTGTCATCGGGTGAGTGTGATCGGGGGAGTGTGATCGGGGGGAGTGTGATCGGGGGAGTGTGATCGGGGGGAGTGTGATCGGGGGAGTGTGATCGGGGGGAGTGTGATCGGGGGGAGAGTGATCGGGGGGAGTGTGATCGGGGAATGTGATCGGGAGAGTGTGATCGGGGGAGTGTGATCGCGGGGAGTGTGGTCGGGGGAGTGTGATCGGTGGGAGTGTGATCGTGGGTGTGTGATTGGGGGGAGGGTGATCGGGGGAGTGTGGTCGGGGGAGTGTGATCGGTGGGAGTGTGATCGTGGGTGTGTGATTGGGGGGAGTGTAATCGTGGGAGCGTGATCGGGGGATTATGATCGGGGGGAGTGTGATCAGAGGGATTGTGATCGGGTGAGTGTGATCGGGGGGAGTGGGATCGGGTGAGTGTGATCGGGGTGAGTGTGATCGGGGGGATTGTGATCGGGGGGTGTGTGATCGGGGGGATTGTGTTCGGGTGAATGTGATCGGGGGAGTGTGATTGGGGGAGTTTGATCGGGGGCGTGTGATCGGTGGGTGTGTGACCGGAGTGAGTGTGATCGGGTGAGTGTGATCGGGGGAGAGTGATCGGCGGGAGTGTGATCGGGGGAGTGTGATCGGCGGCAGTGTGATCGGGTGTATTGTGATCGGTTGACTGTGATCGGGGGAGTGTGATCGGGGAGAGTGTGATCGGGGGGAGTGTGATGGGGATTGTGATCGGGGGGAGTGTGATCGGGGGGAGTGTGATCTAGGGGAGTGTGATCGGGGGGAGTGTGATCGGGGGAGTGTGTTTGGCGGAGTGTGATCGGGGGAGTGTGATCGGGGGGAGTGTGATGGGGGAGTGTGATCGGGGGGAGTGTGATCGGAGGGAGTGTGATCTAGGGGAGTGTGATCGGGGGGAGTGTGATCGGGGGAGTGTGTTTTGCGGAGTGTGGTCGGGGGAGTGTGATCGGGGGGAGTGTGATCGGGAGAGTGTGATCGACGGGAGTGTGATCGGGGGAGTGTGATGGGGGAGTGTGATCAGGGGAGTGTGTTCGGGGGAGTGTGATCGGGGGGAGTGTGATCGGGGGGAGTGTGATCGGGGGGAGTGTGATCGGGGGGAGTTTGATCTGGGGAGTGTGATCGGGGGGAGTGTGATC
The DNA here is from genome assembly GCF_052327205.1 of Somniosus microcephalus. Taxonomy (NCBI): domain Eukaryota; kingdom Metazoa; phylum Chordata; class Chondrichthyes; order Squaliformes; family Somniosidae; genus Somniosus; species Somniosus microcephalus. The sequence goes on along the minus strand of NC_140999.1, from coordinate 74,468,751 downwards.
GGGGGGAGTGTGATCGGGGGGAGTGTGATCGGGGGGTGTGTGATCGGGGGAGTGTGATCGGGGGGAGTGTGATCGGGGGGAGTGTAATCGGGGGAGTGTGATCGTGGGGAGTGTGATCGGGGGGAGTGTGATAGGGGGGAGTGTGATCCGGGGAGTGTGATCGGGGGAGTGTGATCGACGGGAGTGTGATCGGGGGAGTGAGATCGGGGGGAGTGTGATCGGGTGAATGTGATCGGGGGAGTGTGATCCAGAGAGTGTGATTGGGGGGAGCGTGATTGGGGGACTGTGATCGGGGGGAGTGTGATCGGGGGGAGTGTGATCGGGGGAGTGTGATCGGGGGGATTGTGATCAGGGGGAGTGTGATCGGGGGGATTGTGTTCGGGTGAATGTGATCGGGGGAGTGTGATCGGGGGAGTGCGATCGGGGGCGTGTGATCGGTGGGTGTGTGATCGGTGTGAGTGTGATCGGGTGAGTTTGATCGGGGGAGTGTGATCGGCGGGAGTGTGATCGGGGGAGTGTGATCGGCAGGAGTGTGAGCGGGGGTATTGTGATCGGGTGAGTGTGATCGGGGGAGTGTGATCGGGGAGAGTGTGATGGGGGGAGTGTGATCGGGGGGAGTGTGATTGGGGGGAGTGTGATCGGGGGAGTGTAATCGGGGGGAGTGTGATCGGGGGGAGTGTGATCGGGGGGAGCGTGATCGGGGGAGTGTGTTCGGCGGAGTGTGATCGGGGGTGTGTGATCGGGGGGAGTGTGATCGGGGGAGTGTTATCGACGGGAGTGTGATCGGGGGAGTGTGATCGGGGGGAGTGTCGTCGGGGGGAGTGTGTTCGGGGGAGTGTGATCAGGGGGAGTGTGATCGGGGGGAGTGTGATCGGTGGGAGTGTGATCGGGGGGAGTGTGATCGGGGGAGTGTGATCGGGGGGCGTGTGACCGGGGGGAGTGTAATCGGGGGGAGTGTGATCGGGGGCGTGTGATCGGGGGGATTGTGATCGGGGGTGTGGGATTGGGGGGAGGGTGATCGGGGGGAGAGTAATCGGGGGGAGTGTGATCGGGGGAGTGTGATCGGGGGAGTGTGATCGGGGGGAGTGTGATCCGGGGGAGTGTAATCGTGGGAGTGTGATCGGGGGAGTGTGATCGTGGGGAGTGTGATCGGGGGGAGTGTGATCAGAGGGATTGTGATCGGGGGAGTGTGATCGGGGGGAGTGTGATCGGGTGATTGTGATCGGGGGAGTGTGATCCGGAGAGTGTGATCGGGGGGAGCCTGATTGGGGGACTATGATCGGGGGGAGTGTGATCGGGGGGAGTGTGATCGGGGGAGTGTGATCGGGGGATTGTGATCGGGGGGAGTGTGATCGGGGGGATTGTGTTCGGGTGAATGTGATCAGGGGAGTGTGATCGGGGGAGTGCGATCGGGGGCGTGTGATCGGTGGGTGTGTGATCGGTGTGAGTGTGATCGGGGGAGTGTGATCGGCGGGAGTGTGATCGGGGGAGTGTGATCGGCAGGAGTGTGAGCGGGGGTATTGTGATCGGGTGAGTGTGATCGGGGGAGTGTGATCGGGGAGAGTGTGATGGGGGAGTGTGATCGGGGGGAGTGTGATCGGGGGGAGTGTGATCGGGGGAGTGTAATCGGGGGGAGTGTGATCGGGGGAGTGTGATCGGGGGAGTGTGATCGGGGGGAGCGTAATCTGGGGAGTGTGTTCGGCGGAGTGTGATCGGGTGTGTGTGATCGGGGGGAGTGTGATCGGGGGAGTGTGATCGACGGGAGTGTGATCGGGGGAGTGTGATCGGGGGGAGTGTCGTCGGGGGGAGTATGTTTGGGGGAGTGTGATCAGGGGGAGTGTGATCGGGGGGAGTGTGATCGGTGGGAGTGTGATCGGGGGGAGTTTGATCGGGGGAGTGTGATCGGTGGGTGTGTGACCGGGGGGAGTGTGATCGGGGGGAGTGTGATTGGGGGTGTGTGATCGGGGGAGTGTGATCGGGGGGAGTTTGATCGGGGGGAGTGTGATCGGGGGGATTGTGATCGGGTGAGTGTGATCGGGGGAGTGGGATAGGGGGACTGTGATCGGGGGCGTGTGTTCGGGGGGAGTGTGATCGGGGGGAGTGTGATCGGGGGAGTGTGATCGGCGGGAGTGTGATCGGGGGAGTGTGATCGGCGGGATTGTGATCGGGGAGATTGTCATCGGGTGAGTGTGATCGGGGGAGTGTGATCGGGGGGAGTGTGATCGGGGGAGTGTGATCGGGGGGAGTGTGATCGGGGGAGTGTGATCGGGGGGAGTGTGATTGGGGGGAGAGTGATCGGGGGGAGTGTGATCGGGGGAGTGTGATCGGGAGAGTGTGATCGGGGGAGTGTGATCGCGGGGAGTGTGGTCGGGGGAGTGTGATCGGCGGGAGTGTGATCGTGGGTGTGTGATTGGGTGGAGGGTGATCGGGGGGAGTGTAATCGTGGGAGTGTGATCGGGGGATTATGATCGGGGGGAGTGTGATCAGAGGGATTGTGATCGGGGGAGTGTGATCGGGGGGAGTGGGATCGGGCGAGTGTGATAGGGGGGAGTGTGATCGGGGGGATTGTGATCGGGGGGAGTGTGATCGGGGGGATTGTGTTCGGGTGAATGTGATCGGGGGAGTGTGATTGGGGGAGTTTGATCGGGGGCGTGTGATCGGTGGGTGTGTGACCGGAGTGAGTGTGATCGGGTGAGTGTGATCGGGGGAGAGTGATCGGCGGGAGTGTGATCGGGGGAGTGTGATCGGCGGCAGTGTGATCGGGGGGATTGTGATCGGGGGGAGTGTGATCGGGGGGATTGTGTTCGGGTGAATGTGATCGGGGGAGTGTGATCGGGGGAGTGCGATCGGGGGCGTGTGATCGGTGGGTGTGTGATCGGTGTGAGTGTGATCGGGTGAGTTTGATCGGGGGAGTGTGATCGGCAGGAGTGTGATCGGGGGAGTGTGATCGGCAGGAGTGTGAGCGGGGGTATTGTGATCGGGTGAGTGTGATCGGGGGAGTGTGATCGGGGAGAGTGTGATGGGGGGAGTGTGATCGGGGGGAGTGTGATTGGGGGGAGTGTGATCGGGGGAGTGTAATCGGGGGGAGTGTGATCGGGGGGAGTGTGATCGGGGGGAGCGTGATCGGGGGAGTGTGTTCGGCGGAGTGTGATCGGGGGTGTGTGATCGGGGGGAGTGTGATCGGGGGAGTGTTATCGACGGGAGTGTGATCGGGGGAGTGTGATCGGGGGGAGTGTCGTCGGGGGGAGTGTGTTCGGGGGAGTGTGATCAGGGGGAGTGTGATCGGGGGGAGTGTGATCGGTGGGAGTGTGATCGGGGGGAGTGTGATCGGGGGAGTGTGATCGGGGGGCGTGTGACCGGGGGGAGTGTAATCGGGGGGAGTGTGATCGGGGGCGTGTGATCGGGGGGATTGTGATCGGGGGTGTGGGATTGGGGGGAGGGTGATCGGGGGGAGAGTAATCGTGGGGAGTGTGATCGGGGGAGTGTGATCGGGGGAGTGTGATCGGGGGGAGTGTGATCGGGGGAGTGTGATCGGGGGGAGTGTGATCGGGGGAGTGTGATCGGGGGAGTGTGATCGGGGGGAGTGTGATCGGGGGGAGAGTGATCGGGGGGAGTGTGATCGGGGGAGTGTGATCGGGAGAGTGTGATCGGGGGAGTGTGATCGCGGGGAGTGTGGTCGGGGGAGTGTGATCGGCGGGAGTGTGATCGTGGGTGTGTGATTGGGTGGAGGGTGATCGGGGGGAGTGTAATCGTGGGAGTGTGATCGGGGGATTATGATCGGGGGGAGTGTGATCAGAGGGATTGTGATCGGGGGAGTGTGATCAGGGGGAGTGGGATCGGGCGAGTGTGATAGGGGGGAGTGTGATCGGGGGGATTGTGATCGGGGGGAGTGTGATCGGGGGGATTGTGTTCGGGTGAATGTGATCGGGGGAGTGTGATTGGGGGAGTTTGATCGGGGGCGTGTGATCGGTGGGTGTGTGACCGGAGTGAGTGTGATCGGGTGAGTGTGATCGGGGGAGAGTGATCGGCGGGAGTGTGATCGGGGGAGTGTGATCGGCGGCAGTGTGATCGGGGGGATTGTGATCGGGGGGAGTGTGATCGGGGGGATTGTGTTCGGGTGAATGTGATCGGGGGAGTGTGATCGGGGGAGTGCGATCGGGGGCGTGTGATCGGTGGGTGTGTGATCGGTGTGAGTGTGATCGGGTGAGTTTGATCGGGGGAGTGTGATCGGCAGGAGTGTGATCGGGGGAGTGTGATCGGCAGGAGTGTGAGCGGGGGTATTGTGATCGGGTGAGTGTGATCGGGGGAGTGTGATCGGGGAGAGTGTGATGGGGGGAGTGTGATCGGGGGGAGTGTGATTGGGGGGAGTGTGATCGGGGGAGTGTAATCGGGGGGAGTGTGATCGGGGGGAGTGTGATCGGGGGGAGCGTGATCGGGGGAGTGTGTTCGGCGGAGTGTGATCGGGGGTGTGTGATCGGGGGGAGTGTGATCGGGGGAGTGTTATCGACGGGAGTGTGATCGGGGGAGTGTGATCGGGGGGAGTGTCGTCGGGGGGAGTGTGTTCGGGGGAGTGTGATCAGGGGGAGTGTGATCGGGGGGAGTGTGATCGGTGGGAGTGTGATCGGGGGGAGTGTGATCGGGGGAGTGTGATCGGGGGGCGTGTGACCGGGGGGAGTGTAATCGGGGGGAGTGTGATCGGGGGCGTGTGATCGGGGGGATTGTGATCGGGGGTGTGGGATTGGGGGGAGGGTGATCGGGGGGAGAGTAATCGGGGGGAGTGTGATCGGGGGAGTGTGATCGGGGGAGTGTGATCGGGGGGAGTGTGATCCGGGGGAGTGTAATCGTGGGAGTGTGATCGGGGGAGTGTGATCGTGGGGAGTGTGATCGGGGGGAGTGTGATCAGAGGGATTGTGATCGGGGGAGTGTGATCGGGGGGAGTGTGATCGGGTGAATGTGATCGGGGGAGTGTGATCCGGAGAGTGTGATCGGGGGGAGCCTGATTGGGGGACTATGATCGGGGGGAGTGTGATCGGGGGGAGTGTGATCGGGGGAGTGTGATCGGGGGATTGTGATCGGGGGGAGTGTGATCGGGGGGATTGTGTTCGGGTGAATGTGATCAGGGGAGTGTGATCGGGGGAGTGCGATCGGGGGCGTGTGATCGGTGGGTGTGTGATCGGTGTGAGTGTGATCGGGTGAGTGTGATCGGGGGAGTGTGATCGGCGGGAGTGTGATCGGGGGAGTGTGATCGGCAGGAGTGTGAGCGGGGGTATTGTGATCGGGTGAGTGTGATCGGGGGAGTGTGATCGGGGAGAGTGTGATGGGGTAGTGTGATCGGGGGGAGTGTGATCGGGGGGAGTGTGATCGGGGGAGTGTAATCGGGGGGAGTGTGATCGGGGGGAGTGTGATCGGGGGAGTGTGATCGGGGGGAGCGTGATCTGGGGAGTGTGTTCGGCGGAGTGTGATCGGGGGTGTGTGATCGGGGGGAGTGTGATCGGGGGAGTGTGATCGACGGGAGTGTGATCGGGGCAGTGTGATCGGGGGGATTGTCGTCGGGGGGAGTATGTTTGGGGGAGTGTGATCAGGGGGAGTGTGATCGGGGGGAGTGTGATCGGTGGGAGTGTGATCGGGGGGAGTTTGATCGGGGGAGTGTGATCGGGGGGTGTGTGACCGGGGGGAGTGTGATCGGGGGGAGTGTGATTGGGGGTGTGTGATCGGGGGAGTGTGATCGGGGGGAGTTTGATCGGGGGGATTGTGATCGGGTGAGTGTGATCGGGGGAGTGGGATAGGGGGACTGTGATCGGGGGCGTGTGTTCGGGGGGAGTGTGATCGGGGGGAGTGTGATCGGGGGAGTGTGATCGGCGGGAGTGTGATCGGGGGAGTGTGATCGGCGGGATTGTGATCGGGGAGATTGTCATCGGGTGAGTGTGATCGGGGGAGTGTGATGGGGGGAGTGTGATCGGGGGAGTGTGATCGGGGGGAGTGTGATCGGGGGAGTGTGATCGGGGGGAGTGTGATCGGGGGGAGAGTGATCGGGGGGAGTGTGATCGGGGGAGTGTGATCGGGAGAGTGTGATCGGGGGAGTGTGATCGCGGGGAGTGTGGTCGGGGGAGTGTGATCGGCGGGAGTGTGATCGTGGGTGTGTGATTGGGTGGAGGGTGATCGGGGGGAGTGTAATCGTGGGAGTGTGATCGGGGGATTATGATCGGGGGGAGTGTGATCAGAGGGATTGTGATCGGGGGAGTGTGATCGGGGGGAGTGGGATCGGGTGAGTGTGATAGGGGGGAGTGTGATCGGGGGGATTGTGATCGGGGGGAGTGTGATCGGGGGGATTGTGTTCGGGTGAATGTGATCGGGGGAGTGTGATTGGGGGAGTTTGATCGGGGGCGTGTGATCGGTGGGTGTGTGACCGGAGTGAGTGTGATCGGGTGAGTGTGATCGGGGGAGAGTGATCGGCGGGAGTGTGATCGGGGGAGTGTGATCGGCGGCAGTGTGATCGGGGGTATTGTGATCGGTTGACTGTGATCGGGGGAGTGTGATCGGGGAGAGTGTGATCGGGGGGAGTGTGATCGGGGATTGTGATCGGGGGGAGTGTGATTGGGGGGAGTGTGATCTAGGGGAGTGTGATCGGGGGGAGTGTGATCGGGGGAGTGTGTTTGGCGGAGTGTGATCGGGGGAGTGGGATCGGGGGGAGTGTGATGGGGGAGTGTGATCGGGGGGAGTGTGATCAGAGGGAGTGTGATCGAGGGGAGTGTGTTTTGCGGAGTGTGATCGGGGGAGTGTGATCGGGGGGAGTGTGATCTAGGGGAGTGTGATCGGGGGGAGTGTGATCGGGGGAGTGTGTTTTGCGGAGTGTGATCGGGGGAGTGTGATCGGGGGGAGTGTGATCGGGAGAGTGTGATCGACGGGAGTGTGATCGGGGGAGTGTGATCGGGGGGGGTGTGATCAGGGGAGTGTGTTCGGGGGAGTGTGATCGGGGGGAGTGTGATCGGGGGGAGTGTGATCGGTGGGAGTGTGATCGGGGGGAGTTTGATCTGGGGAGTGTGATCGGGGGGAGTGTGATCGGGGGGAGTGTGATCGGGGGGAGTGTGATCGGGGGAGTGTGATCGGGGGGAGTGTGATCGGGGGGAGTGTAATCGGGGGAGTGTGATCGTGGGGATTGTGATCGGGGGGAGTGTGATAGGGGGGAGTGTGATCCGGGGAGTGTGATCGGGGGAGTGTGATCGGGGGAGTGAGATCGGGGGGAGTGGGATCGGGGGGAGTGTGTTCGGGGGAGTGTGATCGGGGGGAGTGTGATCGGGGTGAGTGTGATCGGGGGGAGTGTGATCGGGGGCGTGTGATCGGGGGGAGTGTGATCGGGGGGATTGTGATCGGGTGAGTGTGATCGGGGGAGTGTGATCGGGGGTGTGTGATCGGGGGGAGTGTGATCGGGGGGTGTGTGATCGGGGTGAGTGTGATCGGGGGAGTGTGATCGGGGGGAGTGTGATCGGGGGGAGTGTGATCGTGGGGAGTGTGATCAGGGGAGTGTGATCGGGGGAGTGTAATCGGGGAATATGATCGGGGGGAGTGTGATGGGGAGTGTCATCGGGGGAGTGTGATCGGGGGGAGTGTCATCGGTGGAGTGTGATCGGGGGAGTGTGATCGGGGGGAGTGTGATCGGGGAGAGTGAGACCGGGGGGCAGTGTGATCGGGGGAGTGTGATCGGGGGAGTGTGAAGGGGGCGTGTGATCGGGGGGAGTGTGATCGGGGGTGTGTGATTGGGGGAGTGTGATTGTCGGGAGTGTGATCGGGGGATTGTGATCGGCGGGAGTGTGATCGGGGGGATTGTGATCGGGTGAGTGTGATCGGGGGATTGTGATCGGGGGCGTGTGATCGGGGTGAGTGTGATCGGGGAAGTGTGATCGGGGGAGTGGGATCGGGGGGAGTGTGATTGGGGGTGTGTGATCGGTGGGAGTATGATCGGGGGGGAGTGTGATCGGGGGAGTGTGATCGGGCGGAGTTTGATTGGGGGGACAGTAATCGGGGGGATTGTGATCGGGTGAGTGTGATCGGGGGAGTGGGATCGGGGGACTGTGATTGGGGGCGTGTGATCGGGGGGAGTGTGATCGGGGGGAGTGTGATCGGGGGAGTGTGATCGGGGGAGTGTGATCGGGGGGAGTGTGATCGGGGGAGAGTGATCGGGGGAGTGTGATCGGGGGAGTGTGATAGCGGGGAGTGTGATCGGGGGGAGTGTGATCGGGGGAGTGTGATCGGGGGAGTGTGATCGGGGGGAGTGTGATCGGGGTAGTGTGATCGGGGAGTGTGACCTGGGGGAGTGTGATCGGGGGGAGTGTGATTGGGGGGAGCGTGATCCGGGGGAGTGTGATCGGGGGGAGTGTGATCGGGGGGAGTGTGATCAGAGGGATTGTGATCGGGGGAGTGTGATCGGGGGGAGTGTGATCGGGTGAATGTGATCGGGGGAGTGTGATCCGGAGAGTGTGATCGGGGGGAGCCTGATTGGGGGACTATGATCGGGGGGAGTGTGATCGGGGGGAGTGTGATCGGGGGAGTGTGATCGGGGGATTGTGATCGGGGGGAGTGTGATCGGGGGGATTGTGTTCGGGTGAATGTGATCAGGGGAGTGTGATCGGGGGAGTGCGATCGGGGGCGTGTGATCGGTGGGTGTGTGATCGGTGTGAGTGTGATCGGGTGAGTGTGATCGGGGGAGTGTGATCGGCGGGAGTGTGATCGGGGGAGTGTGATCGGCAGGAGTGTGAGCGGGGGTATTGTGATCGGGTGAGTGTGATCGGGGGAGTGTGATCGGGGAGAGTGTGATGGGGAGTGTGATCGGGGGGAGTGTGATCGGGGGGAGTGTGATCGGGGGAGTGTAATCGGGGGGAGTGTGATCGGGGGGAGTGTGATCGGGGGAGTGTGATCGGGGGGAGCGTGATCTGGGGAGTGTGTTCGGCGGAGTGTGATCGGGGGTGTGTGATCGGGGGGAGTGTGATCGGGGGAGTGTGATCGACGGGAGTGTGATCGGGGGAGTGTGATCGGGGGGAGTGTCGTCGGGGGGAGTATGTTTGGGGGAGTGTGATCAGGGGGAGTGTGATCGGGGGGAGTGTGATCGGGGGGAGTTTGATCGGGGGAGTGTGATCGGGGGGTGTGTGACCGGGGGGAGTGTGATCGGGGGGAGTGTGATCGGGGGGTGTGTGATCGGGGGAGTGTGATCGGGGGGAGTTTGATCGGGGGGAGTGTGATCGGGGGGATTGTGATCGGGTGAGTGTGATCGGGGGAGTGGGATAGGGGGACTGTGATCGGGGGCGTGTGTTCGGGGGGAGTGTGATCGGGGGGAGTGTGATCGGGGGAGTGTGATCGGCGGGAGTGTGATCGGGGGAGTGTGATCGGCGGGATTGTGATCGGGGAGATTGTCATCGGGTGAGTGTGATCGGGGGAGTGTGATCGGGGGGAGTGTGATCGGGGGAGTGTGATCGGGGGGAGTGTGATCGGGGGGAGAGTGATCGGGGGGAGTGTGATCGGGGGAGTGTGATCGGGAGAGTGTGATCGGGGGAGTGTGATCGCGGGGAGTGTGGTCGGGGGAGTGTGATCGGCGGGAGTGTGATCGTGGGTGTGTGATTGGGTGGAGGGTGATCGGGGGGAGTGTAATCGTGGGAGTGTGATCGGGGGATTATGATCGGGGGGAATGTGATCAGAGGGATTGTGATCGGGGGAGTGTGATCGGGGAGAGTGGGATCGGGTGAGTGTGATAGGGGGGAGTGTGATCGGGGGGATTGTGATCGGGGGGAGTGTGATCGGGGGGATTGTGTTCGGGTGAATGTGATCGGGGGAGTGTGATTGGGGGAGTTTGATCGGGGGCGTGTGATCGGTGGGTGTGTGACCGGAGTGAGTGTGATCGGGTGAGTGTGATCGGGGGAGAGTGATCGGCGGGAGTGTGATCGGGGGAGTGTGATCGGCGGCAGTGTGATCGGGGGTATTGTGATCGGTTGACTGTGATCGGGGGAGTGTGATCGGGGAGAGTGTGATCGGGGGGAGTGTGATGGGGGATTGTGATCGGGGGGAGTGTGATCGGGGGGAGTGTGATCTAGGGGAGTGTGATCGGGGGGAGTGTGATCGGGGGAGTGTGTTTGGCGGAGTGTGATCGGGGGAGTGTGATCGGGGGGAGTGTGATGGGGGAGTGTGATCGGGGGGAGTGTGATCGGAGGGAGTGTGATCGAGGGGAGTGTGTTTTGCGGAGTGTGATCGGGGGAGTGTGATCGGGGGGAGTGTGATTGGGGGGAGTGTGATCTAGGGGAGTGTGATCGGGGGGAGTGTGATCGGGGGAGTGTGTTTTGCGGAGTGTGATCGGGGGAGTGTGATCGGGGGGAGTGTGATCGGGAGAGTGTGATCGACGGGAGTGTGATCGGGGGAGTGTGATCGGGGGGAGTGTGATCAGGGGAGTGTGTTCGGGGGAGTGTGATCGGGGGGAGTGTGATCGGGGGGAGTTTGATCTGGGGAGTGTGATCGGGGGGAGTGTGATCGGGGGGAGTGTGATCGGGCGGAGTGTGATCGGGGGAGTGTGATCGGGGGGAGTGTGATCGGGGGGAGTGTAATCGGGGGAGTATGATCGTGGGGATTGTGATCGGGGGGAGTGTGATAGGGGGGAGTGTGATCCGGGGAGTGTGATCGGGGGAGTGTGATCGGGGGAGTGAGATCGGGGGGAGTGGGATCGGGGGGAGTGTGTTCGGGGGAGTGTGATCGGGGGGAGTGTGATCGGGGTGAGTGTGATCGGGGGGAGTGTGATCGGGGGTGTGTGATCGGGGGGAGTGTGATCGGGGGGATTGTGATCAGGTGAGTGTGATCGGGGGAGTGTGATCGGGGGTGTGTGATCGGGGGGAGTGTGATCGGGGGGTGTGTGATCGGGGTGAGTGTGATCGGGGGAGTGTGATCGGGGGGAGTGTGATCGGGGGGAGTGTGATCGTGGGGAGTGTGATCAGGGGAGTGTGATCGGGGGAGTGTAATCGGGGAATATGATCGGGGGGAGTGTGATGGGGAGTGTCATCGGGGGAGTGTCATCGGGGGGAGTGTCATCGGTGGAGTGTGATCGGGGGGAGTGTGATCGGGGAGAGTGAGACCGGGGGGAGTGTGATCGGGGGAGTGTGATCGGGGGAGTGTGAAGGGGGCGTGTGATCGGGGGGAGTGTGATCGGGGGTGTGTGATTGGGGGAGTGTGATTGTCGGGAGTGTGATCGGGGGATTGTGATCGGCGGGAGTGTGATCGGGGGGATTGTGATCGGGTGAGTGTGATCGGGGGATTGTGATCGGGGGCGTGTGATCGGGGGGAGTGTGATCGGTAGAGTGTGATCGGGGGGAGTGTGATCCGGTGAGTGTGATCGGGGAAGTGTGATCGGGGGAGTGGGATCGGGGGGAGTGTGATCGGGGGTGTGTGATCGGTGGGAGTATGATCGGGGGGGAGTGTGATCGGGGTAGTGTGATCGGGCGGAGTTTGATCGGGTGGACAGTAATCGGGGGGATTGTGATCGGGTGAGTGTGATCGGGGGAGTGGGATCGGGGGACTGTGATTGGGGGCGTGTGATCGGCGGGAGTGTGATCGGGGGGATTGTCATTGGGTGAGTGTGATCGGGGGGAGTGTGATCGGGGGGAGTGTGATCGGGGGAATGTGATCGGGGGAGTGTGATCGGGGGGAGTGTGATCGGGGGAATGTGATCGGGGGAGTGTGATCGGGGGGAGTGTGATCGGGGGGAGTGTAATCGTGGGAGTGTGATCAGGGGAGTGTGATCGGGGGGAGTGTGATCGGGGGGAGTGTGATCAGGGGAGTGTGTTCGGGGGGAGTTTGATCGGGGGAGTGTGATCGGGGGGAGTGTGATCGGGGGGAGTGTGATCAGGGGAGTGTGTTCGGGGGGAGTTTGATCGGGGGAGTGTGATCGGGGGGAGTGTGATCGGGGGGAGTGTGATCGGGTGAATGTGATCGGGGGATTGTGATCCGGAGAGTGTCATCGGGGGGAGCGTGATCGGGGGACTGTGATCGGGGGGAGTGTGATCGGGGGGAGTGTGATCGGGGGAGTGTGATCGGGGGGAGTGTGATCGGGGGGATTGTGTTCGGGTGAATGTGATCGGGGGAGTGTGATCGGTGGGTGTGTGATCGGTGTGAGTATGATCGGGTGAGTGTGATCGGGGGTGTGTGATCGGCAGGAGTGTGAGTGGGGGTATTGTGATCGGGTGAGTGTGATCGGGGGAGTGTGATCGGGGAGAGTGTGATGGGGGAGTGTGATCGGGGGGAGTGTGATCGGGGGGAGTGTGATCGGGGGAGTGTAATCGGGGGGAGTGTGATCGGGGGGAGTGTGATCGGGGGAGTGTGATCGGGGGGAGCATGATCGGGGGAGTGTGTTCGGCGGAGTGTGATCGGGGGTGTGTGATCGGGGGGAGTGTGATCAGGGGAGTGTGATCGACGGGATTGTGATCGGGGGAGTGTGATCGGGGGGAGTGTCATCGGGGGGTGTGTGTTCGGGGGAGTTTGATCAGGGGGAGTGTGATCGGGGGGAGTGTGATCGGTGGGAGTGTGATCGGGGGGAGTGTGATCGGGGGAGTGTGATCGGGGGGAGAGTGACCGGGGGGAGTGTGATCGGGGGGAGTGTGATTGGGGGGAGTGTGATCGGGGGCGTGTGATCGGGGGGAGTGTGATCGGGGGGAGAGTGATCGGGGGAGTGTGATCGGCGGGAGTGTGATCGGGGGAGTGTGATCGGCGGGAGTGTGATCGGGGAGATTGTCATCGGGTGAGTGTGATCGGGGGAGTGTGATCGGGGGGAGTGTGATCGGGGGTGTGTGATCGGGGGGAGTGTGATCGGGGGAGTGTGATCGGGGTGAGTGTGATCGGGGGGAGAATGATCTGGGGGAGTGTGATCGGGGAAGTGTGATCGGGAGAGTGTGATCGGGGGAGTGTGATTGCGGGGAATGTGGTCGGGGGAGTGTGATCGGTGGGAGTGTGATCGTGGGTGTGTGATTGGGGGGAGGGTGATTGGGGGGAGTGTAATCGTGGGAGTGTGATCGGGGGAGTATGATTGGGGGGTGTGTGATCAGAGGGATTGTGATCGGGGGAGTGTGATTGGGGGGAGCGTGATCGGGGGAGTGTGTTCGGCGGAGTGTGATCGGGGGTGTGTGATCGGGGGGAGTGTGATCAGGGGAGTGTGATCGACGGGATTGTGATCGGGGGAGTGTGATCGGGGGGAGTGTCGTCGGGGGGAGGTGTGTTCGGGGGAGTGTGATCAGGGGGAGTGTGATCGGGGGGAGTGTGATCGGTGGGAGTGTGATCGGGGGGAGTGTGATCGGGGGAGTGTGATCGGGGGGAGAGTGACCGGGGGGAGTGTGATCGGGGGGAGTGTGATTGGGGGGAGTGTGATCGGGGGAGTGTGATCGGGGGGAGTTTGATCGGGGGGAGTGTGATCGGGGGAGTGGGATCGGGGGACTGTGATCGGGGGCGTGTGATCGGGGGGAGTGTGATCGGGGGGAGTGTGATCGGGGGAGTGTGATCGGCGGGAGTGTGATCGGGGGAGTGTGATCGGCGGGAGTGTGATCGGGGAGATTGTCATCGGGTGAGTGTGATCGGGGGAGTGTGATCGGGGGGAGTGTGATCGGGGGAGTGTGATCGGGGGGAGTGTGATCGGGGGAGTGTGATCGGGGTGAGTGTGATCGGGGGGAGAGTGATCTGGGGGAGTGTGATCGGGGAAGTGTGATCGGGAGAGTGTGATCGGGGGAGTGTGATTGAGGGGATTGTGGTCGGGGGAGTGTGATCGGCGGGAGTGTGATCGTGGGTGTGTGATTGGGGGGAGGGTGATTGGGGGGAGTGTAATCGTGGGAGTGTGATCGGGGGAGTATGATTGGGGGGTGTGTGATCAGAGGGATTGTGATCGGGGGAGTGTGATCGGGGGGAGTGTGATCAGGTGAGTGTGATCGGGGGGAGTGTGATCGGGGGGATTGTGATCGGGGGGAGTGTGATCGGGGGGAGTGTGATCGGGGGGATTGTGTTCGGGTGAATGTGATCGGGGGAGTGTGATCGGGGGAGTTTGATCGGGGGCGTGTGATCGGTGGGTGTGTGACCGGAGTGAGTGTGATCGGGTGAGTGTGATCGGGGGAGAGTGATCGGCGGGAGAGTGATCGGGGGAGTGTGATCGGCGGCAGTGTGATCGGGGGTATTGTGATCGGTTGACTGTGATCGGGGGAGTGTGATCGGGGAGAGTGTGATAGGGGGGAGTGTGATGGGGGATTGTGATCGGGGGGAGTGTGATCGGGGGGAGTGTGATCTAGGGGAGTGTGATCGGGGGGAGTGTGATCGGGGGAGTGTGTTTGGCGGAGTGTGATCGGGGGAGTGTGATCGGGGGGAGTGTGATGGGGGAGTGTGATCGGGGGGAGTGTGATCGGAGGGAGTGTGATCTAGGGGAGTGTGATCGGGGGGAGTGTGATCGGGGGAGTGTGTTTTGTGGAGTGTGATCGGGGGAGTGTGATCGGGGGGAGAGTGATCGGGAGAGTGTGATCGACGGGAGTGTGATCGGGGGAGTGTGATCGGGGGGAGTGTGATCAGGGGAGTGTGTTCGGGGGGAGTTTGATCGGGGGAGTGTGATCGGGGGGAGTGTGATCGGTGGGAGTGTGATCGGGGGGAGTGTGATCGGGGGGAGTGTGATCGGGGGAGTGTGATCGGGGGGAGTGTGATCGGGGGGAGTGTGATCGGGGGAGTGTGATCGTGGGGAGTGTGATCGGGGGGAGTGTGATGGGGGGGAGTGTGATCCGGGGAGTGTGATCGGGGGAGTGTGATCGACGGGAGTGTGATCGGGGGAGTGAGATCGGCGGGTGTGTGATCGGGGGGAGTGTGTTCGGGGGAGTTTGATCGGGGGGAGTGTGATCGGAGTGAGTGTGATCGGGGGAGTTTGATCAGGGGCGTGTGATCGGTGGGTGTGTGACCGGAGTGAGTGTGATCGGGTGAGTGTGATCGGGGGAGAGTGATCGGCGGGCGAGTGATCGGGGGAGTGTGATCGGCGGCAGTGTGATCGGGGGTATTGTGATCGGTTGACTGTGATCGGGGGAATGTGATCGGGGAGAGTGTGATCGGGGGGAGTGTGATGGGGGATTGTGATCGGGGGGAGTGTGATCGGGGGGAGTGTGATCTAGGGGAGTGTGATCGGGGGGAGTGTGATCGGGGGAGTGTGTTTGGCGGAGTGTGATCGGGGGAGTGTGATCGGGGGGAGTGTGATGGAGGTGTGTGATCGGGGGGAGTGTGATCGGAGGGAGTGTGATCTAGGGGAGTGTGATCGGGGGGAGTGTGATCGGGGGAGTGTGTTTTGCGGAGTGTGATCGGGGGAGTGTTATCGACGGGAGTGTGATCGGGGGAGTGTGATCGGGTGGAGTGTCGTCGGGGGGAGTGTGTTCGGGGGAGTGTGATCGGGGGGATTGTGATCGGGGGGAGTGTGATCGGGGGGATTGTGTTCGGGTGAATGTGATCGGGGGAGTGTGATCGGGGGAGTTTGATCGGGGGCGTGTGATCGGTGGGTGTGTGACCGGAGTGAGTGTGATCGGGTGATTGTGATCGGGGGAGAGTGATCGGCGGGAGAGTGATCGGGGGAGTGTGATCGGCGGCAGTGTGATCGGGGGTATTGTGATCGGTTGACTGTGATCGGGGGAGTGTGATCGGGGAGAGTGTGATAGGGGGGAGTGTGATGGGGGATTGTGATCGGGGGGAGTTTGATCGGGGGGAGTGTGATCTAGGGGAGTGTGATCGGGGGGAGTGTGATCGGGGGAGTGTGTTTGGCGGAGTGTGATCGGGGGAGTGTGATCGGGGGGAGTGTGATGGGGGAGTGTGATCGGGGGGAGTGTGATCGGAGGGAGTGTGATCTAGGGGAGTGTGATCGGGGGGAGTGTGATCGGGGGAGTGTGTTTTGTGGAGTGTGATCGGGGGAGTGTGATCGGGGGGAGAGTGATCGGGAGAGTGTGATCGACGGGAGTGTGATCGGGGGAGTGTGATCGGGGGGAGTGTGATCAGGGGAGTGTGTTCGGGGGGAGTTTGATCGGGGGAGTGTGATCGGGGGGAGTGTGATCGGTGGGAGTGTGATCGGGGGAGTGTGATCGTGGGGAGTGTGATCGGGGGGAGTGTGATGGGGGGGAGTGTGATCCGGGGAGTGTGATCGGGGGAGTGTGATCGACGGGAGTGTGATCGGGGGAGTGAGATCGGCGGGTGTGTGATCGGGGGGAGTGTGTTCGGGGGAGTTTGATCGGGGGGAGTGTGATCGGAGTGAGTGTGATCGGGGGAGTTTGATCGGGGGCGTGTGATCGGTGGGTGTGTGACCGGAGTGAGTGTGATCGGGTGAGTGTGATCGGGGGAGAGTGATCGGCGGGAGAGTGATCGGGGGAGTGTGATCGGCGGCAGTGTGATCGGGGGTATTGTGATCGGTTGACTGTGATCGGGGGAATGTGATCGGGGAGAGTGTGATCGGGGGGAGTGTGATGGGGGATTGTGATCGGGGGGAGTGTGATCGGGGGGAGTGTGATCTAGGGGAGTGTGATCGGGGGGAGTGTGATCGGGGGAGTGTGTTTGGCGGAGTGTGATCGGGGGAGTGTGATCGGGGGGAGTGTGATGGAGGTGTGTGATCGGGGGGAGTGTGATCGGAGGGAGTGTGATCTAGGGGAGTGTGATCGGGGGGAGTGTGATCGGGGGAGTGTGTTTTGCGGAGTGTGATCGGGGGAGTGTTATCGACGGGAGTGTGATCGGGGGAGTGTGATCGGGTGGAGTGTCGTCGGGGGGAGTGTGTTCGGGGAAGTGTGATCAGGGGGAGTGTGATCGGGGGGAGTGTGATCGGTGGGAGAGTGATCGGGGGGAGTGTGATCGGGGGAGTGTGATCGGGGGGAGTGTGACCGGGGGGAGTGTAATCGGGGGGAGTGTGATCTGGGGCATGTGATCGGGGGGATTGTGATCGGGGGTGTGGGATTGGGGGGAGGGTGATCGGGGGGAGAGTAATCGGGGGGAGTGTGATCGGGGGAGTGTGATCGGGGGAGTGTGATCGGGGGGAGTGTGATCGGGGGGAGTGTAATCGTGGGAGTGTGATCGGGGGAGTGTGATCGTGGGGAGTGTGATCGGGGGGAGTGTGATCAGAGGGATTGTGATCGGGGGAGTGTGATCGGGGGGAGTGCGATCGGGTGAATGTGATCGGGGGAGTGTGATCCGGAGAGTGTGATCGGGGGGAGCCTGATTGGGGGACTGTGATCGGGGGGAGTGTGATCGGGGGGACTGTGATCGGGGGAGTGTGATCGGGGGATTGTGATCGGGGGGAGTGTGATCGGGGGGATTGTGTTCGGGTGAATGTGATCAGGGGAGTGTGATCGGGGGAGTGCGATCGGGTGCGTGTGATCGGTGGGTGTGTGATCGGTGTGAGTGTGATCGGGTGAGTGTGATCGGGGGAGTGTGATCGGCAGGAGTGTGAGCGGGGGTATTGTGATCGGGTGAGTGTGATCGGGGGAGTGTGATCGGGGAGAGAGTGATGGGGGGAGTGTGATCGGGGGGAGTGTGATCGGGGGGAGTGTGATCGGGGGAGTGTAATCGGGGGGAGTTTGATCGGGGGGAGTGTGATCGGGGGAGTGTGATCGGGGGGAGCGTGATCTGGGGAGTGTGTTCGGCGGAGTGTGATCGGGGGTGTGTGATCGGGGGGAGTGTGATCGGGGGAGTCTGATCGACGGGAGTGTGATCGGGGGAGTGTGATCGGGGGGAGTGTCGTCGGGGGGAGTGTGTTTGGGGGAGTGTGATCAGGGGGAGTGTGATCGGGGGGAGTGTGATCGGTGGGAGTGTGATCGGGGGGAGTTTGATCGGGGGAGTGTGATCGGGGGGTGTGTGACCGGGGGGAGTGTGATCGGGGGGAGTGTGATTGGGGGGTGTGTGATCGGGGGAGTGTGATCGGGGGGAGTTTGATCGGGGGGAGTGTGATCGGGGGGATTGTGATCGGGTGAGTGTGATCGGGGGAGTGGGATAGGGGGAATGTGATCGGGGGCGTGTGTTCGGGGGGAGTGTGATCGGGGGGAGTGTGATCGGGGGAGTGTGATCGGCGGGAGTGTGATCGGGGGAGTGTGATCGGCGGGATTGTGATCGGGGAGATTGTCATCGGGTGAGTGTGATCGGGGGAGTGTGATCGGGGGGAGTGTGATCGGGGGAGAGTGATCGGGGGGAGTGTGATCGGGGGAGTGTGATCGGGGGGAGTGTGATCGGGGGGAGAGTGATCGGGGGGAGTGTGATCGGGGGAGTGTGATCGGGAGAGTGTGATCGGGGGAGTGTGATCGCGGGGAGTGTGGTCGGGGGAGTGTGATCGGCGGGAGTGTGATCGTGGGTGTGTGATTGGGTGGAGGGTGATCGGGGGGAGTGTAATCGTGGGAGTGTGATCGGGGGGAGTGTGATCAGAGGGATTGTGATCGGGGGAGTGTGATCGGGGGGAGTGGGATCGGGTGAGTGTGATCGGGGGGAGTGTGATCGGGGGGATTGTGATCGGGGGGAGTGTGATCGGGGGGATTGTGTTCGGGTGAATGTGATCGGGGGAGTGTGATTGGGGGAGTTTGATCGGGGGCGTGTGATCGGTGGGTGTGTGACCGGAGTGAGTGTGATCGGGTGAGTGTGATCGGGGGAGAGTGATCGGCGGGAGTGTGATCGGGGGAGTGTGATCGGCGGCAGTGTGATCGGGGGTATTGTGATCGGTTGACTGTGATCGGGGGAGTGTGATCGGGGAGAGTGTGATCGGGGGGAGTGTGATGGGGGATTGTGATCGGGGGGAGTGTGATTGGGGGGAGTGTGATTGGGGGGAGTGTGATCTAGGGGAGTGTGATCGGGGGGAGTGTGATCGGGGGAGTGTGTTTGGCGGAGTGTGATCGGGGGAGTGTGATCGGGGGGAGTATGATGGGGGAGTGTGATCGGGGGGAGTGTGATCGGAGGGAGTGTGATCGAGGGGAGTGTGTTTTGCGGAGTGTGATCGGGGGAGTGTGATCGGGGGGAGTGTGATTGGGGGGAGTGTGATCTAGGGGAGTGTGATCGGGGGGAGTGTGATCGGGGGAGTGTGTTTTGCGGAGTGTGATCGGGGGAGTGTGATCGGGGGGAGTGTGATCGGGAGAGTGTGATCGACGGGAGTGTGATCGGGGGAGTGTGATCGGGGGGAGTGTGATCAGGGGAGTGTGTTCGGGGGAGTGTGATCGGGGGGAGTGTGATCGGGGGGAGTGTGATCGGTGGGAGTGTGATCGGGGGGAGTTTGATCTGGGGAGTGTGATCGGGGGGAGTGTGATCGGGGGGAGTGTGATCGGGGGGAGTGTGATCGGGGGAGTGTGATCGGGGGGAGTGTGATCGGGGGGAGTGTAATCGGGGGAGTGTGATCGTGGGGAGTGTGATCGGGGGGAGTGTGATAGGGGGGAGTGTGATCGGGGGAGTGTGATCAGGGGAGTGAGATCGGGGGGAGTGGGATCGGGGGGAGTGTGTTCGGGGGAGTGTGATCGGGGGGAGTGTGATCGGGGTGAGTGTGATCGGGGGGAGTGTGATCGGGGTGTGTGATCGGGGGGAGTGTGATCGGGGGGATTGTGATCGGATGAGTGTGATCGGGGGAGTGTGATCGGGGGTGTGTGATCGGGGGGAGTGTGATCGGGGGGAGTGTGATCGGGGTGAGTGTGATCGGGGGAGTGTGATCGGGGGGAGTGTGATCGGGGGGAGTGTGATCGTGGGGAGTGTGATCAGGGGAGTGTGATCGGGGGAGTGTAATCGGGGAATATGATCGGGGGGAGTGTGATGGGGAGTGTCATCGGGGGAGTGTGATCGGGGGGAGTGTCATCGGTGGAGTGTGATCGGCGGAGTGTGTTCGGGGGGAGTGTGATCGGGGAGAGTGAGACCGGGGGGAGTGTGATCGGGGGAGTGTGATCGGGGGAGTGTGAAGGGGGCGTGTGATCGGGGGGAGTGTGATCAGGGGGTGTGTGATTGGGGGAGTGTGATTGTCGGGAGTGTGATCGGGGGATTGTGATCGGCGGGAGTGTGATCGGGGGGAATGTGATCGGGTGAGTGTGATCGGGGGATTGTGATCGGGGGCATGTGATCGGGGGGAGTGTGATCGGTGGAGTGTGATCGGGGGGAGTGTGATCCGGTGAGTGTGATCGGGGAAGTGTGATCGGGGGAGTGGGATCGGGGGGAGTGTGATTGGGGGTGTGTGATCGGTGGGAGTATGATCGGGGGGGAGTGTGATCGGGGGAGTGTGATCGGGCGGAGTTTGATCGGGGGGACAGTAATCGGGGGGATTGTGATCGGGTGAGTGTGATCGGGGGAGTGGGATCGGGGGACTGTGATTGGGGGCGTGTGATCGGGGGGAGTGTGATCGGGGGGAGTGTGATCGGGGGAGTGTGATCGGGGGAGTGTGATCGGGGGGAGTGTGATCGGGGGAGAGTGATCGGGGGAGTGTGATCGGGGGAGTGTGATAGCGGGGAGTGTGATCGGGGGGAGTGTGATCGGGGGAGTGTGATCGGGGGGAGTGTGATCGGGGTAGTGTGATCGGGGAGTGTGACCGGGGGGAGTGTGATCGGGGGGAGTGTGATTGGGGGGAGCGTGATCCGGGGGAGTGTGATCGGGGGGAGTGTGATCGGGGGATTGTGATCGGGTGAGTATGATCGGCGGGAGTGTGATCGGGGCGAGAGTGATCGGGGGGAGTGTGATCCGGGGGAGTGTGATCGGGGGGAGTGTGATCGGGGGAGTGTGATCGGGTGAGTGTGATCGGCGGGAGTGTGATTGGGGAAGTGTGACCGGGTGCTGTGTGATCGGGGGGAGTGTGTTCGGGGGGAGTGTGATCGGGGGAGTGGGATCGGGGGGAGTGTGATTGGGGGGGTGTGATCGGTGGGAGTATGATCGGGGGGGAGTGTGATCGGGGGAGTGTGATTGGGGGGAGTGTGATCTAGGGGAGTGTGATCGGGGGGAGTGTGATCGGGGGAGTGTGTTTGGCGGAGTGTGATCGGGGAGAGTGTGATCGGGGGGAGTGTGATGGGGGATTGTGATCGGGGGGAGTGTGATTGGGGGGAGTGTGATTGGGGGGAGTGTGATCTAGGGGAGTGTGATCGGGGGGAGTGTGATCGGGGGAGTGTGTTTGGCGGAGTGTGATCGGGGGAGTGTGATCGGGGGGAGTATGATGGGGGGAGTGTGATCGGGGGGAGTGTGATCGGGGTAGTGTGATCGGGGAGTGTGACCGGGGGGAGTGTGATCGGGGGGAGTGTGATTGGGGGGAGCGTGATCCGGGGGAGTGTGATCGGGGGGAGTGTGATCGGGGGATTGTGATCGGGTGAGTATGATCGGCGGGAGTGTGATCGGGGCGAGAGTGATCGGGGGGAGTGTGATCCGGGGGAGTGTGATCGGGGGGAGTGTGATCGGGGGAGTGTGATCGGGTGAGTGTGATCGGCGGGAGTGTGATTGGGGAAGTGTGACCGGGTGCTGTGTGATCGGGGGGAGTGTGTTCGGGGGGAGTGTGATCGGGGGAGTGGGATCGGGGGGAGTGTGATTGGGGGGGTGTGATCGGTGGGAGTATGATCGGGGGGGAGTGTGATCGGGGGAGTGTGATTGGGCGGAGTTTGATCGGGGGGACAGTAATCGGGGGGATTGTGATCGGGTGAGTGTGATCGGGGGAGTGGGATCGGGGGACTGTGATCGGGGGCGTGTGATCGGCGGGAGTGTGATCGGGGGGATTGTCATTGGGTGAGTGTGATCGGGGGGAGTGTGATCGGGGGGAGTGTGATCGGGGGCCTGTGATCGGGGGGATTGTGATCGGGGTTGTGGGATCGGGGGGAGGGTGATCGGGGGGAGAGTGATCGGGGGGAGTGTGATCGGGGGAATGTGATCGGGGGAGTGTGATCGGGGGGAGTGTGATCGGGGGGAGTGTAATCGTGGGAGTGTGATCGGGGGAGTGTGATCGGGGGGAGTGTGATCGGGGGGAGTGTGATCAGGGGAGTGTGTTCGGGGGGAGTTTGATCGGGGGAGTGTGATCGGGGGGAGTGTGATCGGGGGGAGTGTGATCAGGGGAGTGTGTTCGGGGGGAGTTTGATCGGGGGAGTGTGATCGGGGGGAGTGTGATCGGGGGGAGAGTGATCAGAGGGATTGTGATCGGGGGAGTGTGATCGGGGGGAGTGTGATCGGGTGAATGTGATCGGGGGAGTGTGATCCGGAGAGTGTCATCGGGGGGAGCGTGATTGGGGGACTGTGATCGGGGGGAGTGTGATCGGGGGGAGTGTGATCGGGGGAGTGTGATCGGGGGGATTGTGATCGGGGGGAGTGTGATCGGGGGGATTGTGTTCGGGTGAATGTGATCGGGGGAGTGTGATCGGGGGAGTGCGATCGGGGGCGTGTGATCGGTGGGTGTGTGATCGGTGTGAGTGTGATCGGGTGAGTGTGATCGGGGGAGTGTGATCGGCAGGAGTGTGAGTGGGGGTATTGTGATCGGGTGAGTGTGATCGGGGGAGTGTGATCGGGGAGCGTGTGATGGTGGTGTGTGATCGGGGGGAGTGTGATCGGGGGGAGTGTGATCGGGGGAGTGTAATCGGGGGGAGTGTGATCGGGGGGAGTGTGATCGGGGGAGTGTGATCGGGGGGAGCGTGATCGGGGGAGTGTGTTCGGCGGAGTGTGATCGGGGGTGTGTGATCGGGGGGAGTGTGATCAGGGGAGTGTGATCAACGGGATTGTGATCGGGGGAGTGTGATCGGGGGGAGTGTCGTCGGGGGGAGTGTGTTCGGGGGAGTGTGATCAGGGGGAGTGTGATCGGGGGGTGTGTGATCGGTGGGAGTGTGATCGGGGGGAGTGTGATCGGGGGAGTGTGATCGGGGGGAGAGTGACCGGGGGGAGTGTGATCGGGGGGAGTGTGATTGGGGGGAGTGTGATCGGGGGAGTGTGATCGGGGGGAGTTTGATCGGGGGGAGTGTGATCGGGGGAGTGGGATCGGGGGACTGTGATCGGGGGCGTATGATCTGGGGGAGTGTGATCGGGGGGAGTGTGATCGGGGGAGTGTGATCGGCGGGAGTGTGATCGGGGGAGTGTGATCGGCGGGAGTGTGATCGGGGAGATTGTCATCGGGTGAGTGTGATCGGGGGAGTGTGATCGGGGGGAGTGTGATCGGGGGAGTGTGATCGGGGGGAGTGTGATCGGGGGAGTGTGATCGGGGTGAGTGTGATCGGGGGGAGAGTGATCTGGGGGAGTGTGATCGGGGAAGTGTGATCGGGAGAGTGTGATCGGGGTAGTGTGATTGCGGGGATTGTGGTCGGGGGAGTGTGATCGGCGGGAGTGTGATCGTGGGTGTGTGATTGGGGGGAGGGTGATCGGGGGGAGTGTAATCGTGGGAGTGTGATCGGGGGAGTATGATTGGGGGGAGTGTGATCAGAGGGATTGTGATCGGGGGAGTGTGATCGGGGGGAGTGTGATCGGGTGAGTGTGATCGGGGGATTGTGATCGGGGGAGAGTGATCGGCGGGAGAGTGATCGGGGGAGTGTGATCGGCGGCAGTGTGATCGGGGGTATTGTGATCGGTTGACTTTGATCGGGGGAGTGTGATCGGGGAGAGTGTGATCGGGGGGAGTGTGATGGGGGATTGTGATCGGCGGGAGTGTGATCGGGGGAGTGTGTTTGGCGGAGTGTGATCGGGGGAGTGTGATCGGGGGAGTGTGATCGGGGGGATTGTGTTCGGGTGAATGTGATCGGGGGAGTGTGATTGGGGGAGTTTGATCGGGGGCGTGTGATCGGTGGGTGTGTGACCGGAGTGAGTGTGATCGGGTGAGTGTGATCGGGGGAGAGTGATCGGCGGGAGTGTGATCGGGGGAGTGTGATCGGCGGCAGTGTGATCGGGGGTATTGTGATCGGTTGACTGTGATCGGGGGAGTGTGATCGGGGAGAGTGTGATCGGGGGGAGTGTGATGGGGGATTGTGATCGGGGGGAGTGTGATTGGGGGGAGTGTGATTGGGGGGAGTGTGATCTAGGGGAGTGTGATCGGGGGGAGTGTGATCGGGGGAGTGTGTTTGGCGGAGTGTGATCGGGGGAGTGTGATCGGGGGGAGTATGATGGGGGAGTGTGATCGGGGGGAGTGTGATCGGAGGGAGTGTGATCGAGGGGAGTGTGTTTTGCGGAGTGTGATCGGGGGAGTGTGATCGGGGGGAGTGTGATTGGGGGGAGTGTGATCTAGGGGAGTGTGATCGGGGGGAGTGTGATCGGGGGAGTGTGTTTTGCGGAGTGTGATCGGGGGAGTGTGATCGGGGGGAGTGTGATCGGGAGAGTGTGATCGACGGGAGTGTGATCGGGGGAGTGTGATCGGGGGGAGTGTGATCAGGGGAGTGTGTTCGGGGGAGTGTGATCGGGGGGAGTGTGATCGGGGGGAGTGTGATCGGTGGGAGTGTGATCGGGGGGAGTTTGATCTGGGGAGTGTGATCGGGGGGAGTGTGATCGGGGGGAGTGTGATCGGGGGGAGTGTGATCGGGGGAGTGTGATCGGGGGGAGTGTGATCGGGGGGAGTGTAATCGGGGGAGTGTGATCGTGGGGAGTGTGATCGGGGGGAGTGTGATAGGGGGGAGTGTGATCGGGGGAGTGTGATCGGGGGAGTGAGATCGGGGGGAGTGGGATCGGGGGGAGTGTGTTCGGGGGAGTGTGATCGGGGGGAGTGTGATCGGGGTGAGTGTGATCGGGGGGAGTGTGATCGGGGGTGTGTGATCGGGGGAAGTGTGATCGGGGGGATTGTGATCGGATGAGTGTGATCGGGGGAGTGTGATCGGGGGTGTGTGATCGGGGGGAGTGTGATCGGGTGGAGTGTGATCGGGGTGAGTGTGATCGGGGGAGTGTGATCGGGGGGAGTGTGATCGGGGGGAGTGTGATCGTGGGGAGTGTGATCAGGGGAGTGTGATCGGGGGAGTGTAATCGGGGAATATGATCGGGGGGAGTGTGATGGGGAGTGTCATCGGGGGAGTGTGATCGGGGGGAGTGTCATCGGTGGAGTGTGATCGGGGGAGTGTGATCGGGGGAGTGTGAAGGGGGCGTGTGATCGGGGGGAGTGTGATCAGGGGGTGTGTGATTGGGGGAGTGTGATTGTCGGGAGTGTGATCGGGGGATTGTGATCGGCGGGAGTGTGATCGGGGGGAATGTGATCGGGTGAGTGTGATCGGGGGATTGTGATCGGGGGCATGTGATCGGGGGGAGTGTGATCGGTGGAGTGTGATCGGGGGGAGTGTGATCCGGTGAGTGTGATCGGGGAAGTGTGATCGGGGGAGTGGGATCGGGGGGAGTGTGATTGGGGGTGTGTGATCGGTGGGAGTATGATCGGGGGGGAGTGTGATCGGGGGAGTGTGATCGGGCGGAGTTTGATCGGGGGGACAGTAATCGGGGGGATTGTGATCGGGTGAGTGTGATCGGGGGAGTGGGATCGGGGGACTGTGATTGGGGGCGTGTGATCGGGGGGAGTGTGATCGGGGGGAGTGTGATCGGGGGAGTGTGATCGGGGGAGTGTGATCGGGGGGAGTGTGATCGGGGGAGAGTGATCGGGGGAGTGTGATCGGGGGAGTGTGATAGCGGGGAGTGTGATCGGGGGGAGTGTGATCGGGGGAGTGTGATCGGGGGAGTGTGATCGGGGGGAGTGTGATCGGGGTAGTGTGATCGGGGAGTGTGACCGGGGGGAGTGTGATCGGGGGGAGTGTGATTGGGGGGAGCGTGATCCGGGGGAGTGTGATCGGGGGGAGTGTGATCGGGGGATTGTGATCGGGTGAGTATGATCGGCGGGAGTGTGATCGGGGCGAGAGTGATCGGGGGGAGTGTGATCCGGGGGAGTGTGATCGGGGGGAGTGTGATCGGGGGAGTGTGATCGGGTGAGTGTGATCGGCGGGAGTGTGATTGGGGAAGTGTGACCGGGTGCTGTGTGATCGGGGGGAGTGTGTTCGGGGGGAGTGTGATCGGGGGAGTGGGATCGGGGGGAGTGTGATTGGGGGGGTGTGATCGGTGGGAGTATGATCGGGGGGGAGTGTGATCGGGGGAGTGTGATCGGGCGGAGTTTGATCGGGGGGACAGTAATCGGGGGGATTGTGATCGGGTGAGTGTGATCGGGGGAGTGGGATCGGGGGACTGTGATCGGGGGCGTGTGATCGGCGGGAGTGTGATCGGGGGGATTGTCATTGGGTGAGTGTGATCGGGGGGAGTGTGATCGGGGGGAGTGTGATCGGGGGCCTGTGATCGGGGGGTTGTGATCGGGGTTGTGGGATCGGGGGGAGGGTGATCGGGGGGAGAGTGATCGGGGGGAGTGTGATCGGGGGAATGTGATCGGGGGAGTGTGATCGGGGGGAGTGTGATCGGGGGGAGTGTAATCGTGGGAGTGTGATCGGGGGAGTGTGATCGGGGGGAGTGTGATCGGGGGGAGTGTGATCAGGGGAGTGTGTTCGGGGGGAGTTTGATCGGGGGAGTGTGATCGGGGGGAGTGTGATCGGGGGGAGTGTGATCAGGGGAGTGTGTTCGGGGGGAGTTTGATCGGGGGAGTGTGATCGGGGGGAGTGTGATCGGGGGGAGAGTGATCAGAGGGATTGTGATCGGGGGAGTGTGATCGGGGGGAGTGTGATCGGGTGAATGTGATCGGGGGAGTGTGATCCGGAGAGTGTCATCGGGGGGAGCGTGATTGGGGGACTGTGATCGGGGGGAGTGTGATCGGGGGGAGTGTGATCGGGGGAGTGTGATCGGGGGGATTGTGATCGGGGGGAGTGTGATCGGGGGGATTGTGTTCGGGTGAATGTGATCGGGGGAGTGTGATCGGGGGAGTGCGATCGGGGGCGTGTGATCGGTGGGTGTGTGATCGGTGTGAGTGTGATCGGGTGAGTGTGATCGGGGGAGTGTGATCGGCAGGAGTGTGAGTGGGGGTATTGTGATCGGGTGAGTGTGATCGGGGGAGTGTGATCGGGGAGCGTGTGATGGGGGTGTGTGATCGGGGGGAGTGTGATCGGGGGGAGTGTGATCGGGGGAGTGTAATCGGGGGGAGTGTGATCGGGGGGAGTGTGATCGGGGGAGTGTGATCGGGGGGAGCGTGATCGTGGGAGTGTGTTCGGCGGAGTGTGATCGGGGATGTGTGATCGGGGGGAGTGTGATCAGGGGAGTGTGATCAACGGGATTGTGATCGGGGGAGTGTGATCGGGGGGAGTGTCGTCGGGGGGAGTGTGTTCGGGGGGAGTGTGTTCGGGGGAGTGTGATCGGGGGGAGTGTGATCGGGGGGTGTGTGATCGGTGGGAGTGTGATCGGGGGGAGTGTGATCGGGGGAGTGTGATCGGGGGGAGAGTGACCGGGGGGAGTGTGATCGGGGGGAGTGTGATTGGGGGGAGTGTGATCGGGGGAGTGTGATCGGGGGGAGTTTGATCGGGGGGAGTGTGATCGGGGGAGTGGGATCGGGGGACTGTGATCGGGGGCGTATGATCTGGGGGAGTGTGATCGGGGGAGTGTGATCGGCGGGAGTGTGATCGGGGGAGTGTGATCGGCGGGAGTGTGATCGGGGAGATTGTCATCGGGTGAGTGTGATCGGGGGAGTGTGATCGGGGGGAGTGTGATCGGGGGAGTGTGATCGGGGGGAGTGTGATCGGGGGAGTGTGATCGGGGTGAGTGTGATCGGGGGGAGAGTGATCTGGGGGAGTGTGATCGGGGAAGTGTGATCGGGAGAGTGTGATCGGGGTAGTGTGATTGCGGGGATTGTGGTCGGGGGAGTGTGTTCGGCGGGAGTGTGATCGTGGGTGTGTGATTGGGGGGAGGGTGATCGGGGGGAGTGTAATCATGGGAGTGTGATCGGGGGAGTATGATTGGGGGGAGTGTGATCAGAGGGATTGTGATCGGGGGAGTGTGATCGGGGGGAGTGTGATCGGGTGAGTGTGATCGGGGGATTGTGATCGGGGGAGAGTGATCGGCGGGAGAGTGATCGGGGGAGTGTGATCGGCGGCAGTGTGATCGGGGGTATTGTGATCGGTTGACTTTGATCGGGGGAGTGTGATCGGGGAGAGTGTGATCGGGGGGAGTGTGATGGGGGATTGTGATCGGCGGGAGTGTGATCGGGGGAGTGTGTTTG
Organism: Somniosus microcephalus; assembly: GCF_052327205.1. Classification (NCBI taxonomy): domain Eukaryota; kingdom Metazoa; phylum Chordata; class Chondrichthyes; order Squaliformes; family Somniosidae; genus Somniosus; species Somniosus microcephalus. Next base: position 74,440,679 of record NC_140999.1, on the reverse strand, counting down.
GCGGAGTGTGATCGGGGGAGTGTGATCGGGGGGAGTGTGATGGGGGAGTGTGATCGGGGGGAGTGTGATCGGAGGGAGTGTGATCTAGGGGAGTGTGATCAGGGGGAGTGTGATCGGGGGAGTGTGTTTTGTGGAGTGTGATCGGGGGAGTGTGATCGGGGGGAGAGTGATCGGGAGAGTGTGATCGACGGGAGTGTGATCGGGGGAGTGTGATCGGGGGGAGTGTGATCAGGGGAGTGTGTTCGGGGGGAGTTTGATCGGGGGAGTGTGATCGGGGGGAGTGTGATCGGGGGGAGTGTGATCGGGTGGAGTGTGATCGGGGGGAGTGTGATCGGGGGAGTGTGATCGGGGGGAGTGTGATCGGGGGGAGTGTGATCGGGGGAGTGTGATCGTGGGGAGTGTGATCGGGGGGAGTGTGATGGGGGGGAGTTTGATCCGGGGAGTGTGATCGGGGGAGTGTGATCGACGGGAGTGTGATCGGGGGAGTGAGATCGGCGGGTGTGTGATCGGGGGGAGTGTGTTCAGGGGAGTTTGATCGGGGGGAGTGTGATCGGGGTGAGTGTGATCGGGGGAGTTTGATCGGGGGCGTGTGATCGGTGGGTGTGTGACCGGAGTGAGTGTGATCGGGTGAGTGTGATCGGGGGAGAGTGATCGGCGGGAGAGTGATCGGGGGAGTGTGATCGGCGGCAGTGTGATCGGGGGTATTGTGATCGGTTGACTATGATCGGGGGAGTGTGATCGGGGAGAGTGTGATCGGGGGGAGTGTGATGGGGGATTGTGATCGGGGGGAGTGTGATCGGGGGGAGTGTGATCTAGGGGAGTGTGATCGGGGGGAGTGTGATCGGGGGAGTGTGTTTGGCGGAGTGTGATCGGGGGAGTGTGATCGGGGGAGTGTGATGGGGGAGTGTGATCGGGGGGAGTGTGATCGGAGGGAGTGTGATCTAGGGGTGTGTGATCGGGGGGAGTGTGATCGGGGGAGTGTGTTTTGCGGAGTGTGATCGGGGGAGTGTGATCGGGGGGAGAGTGATCGGGAGAGTGTGATCGACGGGAGTGTGATCGGGGGAGTGTGATCGGGGGGAGTGTGATCAGGGGAGTGTGTTCGGGGGGAGTTTGATCGGGGGAGTGTGATCGGGGGGAGTGTGATCGGGGGGAGTGTGATCGGGGGGAGTGTGATCGGGGGAGTGTGATCGGGGGGAGTGTGATCGGGGGGAGAGTGATCAGAGGGATTGTGATCGGGGGAGTGTGATCGGGGGGAGTGTGATCGGGTGAATGTGATCGGGGGAGTGTGATCCGGAGAGTGTCATCGGGGGGAGCGTGATTGGGGGTCTGTGATCGGGGGGAGTGTGATCGGGGGGAGTGTGATCGGGGGAGTGTGATCGGGGGGATTGTGATCGGGGGGAGTCTGATCGGGGGGATTGTGTTCGGGTGAATGTGATCGGGGGAGTGTGATCGGGGGAGTGCGATCGGGGGCGTGTGATCGGTGGGTGTGTGATCGGTGTGAGTGTGATCGGGTGAGTGTGATCGGGGGAGTGTGATCGGCAGGAGTGTGAGTGGGGGTATTGTGATCGGGTGAGTGTGATCGGGGGAGTGTGATCGGGGAGCGTGTGATGGGGGTGTGTGATCGGGGGGAGTGTGATCGGGGGGAGTGTGATCGGGGGAGTGTAATCGGGGGGAGTGTGATCGGGGGGAGTGTGATCGGGGGAGTGTGATCGGGGGGAGCGTGATCGGGGGAGTGTGTTCGGCGGAGTGTGATCGGGGGTGTGTGATCGGGGGGAGTGTGATCAGGGGAGTGTGATCAACGGGATTGTGATCGGGGGAGTGTGATCGGGGGGAGTGTCGTCGGGGGGAGTGTGTTCGGGGGAGTGTGATCAGGGGGAGTGTGATTGGGGGGTGTGTGATCGGTGGGAGTGTGATCGGGGGGAGTGTGATCGGGGGAGTGTGATCGGGGGGAGAGTGACCGGGGGGAGTGTGATCGGGGGGAGTGTGATTGGGGGGAGTGTGATCGGGGGAGTGTGATCGGGGGGAGTTTGATCGGGGGGAGTGTGATCGGGGGAGTGGGATCGCGGGACTGTGATCGGGGGCGTATGATCTGGGGGAGTGTGATCGGGGGGAGTGTGATCGGGGGAGTGTGATCGGCGGGAGTGTGATCGGGGGAGTGTGATCGGGGGAGTGTGATCGGGGTGAGTGTGATCGGGGGGAGAGTGATCTGGGGGAGTGTGATCGGGGAAGTGTGATCGGGAGAGTGTGATCGGGGTAGTGTGATTGCGGGGATTGTGGTCGGGGGAGTGTGATCGGCAGGAGTGTGATCGTGGGTGTGTGATTGGGGGGAGGGTGATCGGGGGGAGTGTAATCGTGGGAGTGTGATCGGGGGAGTATGATTGGGGGGAGTGTGATCAGAGGGATTGTGATCGGGGGAGTGTGATCGGGGGGAGTGTGATCGGGTGAGTGTGATCGGGGGATTGTGATCGGGGGAGAGTGATCGGCGGGAGAGTGATCGGGGGAGTGTGATCGGCGGCAGTGTGATCGGGGGTATTGTGATCGGTTGACTTTGATCGGGGGAGTGTGATCGGGGAGAGTGTGATCGGGGGGAGTGTGATGGGGGATTGTGATCGGCGGGAGTGTGATCGGGGGAGTGTGTTTGGCGGAGTGTGATCGGGGGAGTGTGACCGGGGGGAGTGTGATGGGGGAGTGTGATCGGGGGGAGTGTGATCGGAGGGAGTGTGATCTAGGGGAGTGTGATCAGGGGGAGTGTGATCGGGGGAGTGTGTTTTGTGGAGTGTGATCGGGGGAGTGTGATCGGGGCGAGAGTGATCGGGAGAGTGTGATCGACGGGAGTGTGATCGGGGGAGTGTGATCGGGGGGAGTGTGATCAGGGGAGTGTGTTCGGGGGAATTTGATCGGGGGAGTGTGATCGGGGGGAGTGTGATCGGGGGGAGTGTGATCGGGTGGAGTGTGATCGGGGGGAGTGTGATCGGGGGAGTGTGATCGGGGGGAGTGTGATCGGGGGGAGTGTGATCGGGGGAGTGTGATCGTGGGGAGTGTGATCGGGGGGAGTGTGATGGGGGGGAGTTTGATCCGGGGAGTGTGATCGGGGGAGTGTGATCGACGGGAGTGTGATCGGGGGAGTGAGATCGGCGGGTGTGTGATCGGGGGGAGTGTGTTCAGGGGAGTTTGATCGGGGGGAGTGTGATCGGGGTGAGTGTGATCGGGGGAGTTTGATCGGGGGCGTGTGATCGGTGGGTGTGTGACCGGAGTGAGTGTGATCGGGTGAGTGTGATCGGGGGAGAGTGATCGGCGGGAGAGTGATCGGGGGAGTGTGATCGGCGGCAGTGTGATCGGGGGTATTGTGATCGGTTGACTATGATCGGGGGAGTGTGATCGGGGAGAGTGTGATCGGGGGGAGTGTGATGGGGGATTGTGATCGGGGGGAGTGTGATCGGGGGGAGTGTGATCTAGGGGAGTGTGATCGGGGGGAGTGTGATCGGGGGAGTGTGTTTGGCGGAGTGTGATCGGGGGAGTGTGATCGGGGGAGTGTGATGGGGGAGTGTGATCGGGGGGAGTGTGATCGGAGGGAGTGTGATCTAGGGGAGTGTGATCGGGGGGAGTGTGATCAGGGGAGTGTGTTTTGCGGAGTGTGATCGGGGGAGTGTGATCGGGGGGAGAGTGATCGGGAGAGTGTGATCGACGGGAGTGTGATCGGGGGAGTGTGATCGGGGGGAGTGTGATCAGGGGAGTGTGTTCGGGGGGAGTTTGATCGGGGGAGTGTGATCGGGGGGAGTGTGATCGGGGGGAGTGTGATCGGGGGGAGTGTGATCGGGGGAGTGTGATCGGGGGGAGTGTGATCGGGGGGAGTGTGATCGGGGGGAGTGTGATGGGGGGGAGTGTGATCCGGGGAGTGTGATCGGGGGAGTGTGATCGACGGGAGTGTGATCGGGGGAGTGAGATCGGCGGGTGTGTGATCGGGGGGTGTGTGTTCGGGGGAGTTTGATCGGGGGGAGTGTGATCGGGGTGAGTGTGATCGGGGGGAGTGTGATCGGGGGAAGTTTGATCGGGGGAGTGTGATCGGGGGGATTGTGATCGGGGGGAGTGTGATCGGGGGGAGTGCGATCGGGGTGAGTGTGATCGGGGGGAGTGTGATCGGGGGGAGTGTGATCGGGGGGAGTGTGATCGGGGGGAGTGTGATCGTTGGGAGTGTGATCAGGGGAGTGTGATCTGGGGAGTGTGATCGGGGAATGTGATCGGGGGGAGTGTGATCGGGGAGTGTGATCGGGGGAGTGTCATCGGGGGGAGTGTGATCGGGGGGAGTGCGATCGGGTGGAGTGTGATCGGGGGGAGTGTGATGGGGAGTGTCATCGGGGGAGTGTGATCGGGGGGAGTGTCATCGGTGGAGTGTGATCGGGGGCGTGTGATCAGGGGCAGTGTGATCGGGGGAGTGTGATTGGCGGGAGTGTGATCGGGGGATTGTGATCGGCGGGAGTGTGATCGGGGGGATTGTGATCGGGTGAGTGTGATCGGGGGATTGTGATCGCGGGCGTGTGATCGGGGGGAGTGTGATCGGTGGAGTGTAATCGGGGGGAGTGTGATCCGGTGAGTGTTATCGGGGAAGTGTGATCGGGGGAGTGTGATCGGGGGGAGTGTGATTGGGGGAGTGTGATCGGGGGGAGTATGATCGGGGGGGAGTGTGATCGGGGGAGTGTGATCGGGGGAGTTTGATCGGGGGGAGAGTGATCGGGGGGATTGTGATCGGGTGAGTGTGATCGGGGGAGTGGTATCGGGGGACTGTGATCGGGGGCGTGTGATCGGCTGGAGTGTGATCGGGGGGATTGTCATCGGGTGAGCGTGATCGGGGGGAGTGTGATCGGGGGGAGTGTGATCGGGGGCGTGTGATCGGGGGGAGTGTGATCGGGGGTGTGTGATCGGGGGGAGTGTGATCGGGGGGAGAGTGATCGGGGGGAGTGTGATCGGGTGAGTGTGATCGGGGGAGTGTGATCGGGGGGAGTGTGATCGGGGGGAGTGTAATTGTGGGAGTGTGATCGGGGGAGTGTGATCGGGGGGAGTGTGATCGGGGGGAGTGTGATCAGAGGGATTGTGATCGGGGGAGTGTGATCGGGGGGAGTGTGATCGGGGGGAGCGTGATTGGGGGAGTGTGATCGGGGGGAGTGTGATCGGGTGGAGTGTGATCGGGGGAGTGTGGTCGGGGGGATTGTGATCGGGGGGAGTGTGATGGGGGGATTGTGTTCGGGTGAATGTGATCGGGGGAGTGTGATCGGGGGAGTGCGATCGGGGGAGTGCGATCGGGGGCGTGTGATCGGTGGTTGTGTGATCGGTGTGAGTGTGATCGGGTGAGTGTGATCGGGGGTGTGTGATCGGCGGGAGTGTGATCGGGGGAGTGTGATCGGCAGGAGTGTGAGCGGGTGTATTGTGATCGGGTGAGTGTGATCGGGGGAGTGTGATCGGGGAGATTGTGATGGGGGAGTGTGATCGGGGGGAGTGTGATCGGGGGGAGTGTGATCGGGGGAGTGTGATCGGGGGGAGTGTGATCGGGGGGAGTGTGATCGGGGGAGTGTGATCGGGGGGAGCATGATCGGGGGAGTGTGTTCGGCGGAGTGTGATCGGGGGAGTGTGATCGGGGGGAGTGTGATCGGGGGAGTGTGATCGACGGGAGTGTGATCGGGGGAGTGTGATCGGGGGGAGTGTCGTCGGGGGGTGTGTGTTCGGGGGAGTGTGATCAGGGGGAGTGTGATCGGGGGGAGTGTGATCGGGGAAGTGTGATCGGGGGGAGTGTGATCGGGGGAGTGTGATCGGGGGGAGTGTGATCAGGGGAGTGTGATCGGGGGGAGTTTGATCTGGGGGAGTGTGATCGGGGGGATTGTGATCGGGTGAGTGTGATCGGGGGAGTGGGATCGGGGGACTGTGATTGGGGGCATGTGATCGGGGGGAGTGTGATCGGGGGGAGTGTGATCGGGGGAGTGTGATCGGCGGGAGTGTGATCAGGGCAGTGTGATCGGTGGGAGTGTGATCGGGGAGATTGTCATCGGGTGAGTGTGATCGGGGGGAGTGTGATCGGCGGGAGTGTGATCGGGGGCGTTGATCGGGGAGAGTGTGTTCGGGGGAGTGTGATCAGGGGGAGTGTGATCGGGGGGCGAGTCATCGGGGGGAGTGTGATCGGGGGAGTGTGATCGGGAGAGTGTGATCGGGGGAGTGTGATCGGGGGGAGTGTGATCGGGGGAGTGTGATCGGGGGGTGCATGATCGGGGGAGTGTGTTCGGCGGAGTGTGATCGGGGGAGTGTGATCGGGGGGAGTGTGATCGGGGGAGTGTGATCGATGGGAGTGTGATCGGGGGAGTGTGATCTGGGGGAGTGTCGTCGAGGTGTGTGTGTTCGGGGGAGTGTGATCAGGGGGAGTGTGATCGGGGGGAGTGTGATCGGAGAAGTGTGATCGGGGGGAGTGTGACCGGGGGGAGTGTGATCGGGGGGAGTGTGATTGGGGGGAGTGTGATCAGGGGAGTATGATCGGGGGGAGTTTGATCGGGGGGAGTGTGATCGGGGGGATTGTGATCGGGTGAGTGTGATCGGGGGAGTGGGATCGGGGGATTGTGATTGGGGGCATGTGATCGGGGGGAGTGTGATCGGGGGGAGTGTGATCTGGGGAGTGTGATCGGCGAGAGTGTGATCGGGGCAGTGTGATCGGCGGGAGTGTGATCGGGGAGATTGTCATCGGGTGAGTGTGATCGGGGGGGAGTGTGATCGGGGGGAGTGTGAACGGGGGCGTGTGATCGGGGGGAGTGTGTTTGGGGGAGTGTGATTGGCGGGAGTGTGATCGGGGGATTGTGATCGGCGGGAGTGTGATCGGGGGGATTGTGATCGGGTGAGTGTGATCGGGGGATTGTGATCGCGGGCGTGTGATCGGGGGGAGTGTGATCGGTGGAGTGTAATCGGGGGGAGTGTGATCCGGTGAGTGTTATCGGGGAAGTGTGATCGGGGGAGTGTGATCGGGGGGAGTGTGATTGGGGGAGTGTGATCGGGGGGAGTATGATCGGGGGGGAGTGTGATCGGGGGAGTGTGATCGGGGGAGTTTGATCGGGGGGAGAGTGATCGGGGGGATTGTGATCGGGTGAGTGTGATCGGGGGAGTGGTATCGGGGGACTGTGATCGGGGGCGTGTGATCGGCTGGAGTGTGATCGGGGGGATTGTCATCGGGTGAGCGTGATCGGGGGGAGTGTGATCGGGGGGAGTGTGATCGGGGGCGTGTGATCGGGGGGAGTGTGATCGGGGGTGTGTGATCGGGGGGAGTGTGATCGGGGGGAGAGTGATCGGGGGGAGTGTGATCGGGTGAGTGTGATCGGGGGAGTGTGATCGGGGGGAGTGTGATCGGGGGGAGTGTAATTGTGGGAGTGTGATCGGGGGAGTGTGATCGGGGGGAGTGTGATCGGGGGGAGTGTGATCAGAGGGATTGTGATCGGGGGAGTGTGATCGGGGGGAGTGTGATCGGGTGAGTGTGATCGGGGGAGTGTGATCGGGAGAGTGTGATCGGGGGGAGCGTGATTGGGGGAGTGTGATCGGGGGGAGTGTGATCGGGTGGAGTGTGATCGGGGGAGTGTGGTCGGGGGGATTGTGATCGGGGGGAGTGTGATGGGGGGATTGTGTTCGGGTGAATGTGATCGGGGGAGTGTGATCGGGGGAGTGCGATCGGGGGAGTGCGATCGGGGGCGTGTGATCGGTGGTTGTGTGATCGGTGTGAGTGTGATCGGGTGAGTGTGATCGGGGGTGTGTGATCGGCGGGAGTGTGATCGGGGGAGTGTGATCGGCAGGAGTGTGAGCGGGTGTATTGTGATCGGGTGAGTGTGATCGGGGGAGTGTGATCGGGGAGATTGTGATGGGGGAGTGTGATCGGGGGGAGTGTGATCGGGGGGAGTGTGATCGGGGGAGTGTGATCGGGGGGAGTGTGATCGGGGGGAGTGTGATCGGGGGAGTGTGATCGGGGGGAGCATGATCGGGGGAGTGTGTTCGGCGGAGTGTGATCGGGGGAGTGTGATCGGGGGGAGTGTGATCGGGGGAGTGTGATCGACGGGAGTGTGATCGGGGGAGTGTGATCGGGGGGAGTGTCGTCGGGGGGTGTGTGTTCGGGGGAGTGTGATCAGGGGGAGTGTGATCGGGGGGAGTGTGATCGGGGAAGTGTGATCGGGGGGAGTGTGATCGGGGGAGTGTGATCGGGGGGAGTGTGATCAGGGGAGTGTGATCGGGGGGAGTTTGATCTGGGGGAGTGTGATCGGGGGGATTGTGATCGGGTGAGTGTGATCGGGGGAGTGGGATCGGGGGACTGTGATTGGGGGCATGTGATCGGGGGGAGTGTGATCGGGGGGAGTGTGATGGGGGAGTGTGATCGGCGGGAGTGTGATCAGGGCAGTGTGATCGGTGGGAGTGTGATCGGGGAGATTGTCATCGGGTGAGTGTGATCGGGGGGAGTGTGATCGGCGGGAGTGTGATCGGGGGCGTTGATCGGGGAGAGTGTGTTCGGGGGAGTGTGATCAGGGGGTGTGTGATCGGGGGGCGAGTCATCGGGGGGAGTGTGATCGGGGGAGTGTGATCGGGAGAGTGTGATCGGGGGAGTGTGATCGGGGGGAGTGTGATCGGGGGAGTGTGATCGGGGGGTGCATGATCGGGGGAGTGTGTTCGGCGGAGTGTGATCGGGGGAGTGTGATCGGGGGGAGTGTGATCGGGGGAGTGTGATCGATGGGAGTGTGATCGGGGGAGTGTGATCTGGGGGAGTGTCGTCGAGGTGTGTGTGTTCGGGGGAGTGTGATCAGGGGGAGTGTGATCGGGGGGAGTGTGATCGGAGAAGTGTGATCGGGGGGAGTGTGACCGGGGGGAGTGTGATCGGGGGGAGTGTGATTGGGGGGAGTGTGATCAGGGGAGTATGATCGGGGGGAGTTTGATCGGGGGGAGTGTGATCGGGGGGATTGTGATCGGGTGAGTGTGATCGGGGGAGTGGGATCGGGGGATTGTGATTGGGGGCATGTGATCGGGGGGAGTGTGATCGGGGGGAGTGTGATCTGGGGAGTGTGATCGGCGAGAGTGTGATCGGGGCAGTGTGATCGGCGGGAGTGTGATCGGGGAGATTGTCATCGGGTGAGTGTGATCGGGGGGGAGTGTGAACGGGGGCGTGTGATCGGGGGGAGTGTGTTTGGGGGAGTGTGATCAGGGGGAGTGTGATCGGGGGGAGAGTGATCGGGGGGAGTGTGATCGGGAGAGTGTGATCGGGGGAGTGTGATCGAGGGGAGTGTGATCGGGGGAGTGTGATCGGCGGGAGTGTGATCATGGGTGTGTGATCGGGGGGAGTGTGATCGGGGGGAGTGTAATCGTGGGAGTGTGATCGGGGGAGTGTGATCGGCGGGAGTGTGATCATGGGTGTGTGATCGGGGGGAGTGTGATCGGGGGGAGTGTAATCGTGGGAGTGTGATCGGGGGAGTGTGATCGGGGGGAGTTTGATCAGAGGAATTGTGATCGGGGGAGTGTGATCGGGGGGAGTGTGATCGGGTGAGTGTGATCGGGGGAGTGTGATAGGGAGAGTGTGATCGGGGGAGTGTGATGGGGGAGTCTGATCGGGGGGAGTGTGATCGGGGGGAGTGTGATCGGGGGAGTGTGATCGGGGGGATTGTGATCGGGGGGAGTGTGTTCGGGGGGATTGTGTTCGATGAATGTGATCGGGGGAGTGCGATCGGGGGTGTGTGATCGGTGGGTGTGTGATCGGGGTGAGTGTGATCGGGTGAGTGTGATCGGGGGAGTGTGATCGGCGGGAGTGTGATCGGGGGAGTGTGATCGGCGGGAGTGTGAGCGGGGCTATTGTGATTGGGTGAGTGTGATCGGGGGAGTGTGATCGGGGGATTGTGATCGGGGGGAGTGTGATCGGGGGAGTGTGTTCGGCAGAGTGTGATCAGGGGAGTGTGATCGGGGGGAGTGTGATCGGGGGAGTGTGATCGACGGGAGTGTGATCGGGGGAGTGTGATCGGGGTAGTGTCGTCGGGGGGAGTGTGTTCGGGGGAGTGTGATCGGGGGGAGTGTGATCGGGGGGAGTGTGATCGGGGGGAGTGTGATCGGGGGAGTGTGATCGGGGGGAGTGTGACCGGGGGGAGTGCGATCGGGGGGAGTGTGATCGGGGGAGTGTGATCGGGGTGAGTATGATCGGGGGGAGTGTGATCGGGGGGACTGTGATCGGGGGAGTGTGATCGGGGGGAGTGTGATCGGGGGAATTGTGATCAGGGGGAGTGTGATCGGGGGGAGTGTGATCCAGGGAGTGTGATCGGGGTAGTGTGATCGACAGGTAGTGTGATCGGGGGGAGTGTGGTCGGGGGGAGTGTGATCTGGGGAGTGTGATCGGGGTAGTGTGATCGACGGGAGTGTGATCGGGGGAGTGTGATCGGGGGGAGTTTGATCGGGGGAGTGTGATCGGGGGGAGTGTGATCGGGGGGAGTGTGAACGGGGGGAGTGTGTTCGGGGGGAGTGTGATCGGGGGAGTGTGATCGGGGGGAGTGTGATCGGGGGGAGTGTGATCGGGGGAGTGTGATCGTGGGGAGTGTGATCGGGGGGAGTGTGATCGGGGGGAGTGTGATCGGGGGAGTGTGATCGTGGGGAGTGTGATTGGGGGGTGTGTGATAGGGGGGAGTGTGATCGGGGGAGTGTGATCGACGGGAGTGTGATCGGGGGAGTGAGATCGGGGGGAGTGTGATCGGGGGGAGTGTGTTCGGGGGAGTGTGATCGGGGGGAGTGTGATCGGGGTGAGTGTGATCGGGGGGAGTGTGATCGGGAGAGTGTGATCGGGGGGAGCGTGATTGGGGGAGTGTGATCGGGGGGAGTGTGATCGGGTGGAGTGTGATCGGGGGAGTGTGGTCGGGGGGATTGTGATCGGGGGGAGTGTGATGGGGGGATTGTGTTCGGGTGAATGTGATCGGGGGAGTGTGATCGGGGGAGTGCGATCGGGGGAGTGCGATCGGGGGCGTGTGATCGGTGGTTGTGTGATCGGTGTGAGTGTGATCGGGTGAGTGTGATCGGGGGTGTGTGATCGGCGGGAGTGTGATCGGGGGAGTGTGATCGGCAGGAGTGTGAGCGGGTGTATTGTGATCGGGTGAGTGTGATCGGGGGAGTGTGATCGGGGAGATTGTGATGGGGGAGTGTGATCGGGGGGAGTGTGATCGGGGGGAGTGTGATCGGGGGAGTGTGATCGGGGGGAGTGTGATCGGGGGGAGTGTGATCGGGGGAGTGTGATCGGGGGGAGCATGATCGGGGGAGTGTGATCGGGGGAGTGTGATCGGGGGGAGTGTGATCGGGGGAGTGTGATCGACGGGAGTGTGATCGGGGGAGTGTGATCGGGGGGAGTGTCGTCGGGGGGTGTGTGTTCGGGGGAATGTGATCAGGGGGAGTGTGATCGGGGGGAGTGTGATCGGGGAAGTGTGATCGGGGGGAGTGTGATCGGGGGGAGTGTGATCGGGGGGAGTGTGATCAGGGGAGTGTGATCGGGGGGAGTTTGATCTGGGGGAGTGTGATCGGGGGGATTGTGATCGGGTGAGTGTGATCGGGGGAGTGGGATCGGGGGACTGTGATTGGGGGCATGTGATCGGGGGGAGTGTGATCGGGGGGAGTGTGATCGGGGGAGTGTGATCGGCGGGAGTGTGATCAGGGCAGTGTGATCGGTGGGAGTGTGATCGGGGAGATTGTCATCGGGTGAGTGTGATCGGGGGGAGTGTGATCGGGGGGAGTGTGATCGGGGGCGTTGATCGGGGGGAGTGTGTTCGGGGGAGTGTGATCAGGGGGTGTGTGATCGGGGGGCGAGTCATCGGGGGGAGTGTGATCGGGGGAGTGTGATCGGGAGAGTGTGATCGGAGGAGTGTGATCGGGGGGAGTGTGATCGGGGGAGTGTGATCGGGGGGTGCATGATCGGGGGAGTGTGTTCGGCGGAGTGTGATCGGGGGAGTGTGATCGGGGGGAGTGTGATCGGGGGAGTGTGATCGATGGGAGTGTGATCGGGGGAGTGTGATCTGGGGGAGTGTCGTCGAGGGGTGTGTGTTCGGGGGAGTGTGATCAGGGGGAGTGTGATCGGGGGGAGTGTGATCGGAGAAGTGTGATCGGGGGGAGTGTGACCGGGGGGAGTGTGATCGGGGGGAGTGTGATTGGGGGGAGTGTGATCAGGGGAGTATGATCGGGGGGAGTTTGATCGGGGGGAGTGTGATCGGGGGGATTGTGATCGGGTGAGTGTGATCGGGGGAGTGGGATCGGGGGACTGTGATTGGGGGCATGTGATCGGGGGGAGTGTGATCGGGGGGAGTGTGATCTGGGGAGTGTGATCGGCGAGAGTGTGATCGGGGCAGTGTGATCGGCGGGAGTGTGATCGGGGAGATTGTCATCGGGTGAGTGTGATCGGGGGGGAGTGTGATCGGGGGGAGTGTGAACGGGGGCGTGTGATCGGGGGGAGTGTGTTTGGGGGAGTGTGATCAGTGGGAGTGTGATCGGGGGGAGAGTGATCGGGGGGAGTGTGATCGGGGGAGTGTGATCGGGAGAGTGTGATCGGGGGAGTGTGATCGAGGGGAGTGTGATCGGGGGAGTGTGATCGGCGGGAGTGTGATCATGGGTGTGTGATCGGGGGGAGTGTGATCGGGGGGAGTGTAATCGTGGGAGTGTGATCGGGGGAGTGTGATCGGCGGGAGTGTGATCATGGGTGTGTGATCGGGGGGAGTGTGATCGGGGGGAGTGTAATCGTGGGAGTGTGATCGGGGGAGTGTGATCGGGGGGAGTTTGATCAGAGGAATTGTGATCGGGGGAGTGTGATCGGGGGGAGTGTGATCGGGTGAGTGTGATCGGGGGAGTGTGATAGGGAGAGTGTGATCGGGGGAGTGTGATGGGGGAGTCTGATCGGGGGGAGTGTGATCGGGGGGAGTGTGATCGGGGGAGTGTGATCGGGGGGATTGTGATCGGGGGGAGTGTGTTCGGGGGGATTGTGTTCGATGAATGTGATCGGGGGAGTGTGATCGGGGGAGTGCGATCGGGGGTGTGTGATCGGTGGGTGTGTGATCGGGGTGAGTGTGATCGGGTGAGTGTGATCGGGGGAGTGTGATCGGCGGGAGTGTGATCGGGGGAGTGTGATCGGCGGGAGTGTGAGCGGGGCTATTGTGATTGGGTGAGTGTGATCGGGGGAGTGTGATCGGGGGATTGTGATCGGGGGGAGTGTGATCGGGGGAGTGTGTTCGGCAGAGTGTGATCAGGGGAGTGTGATCGGGGGGAGTGTGATCGGGGGAGTGTGATCGACGGGAGTGTGATCGGGGGAGTGTGATCGGGGTAGTGTCGTCGGGGGGAGTGTGTTCGGGGGAGTGTGATCGGGGGGAGTGTGATCGGGGGGAGTGTGATCGGGGGGAGTGTGATCGGGGGAGTGTGATCGGGGGGAGTGTGACCGGGGGGAGTGCGATCGGGGGGAGTGTGATCGGGGGAGTGTGATCGGGGTGAGTATGATCGGGGGGAGTGTGATCGGGGGGACTGTGATCGGGGGAGTGTGATCGGGGGGAGTGTGATCGGGGGGATTGTGATCAGGGGGAGTGTGATCGGGGGGAGTGTGATCCAGGGAGTGTGATCGGGGTAGTGTGATCGACAGGTAGTGTGATCGGGGGGAGTGTGGTCGGGGGGAGTGTGATCTGGGGAGTGTGATCGGGGTAGTGTGATCGACGGGAGTGTGATCGGGGGAGTGTGATCGGGGGGAGTTTGATCGGGGGAGTGTGATCGGGGGGAGTGTGATCGGGGGGAGTGTGAACGGGGGGAGTGTGTTCAGGGGGAGTGTGATCGGGGGAGTGTGATCGGGGGAGTGTGATCGGGGGGAGTGTGATCGGGGGGAGTGTGATCGGGGGAGTGTGATCGTGGGGAGTGTGATTGGGGGGAGTGTGATAGGGGGGAGTGTGATCCAGGGAGTGTGATCGGGGGAGTGTGATCGGGGGAGTGTGATCGACGGGAGTGTGATCGGGGGAGTGAGATCGGGGGGAGTGTGATCGGGGGGAGTGTGTTCGGGGGAGTGTGATCGGGGGGAGTGTGATCGGGGTGAGTGTGATCGGGGGGAGTGTGATCGGGGGGAGTGTGATCGGGGGAGTGTGATCGGGGGGAGTGTGATCGGGGGAGTGTGATCGGGGGAGTGTGATCGGGGGAGTGTGATCGGGGGGAGTGTGAGCGGGGGGAGTGTGATCGGGGGAGTGTGATCGGGGGGAGTGTGATCGGGGGGATTGTGATCGGGTGAGTGTGATCGGGGGAGTGCGATCGGGGGTGTGTGATCGGGGGAGTGTGATCGGGGGGAGTGTGATCGGGGTGAGTGTGATCGGGGGAGTGTGATCGGGGTGAGTGTGATCGGGGGGAGTGTGATCGGGGTGAGTGTGATCGGGGGGAGTGTGATCGGGGTGAGTGTGATCGGGGGGAGTGTGATCGGGGTGAGTGTGATCGGGGGGAGTGTGATCGGGGTGAGTGTGATCGGGGGAGTGTGATCGGTGGGAGTGTGATCGGGGGAGTGTGATCGGGGGGAGTGTGATCGGGGTGAGTGTGATCGGGGGGAGTGTGATCGGGGTGAGTGTGATCGGGGGAGTGTGATCGGTGGGAGTGTGATCGGGGGGAGTGTGATCGGGGTGAGTGTGATCGGGGGGAGTTTGATCGGGGGAGTGTGATCGGGGGGAGTGTGATCGGGGGGAGTGTGAACGGGGGGAGTGTGTTCAGGGGGAGTGTGATCGGGGGAGTGTGATCGGGGGAGTGTGATCGGGGGGAGTGTGATCGGGGGGAGTGTGATCGGGGGAGTGTGATCGTGGGGAGTGTGATTGGGGGGAGTGTGATAGGGGGGAGTGTGATCCAGGGAGTGTGATCGGGGGAGTGTGATCGACGGGAGTGTGATCGGGGGAGTGAGATCGGGGGGAGTGTGATCGGGGGGAGTGTGTTCGGGGGAGTGTGATCGGGGGGAGTGTGATCGGGGTGAGTGTGATCGGGGGGAGTGTGATCGGGGGGAGTGTGATCGGGGGAGTGTGATCGGGGGGAGTGTGATCGGGGAGTGTGATCGGGGGAGTGTGATCGGGGGAGTGTGATCGGGGGGAGTGTGAGCGGGGGGAGTGTGATCGGGGGAGTGTGATCGGGGGGAGTGTGATCGGGGGGATTGTGATCGGGTGAGTGTGATCGGGGGAGTGCGATCGGGGGTGTGTGATCGGGGGAGTGTGATCGGGGGGAGTGTGATCGGGGTGAGTGTGATCGGGGGAGTGTGATCGGTGGGAGTGTGATCGGGGGGAGTGAGATCGGGGGGAGTGTGATCGGGGGGAGTGTGATCAGGGGAGTGTGATCGGGGGAGTGTGATCGGGGAATGTGATCGGGGTGAGTGTGATCTGGGGAGTGTGATCGGGGGAGTGTGATCGGGGGGAGTGTGATCGGGGGGAGTGTGAACGGGGCGAGTGTGATCGGGGGGAGTGTGATCGGGAGTGTCATCGGGGGAGTGTGATCGGGGGGAGTGTCATCGGTGGACTGTGATCGGGGGAGTGTGATTGGGGGGAGTGTGATCGGGGAGAGTGAGACTGGTGGGAGTGTGATCGGGGGATTGTGATCGGGGGAGTGTGAAGGCGGCGTGTGATCGGGGGGAGAGTGATCAGGGGGAGTGTGATCGGGGGAGTGTGATTGGTGGGAGTGTGATCGGGGGATTGTGATCGGCGGGAGTGTGATCGGGGGGATTGTGATGGGGGGATTGTGATCGGGGGGAGTGTGATCGGGGGGAGTGTGATCGGGGGAGTGTGATGGAGGTAGTGTAATCAGGGGAGTGTGATCGGGGGAGTGTGATCGGCGGCAGTGTGATCAGGTGAGTGTGATCGGGGGGAGTGTGATCGGGGGAGTGTGATCGGGGGAGTGTGATCGGGGGGAGTGTGATCGGGTGGAGTGTGATCGGGGGGAATGTGATCGGGGGAGTGTGATCGGGGGAGTGTGATAGGAGGGAGTGTGATCGGGAGAGTGTGATCGGGGGAGTGTGATCGGGGGGAGTGTGATCGGGGGAGTGTGATCGGGGGGAGCATGATCGGGGGAGTGTGTTCGGCGGAGTGTGATCGGGGGAGTGTGATCGGGGGGAGTGTCGTCGGGGGGTGTGTGTTCGGGGGAGTGTGATCAGGGGGAGTGTGATCAGGGGGAGTGTGATCGGGGAAGTGTGATCGGGGGGAGTGTGATCGGGGGGAGTGTGATCGGGGGGAGTGTGATCAGGGGAGTGTGATCGGGAGAGTTTGATCTGGGGGAGTGTGATCGGGGGGATTGTGATCGGGTGAGTGTGATCGGGGGAGTGGGATCGGGGGACTGTGATTGGGGGCATGTGATCGGGGGGAGTGTGATCGGGGGGAGTGTGATCGGGGGAGTGTGATCGGCGGGAGTGTGATCAGGGCAGTGTGATCGGCGGGAGTGTGATCGGGGAGATTGTCATCGGGTGAGTGTGATCGGGGGGAGTGTGATCGGGGGGAGTGTGATCGGGGGCGTTGATCGGGGGGAGTGTGTTCGGGGGAGTGTGATCAGGGGGTGTGTGATCGGGGGGAGAGTCATCGGGGGGAGTGTGATCGGGGGAGTGTGATCGGGAGAGTGTGATCGGGGGAGTGTGATCGGGGGCAGTGTGATCGGGGGAGTGTGATCGGGGGAGCATGATCGGGGGAGTGTGTTCGGCGGAGTGTGATCGGGGGAGTGTGATCGGGGGGAGTGTGATCGGGGGAGTGTGATCGACGGGAGTGTGATCGGGGGAGTGTGATCGGGGGGAGGGTCGTCGAGGGGTGTGTGTTCGGGGGAGTGTGATCAGGGGGCGTGTGATCGGGGGGAGTGTGATCGGAGAAGTGTGATCGGGGGGAGTGTGACCGGGGGGAGTGTGATCGGGGGGAGTGTGATTGGGGGGAGTGTGATCAGGGGAGTGTGATCGGGGGGAGTTTGATCGGGGGGAGTGTAATCGGGGGGATTGTGATCGGGTGAGTGTGATCGGGGGAGTGGGATCGGGGGACTGTGATTAGGGGCATGTGATCGGGGGGAGTGTGATCGGGGGGAGTGTGATCTGGGGAGTGTGATCGGCGAGTGTGTGATCGGGGCAGTGTGATCGGCGGGAGTGTGATCGGGGAGATTGTCATCGGGTGAGTGTGATCGGGGGGGAGTGTGATCGGGGGGAGTGTGAACGGGGGCGTGTGATCGGGGGGAGTGTGTTCGGGGGAGTATGATCAGGGGGAGTGTGATCGGGGGGAGAGTGATCGGGGGGAGTGTGATCGGGGGAGTGTGATCGGGAGAGTGTGATCGGGGGAGTGTGATCGAGGGGAGTGTGATCGGGGGAGTGTGATCGGCGGGAGTGTGATCATGGGTGTGTGATCGGGGGAGTGTGATTGGTGGGAGTGTGATCGGGGGATTGTGATCGGCGGGAGTGTGATCGGGGGAGTGTGATTGGTGGGAGTGTGATCGGGGGATTGTGATCGGCGGGAGTGTGATCGGGGGGATTGTGATCGGGGGGATTGTGATCGGGGGGAGTGTGATCGGGGGGAGTGTGATCGGGGGAGTGTGATGGAGGTAGTGTAATCAGGGGAGTGTGATCGGGGGAGTGTGATCGGCGGCAGTGTGATCAGGTGAGTGTGATCGGGGGGAGTGTGATCGGGGGAGTGTGATCGGGGGAGTGTGATCGGGGGGAGTGTGATCGGGGGGAGTGTGATCGGGTGGAGTGTGATCGGGGGGAATGTGATCGGGGGAGTGTGATCGGGGGAGTGTGATAGGAGGGAGTGTGATCGGGGGAGTGTGATCGGGGGAGTGTGATCGGGAGAGTGTGATCGGGGGAGTGTGATCGGGGGGAGTGTGATCGGGGGAGTGTGATCGGGGGGAGCATGATCGGGGGAGTGTGTTCGGCGGAGTGTGATCGGGGGAGTGTGATCGGGGGAGTGTGATCGGGGGAGTGTGATCGACGGGAGTGTGATCGGGGGAGTGTGATCGGGGGGAGTGTGATCGGGGTGAGTGTGATCGGGGGGAGTGTGATCGGGGTGAGTGTGATCGGGGGAGTGTGATCGGTGGGAGTGTGATCGGGGGGAGTGTGATCGGGGTGAGTGTGATCGGGGGGAGTTTGATCGGGGGAGTGTGATCGGGGGGAGTGTGATCGGGGGGAGTGTGAACGGGGGGAGTGTGTTCAGGGGGAGTGTGATCGGGGGAGTGTGATCGGGGGAGTGTGATCGGGGGGAGTGTGATCGGGGGGAGTGTGATCGGGGGAGTGTGATCGTGGGGAGTGTGATTGGGGGGAGTGTGATAGGGGGGAGTGTGATCCAGGGAGTGTGATCGGGGGAGTGTGATCGACGGGAGTGTGATCGGGGGAGTGAGATCGGGGGGAGTGTGATCGGGGGGAGTGTGTTCGGGGGAGTGTGATCGGGGGGAGTGTGATCGGGGTGAGTGTGATCGGGGGGAGTGTGATCGGGGGGAGTGTGATCGGGGGAGTGTGATCGGGGGGAGTGTGATCGGGGAGTGTGATCGGGGGAGTGTGATCGGGGGAGTGTGATCGGGGGGAGTGTGAGCGGGGGGAGTGTGATCGGGGGAGTGTGATCGGGGGGAGTGTGATCGGGGGGATTGTGATCGGGTGAGTGTGATCGGGGGAGTGCGATCGGGGGTGTGTGATCGGGGGAGTGTGATCGGGGGGAGTGTGATCGGGGTGAGTGTGATCGGGGGAGTGTGATCGGTGGGAGTGTGATCGGGGGGAGTGAGATCGGGGGGAGTGTGATCGGGGGGAGTGTGATCAGGGGAGTGTGATCGGGGGAGTGTGATCGGGGAATGTGATCGGGGTGAGTGTGATCTGGGGAGTGTGATCGGGGGAGTGTGATCGGGGGGAGTGTGATCGGGGGGAGTGTGAACGGGGCGAGTGTGATCGGGGGGAGTGTGATCGGGAGTGTCATCGGGGGAGTGTGATCGGGGGGAGTGTCATCGGTGGACTGTGATCGGGGGAGTGTGATTGGGGGGAGTGTGATCGGGGAGAGTGAGACTGGTGGGAGTGTGATCGGGGGATTGTGATCGGGGGAGTGTGAAGGCGGCGTGTGATCGGGGGGAGAGTGATCAGGGGGAGTGTGATCGGGGGAGTGTGATTGGTGGGAGTGTGATCGGGGGATTGTGATCGGCGGGAGTGTGATCGGGGGGATTGTGATGGGGGGATTGTGATCGGGGGGAGTGTGATCGGGGGGAGTGTGATCGGGGGAGTGTGATGGAGGTAGTGTAATCAGGGGAGTGTGATCGGGGGAGTGTGATCGGCGGCAGTGTGATCAGGTGAGTGTGATCGG
The DNA here is from genome assembly GCF_052327205.1 of Somniosus microcephalus. NCBI lineage: Eukaryota > Metazoa > Chordata > Chondrichthyes > Squaliformes > Somniosidae > Somniosus > Somniosus microcephalus. The sequence goes on along the minus strand of NC_140999.1, from coordinate 74,421,381 downwards.
GGGGAGTGTGATCGGGGGAGTGTGATCGGGGGAGTGTGATCGGGGGGAGTGTGATCGGGTGGAGTGTGATCGGGGGGAATGTGATCGGGGGAGTGTGATCGGGGGAGTGTGATAGGAGGGAGTGTGATCGGGAGAGTGTGATCGGGGGAGTGTGATCGGGGGGAGTGTGATCGGGGGAGTGTGATCGGGGGGAGCATGATCGGGGGAGTGTGTTCGGCGGAGTGTGATCGGGGGAGTGTGATCGGGGGAGTGTGATCGGGGGAGTGTGATCGACGGGAGTGTGATCGGGGTAGTGTGATCGGGGGGAGTGTCGTCGAGGGGTGTGTGTTTGGGGGAGTGTGATCGGGGGGAGTGTGATCGGAGAAGTGTGATCGGGGGGAGTGTGACCGGGGGGAATGTGATCGGGGGGAGTGTGATTGGGGGGAGTGTGATCAGGGGAGTGTGATCGGGGGGAGTTTGATCGGGGGGAGTGTGATCGGGGGGATTGTGATCGGGTGAGTGTGATCGGGGGAGTGGGATCGGGGGACTGTGATTGGGGGCGTTTGATCGGGGGGAGTGTGATCGGGGGGAGTGTGATCGGGGGAGTGTGATCGGCGGGAGTGTGATCGGGGCAGTGTGATCGGCGGGAGTGTGATCGGGGAGATTGTCATCGGGTGAGTGTGATCGGGGGGGAGTGTGATCAGGGGGAGTGTGAACGGGGGCGTGTGATCGGGGGGAGTGTGTTCGGGGGAGTGTGATCAGGGGGAGTGTGATCGGGGGGAGAGTGATCGGGGGGAGTGTGATCGGGGGAGTGTGATCGGGAGAGTGTGATCGGGGGAGTGTGATCATGGGTGTGTGATCGGGGGGAGTGTGATCGGGGGGAGTGTAATCGTGGGAGTGTGATCGGGGGAGTGTGATCGGCGGGAGTGTGATCATGGGTGTGTGATCGGGGGGAGTGTGATCGGGGGGAGTGTAATCGTGGGAGTGTGATCGGGGGAGTGTGATCGGGGGGAGTTTGATCAGAGGAATTGTGATCGGGGGAGTGTGATCGGGGGGAGTGTGATCGGGTGAGTGTGATCGGGGGAGTGTGATAGGGAGAGTGTGATCGGGGGAGTGTGATTGGGGGAGTCTGATCGGGGGAGTGTGATCGGGGGGAGTGTGATCGGGGGAGTGTGATCGGGGGGATTGTGATCGGGGGGAGTGTGTTCGGGGGGATTGTGTTCGATGAATGTGATCGGGGGAGTGTGATCAGGGGAGTGCGATCGGGGGTGTGTGATCGGTGGGTGTGTGATCGGGGTGAGTGTGATCGGGTGAGTATGATCGGGGGAGTGTGATCGGCGGGAGTGTGATCGGGGGAGTGTGATCGGCGGGAGTGTGAGCGGGGCTATTGTGATTGGGTGAGTGTGATCGGGGGAGTGTGATCGGGGGATTGTGATCGGGGGGAGTGTGATTGGGGGGAGTGTGATCGGGGAGAGTGAGACTGGTGGGAGTGTGATCGGGGGATTGTGATCGGGGGAGTGTGAAGGCGGCGTGTGATCGGGGGGAGAGTGATCAGGGGGAGTGTGATCGGGGGAGTGTGATTGGTGGGAGTGTGATCGGGGGATTGTGATCGGCGGGAGTGTGATCGGGGGGATTGTGATCGGGGGAGTGTGATCGGGGGGAGTGTGATCGGGGGGAGTGTGATCGGGGGAGTGTGATGGAGGTAGTGTAATCAGGGGAGTGTGATCGGGGGAGCGTGATCGGCGGCAGTGTGATCAGGTGAGTGTGATCGGGGGGAGTGTGATCGGGGGAGTGTGATCGGGGGAGTGTGATCGGGGGGAGTGTGATCGGGTGGAGTGTGATCGAGGGGAATGTGATCGGGGGAGTGTGATCGGGGGAGTGTGATAGGAGGGAGTGTGATCGGGGGAATGTGATCGGGGGGATGGTGATCGAGGGGAGTGTGATCGGGGGAGTGTGATCGGGGGGAGTGTGATCGGGGGGAGTGTGATCGGGGTGCAGTGTGATCGGGGGGAGTGTGATCGGGGGAGTGTGATCGCCGGGAGTGTGATCAGGGAGATTGTGATCGAGTGCGTGTGATCGGGGGGAGTGTGATCAGGGGGAGTGTGATCGGGCGGAGTGTGGTCGGGGGAGTGTGATCGGGGGGAGTGTGATCGGGAGGAGTGTGATCGGGCGGAGTGTGATCGGGGGAGTGTGATCGGGGGAGTGTGCTCGGGGGAGTGTGATCGTGGGGAGTGTGATCAGGGGAGTGTGATCGGCGGGAGTGTGATCGGGGGAGTGTGATCGGCAGGCGTGTGAGCGGGTGTATTGTGATCGGGTGAGTGTGGTCGGGTGAGTGTGATCGGGGAGATTGTGATGGGGGAGTGTGATCGGGGGGAGTGTGATCGGGGGGAGTGTGATCGGGGGAGTGTGATCGGGGGGAGTGTGATCGGGGGGAGTGTGATCGGGGGAGTGTGATCGGGGGGAGCATGATCGGGGGACTGTGTTCGGCGGAGTGTGATCGGGGGAGTGTGATCGGGGGGAGTGTGATCGGGGGAGTGTGATCGACGGGAGTGTGATCGGGGGAGTGTGATCGGGGGGAGTGTCGTCGGGGGGTGTGTGTTCGGGGGAGTGTGATCAGGGGGAGTGTGATCAGGGGGAGTGTGATCGGGGAAGTGTGATCGGGGGGAGTGTGATCGGGGGGAGTGTGATCGGGGGGAGTGTGATCAGGGGAGTGTGATCGGGAGAGTTTGATCTGGGGGAGTGTGATCGGGGGGATTGTGATCGGGTGAGTGTGATCGGGGGAGTGGGATCGGGGGACTGTGATTGGGGGCATGTGATCGGGGGGAGTGTGATCGGGGGGAGTGTGATCGGGGGAGTGTGATCGGCGGGAGTGTGATCAGGGCAGTGTGATCGGCGGGAGTGTGATCGGGGAGATTGTCATCGGGTGAGTGTGATCGGGGGGAGTGTGATCGGGGGGAGTGTGATCGGGGGCGTTGATCGGGGGGAGTGTGTTCGGGGGAGTGTGATCAGGGGGTGTGTGATCGGGGGGAGAGTCATCGGGGGGAGTGTGATCGGGGGAGTGTGATCGGGAGAGTGTGATCGGGGGAGTGTGATCGGGGGCAGTGTGATCGGGGGAGTGTGATCGGGGGAGCATGATCGGGGGAGTGTGTTCGGCGGAGTGTGATCGGGGGAGTGTGATCGGGGGGAGTGTGATCGGGGGAGTGTGATCGACGGGAGTGTGATCGGGGGAGTGTGATCGGGGGGAGTGTCGTCGAGGGGTGTGTGTTCGGGGGAGTGTGATCAGGGGGCGTGTGATCGGGGGGAGTGTGATCGGAGAAGTGTGATCGGGGGGAGTGTGACCGGGGGGAGTGTGATCGGGGGGAGTGTGATTGGGGGGAGTGTGATCAGGGGAGTGTGATCGGGGGGAGTTTGATCGGGGGGAGTGTAATCGGGGGGATTGTGATCGGGTGAGTGTGATCGGGGGAGTGGGATCGGGGGACTGTGATTAGGGGCATGTGATCGGGGGGAGTGTGATCGGGGGGAGTGTGATCTGGGGAGTGTGATCGGCGAGTGTGTGATCGGGGCAGTGTGATCGGCGGGAGTGTGATCGGGGAGATTGTCATCGGGTGAGTGTGATCGGGGGGGAGTGTGATCGGGGGGAGTGTGAACGGGGGCGTGTGATCGGGGGGAGTGTGTTCGGGGGAGTATGATCAGGGGGAGTGTGATCGGGGGGAGAGTGATCGGGGGGAGTGTGATCGGGGGAGTGTGATCGGGAGAGTGTGATCGGGGGAGTGTGATCGAGGGGAGTGTGATCGGGGGAGTGTGATCGGCGGGAGTGTGATCATGGGTGTGTGATCGGGGGAGTGTGATTGGTGGGAGTGTGATCGGGGGATTGTGATCGGCGGGAGTGTGATCGGGGGAGTGTGATTGGTGGGAGTGTGATCGGGGGATTGTGATCGGCGGGAGTGTGATCGGGGGGATTGTGATCGGGGGGATTGTGATCGGGGGGAGTGTGATCGGGGGGAGTGTGATCGGGGGAGTGTGATGGAGGTAGTGTAATCAGGGGAGTGTGATCGGGGGAGTGTGATCGGCGGCAGTGTGATCAGGTGAGTGTGATCGGGGGGAGTGTGATCGGGGGAGTGTGATCGGGGGAGTGTGATCGGGGGGAGTGTGATCGGGGGGAGTGTGATCGGGTGGAGTGTGATCGGGGGGAATGTGATCGGGGGAGTGTGATCGGGGGAGTGTGATAGGAGGGAGTGTGATCGGGGGAGTGTGATCGGGGGAGTGTGATCGGGAGAGTGTGATCGGGGGAGTGTGATCGGGGGGAGTGTGATCGGGGGAGTGTGATCGGGGGGAGCATGATCGGGGGAGTGTGTTCGGCGGAGTGTGATCGGGGGAGTGTGATCGGGGGAGTGTGATCGGGGGAGTGTGATCGACGGGAGTGTGATCGGGGGAGTGTGATCGGGGGGAGTGTCGTCGAGGGGTGTGTGTTTGGGGGAGTGTGATCAGGGGGAGTGTGATCGGGGGGAGTGTGATCGGAGAAGTGTGATCGGGGGGAGTGTGACCGGGGGGAGTGTGATCGGGGGGAGTGTGATTGGGGGGAGTGTGATCAGGGGAGTGTGATCGGGGGGAGTTTGATCGGGGGGAGTGTGATCGGGGGGATTGTGATCGGGTGAGTGTGATCGGGGGAGTGGGATCGGGGGACTGTGATTGGGGGCGTTTGATCGGGGGGAGTGTGATCGGGGGGAGTGTGATCGGGGGAGTATGATCGGCGGGAGTGTGATCGGGGCAGTGTGATCGGCGGGAGTGTGATCGGGGAGATTGTCATCGGGTGAGTGTGATCGGGGGGGAGTGTGATCAGGGGGAGTGTGAACGGGGGCGTGTGATCGGGGGGAGTGTGTTCGGGGGAGTGTGATCAGGGGGAGTGTGATCGGGGGGAGAGTGATCGGGGGGAGTGTGATCGGGGGAGTGTGATCGGGAGAGTGTGATCGGGGGAGTGTGATCATGGGTGTGTGATCATGGGTGTGTGATCGGGGGGAGTGTGATCGGGGGGAGTGTAATCGTGGGAGTGTGATCAGGGGAGTGTGATCGGCGGGAGTGTGATCATGGGTGTGTGATCGGGGGGAGTGTGATCGGGGGGAGTGTAATCGTGGGAGTGTGATCGGGGGAGTGTGATCGGGGGGAGTTTGATCAGAGGAATTGTGATCGGGGGAGTGTGATCGGGGGGAGTGTGATCGGGTGAGTGTGATCGGGGGAGTGTGATAGGGAGAGTGTGATCGGGGGAGTGTGATTGGGGGAGTCTGATCGGGGGAGTGTGATCGGGGGGAGTGTGATCGGGGGAGTGTGATCGGGGGGATTGTGATCGGGGGGAGTGTGTTCGGGGGGATTGTGTTCGATGAATGTGATCGGGGGAGTGTGATCGGGGGAGTGCGATCGGGGGTGTGTGATCGGTGGGTGTGTGATCGGGGTGAGTGTGATCGGGTGAGTATGATCGGGGGAGTGTGATCGGCGGGAGTGTGATCGGGGGAGTGTGATCGGCGGGAGTGTGAGTGGGGCTATTGTGATTGGGTGAGTGTGATCGGGGGAGTGTGATCGGGGGATTGTGATCGGGGGGAGTGTGATTGGGGGGAGTGTGATCGGGGAGAGTGAGACTGGTGGGAGTGTGATCGGGGGATTGTGATCGGGGGAGTGTGAAGGCGGCGTGTGATCGGGGGGAGAGTGATCAGGGGGAGTGTGATCGGGGGAGTGTGATTGGTGGGAGTGTGATCGGGGGATTGTGATCGGCGGGAGTGTGATCGGGGGGATTGTGATCGGGGGAGTGTGATCGGGGGGAGTGTGATCGGGGGGAGTGTGATCGGGGGAGTGTGATGGAGGTAGTGTAATCAGGGGAGTGTGATCGGGGGAGTGTGATCGGCGGCAGTGTGATCAGGTGAGTGTGATCGGGGGGAGTGTGATCGGGGGAGTGTGATCGGGGGAGTGTGATCGGGGGGAGTGTGATCGGGTGGAGTGTGATCGAGGGGAATGTGATCGGGGGAGTGTGATCGGGGGAGTGTGATAGGAGGGAGTGTGATCGGGGGAATGTGATCGGGGGGATGGTGATCGAGGGGAGTGTGATCGGGGGAGTGTGATCGGGGGGAGTGTGATCGGGGGGAGTGTGATCGGGGGGCAGTGTGATCGGGGGGAGTGTGATCGGGGGAGTGTGATCGCCGGGAGTGTGATCAGGGAGATTGTGATCGGGTGCGTGTGATCGGGGGGAGTGTGATCGGGGGAGTGTGATCAGGGGAGTGTGATCGGTGGGAGTGTGATTGGGGGAGTGTGATCGGTAGGAGTGTGATTGAGGGGAGTGTGATCGAGGGGAGTGTGATCAGGGGGAGTGTGATCGGGGGAGCATGATCGGGGGAGAGTGATCGGGGGAGTGTGATCTGTGGGAGTGTGAGCGGGGGGATTGTCATCGGGTGAGTGTAATCGGGTGAGTGTGATCGGGGGAGTGTAATCGGGGGAGTGTGATCGGCGGGAGTATGATCGGGGGGAGTGTGATCAGGGGGAGTGTGATCGGGCGGAGTGTGATCGGGGGAGTGTGATCGGGGGGAGTGTGATCGGGGGAGTGTGATCGACGGGAGTGTGATCGGGGGAGTGTGATCGGGGGGAGTGTCGTCGGGGGGTGTGTGTTCGGGGGAGTGTGATCAGGGGGAGTGTGATCAGGGGGAGTGTGATCGGGGAAGTGTGATCGGGGGGAGTGTGATCGGGGGGAGTGTGATCGGGGGGAGTGTGATCAGGGGAGTGTGATCGGGGGGAGTTTGATCTGGGGGAGTGTGATCGGGGGGATTGTGATCGGGTGAGTGTGATCGGGGGAGTGGGATCGGGGGACTGTGATTGGGGGCATGTGATCGGGGGGAGTGTGATCGGGGGGAGTGTGATCGGGGGAGTGTGATCGGCGGGAGTGTGATCAGGGCAGTGTGATCGGCGGGAGTGTGATCGGGGAGATTGTCATCGGGTGAGTGTGATCGGGGGGAGTGTGATCGGGGGGAGTGTGATCGGGGGCGTTGATCGGGGGGAGTGTGTTCGGGGGAGTGTGATCAGGGGGTGTGTGATCGGGGGGAGAGTCATCGGGGGGAGTGTGATCGGGGGAGTGTGATCGGGAGAGTGTGATCGGGGGAGTGTGATCGGGGGGAGTGTGATCGGGGGAGTGTGATCGGGGGGAGTGTGATCGGGGGAGTGTGATCGACGGGAGTGTGATCGGGGGAGTGTGATCGGGGGGAGTGTCGTCGAGGGGTGTGTGTTCGGGGGAGTGTGATCAGGGGGCGTGTGATCGGGGGGTGTGTGATCGGAGAAGTGTGATCGGGGGGAGTGTGACCGGGGGGAGTGTGATCGGGGGGAGTGTGATTGGGGGGAGTGTGATCAGGGGAGTGTGATCGGGGGGAGTTTGATCGGGGGTAGTGTAATCGGGGGGATTGTGATCGGGTGAGTGTGATCGGGGGAGTGGGATCGGGGGACTGTGATTAGGGGCATGTGATCGGGGGGAGTGTGATCGGGGGGAGTGTGATCTGGGGAGTGTGATCGGCGAGTGTGTGATCGGGGCAGTGTGATCGGCGGGAGTGTGATCGGGGAGATTGTCATCGGGTGAGTGTGATCGGGGGGGAGTGTGATCGGGGGGAGTGTGAACGGGGGGAGTGTGTTCGGGGGAGTATGATCAGGGGGAGTGTGATCGGGGGGAGAGTGATCGGGGGGAGTGTGATCGGGGGAGTGTGATCGGGAGAGTGTGATCGGGGGAGTGTGATCGAGGGGAGTGTGATCGGGGGAGTGTGATCGGCGGGAGTGTGATCATGGGTGTGTGATCGGGGGAGTGTGATTGGTGGGAGTGTGATCGGGGGATTGTGATCGGCGGGAGTGTGATCGGGGGAGTGTGATTGGTGGGAGTGTGATCGGGGGATTGTGATCGGCGGGAGTGTGATCGGGGGGATTGTGATCGGGGGGATTGTGATCGGGGGGAGTGTGATCGGGGGGAGTGTGATCGGGGGAGTGTGATGGAGGTAGTGTAATCAGGGGAGTGTGATCGGGGGAGTGTGATCGGCGGCAGTGTGATCAGGTGAGTGTGATCGGGGGGAGTGTGATCGGGGGAGTGTGATCGGGGGAGTGTGATCGGGGGGAGTGTGATCGGGTGGAGTGTGATCGGGGGGAATGTGATCGGGGGAGTGTGATCGGGGGAGTGTGATAGGAGGGAGTGTGATCGGGGGAGTGTGATCGGGAGAGTGTGATCGGGGGAGTGTGATCGGGGGGAGTGTGATCGGGGGAGTGTGATCGGGGGGAGCATGATCGGGGGAGTGTGTTCGGCGGAGTGTGATCGGGGGAGTGTGATCGGGGGAGTGTGATCGGGGGAGTGTGATCGACGGGAGTGTGATCGGGGGAGTGTGATCGGGGGGAGTGTCGTCGAGGGGTGTGTGTTTGGGGGAGTGTGATCAGGGGGAGTGTGATCGGGGGGAGTGTGATCGGAGAAGTGTGATCGGGGGGAGTGTGACCGGGGGGAGTGTGATCGGGGGGAGTGTGATTGGGGGGAGTGTGATCAGGGGAGTGTGATCGGGGGGAGTTTGATCGGGGGGAGTGTGATCGGGGGGATTGTGATCGGGTGAGTGTGATCGGGGGAGTGGGATCGGGGGACTGTGATTGGGGGCGTTTGATCGGGGGGAGTGTGATCGGGGGGAGTGTGATCGGGGGAGTGTGATCGGCGGGAGTGTGATCGGGGCAGTGTGATCGGCGGGAGTGTGATCGGGGAGATTGTCATCGGGTGAGTGTGATCGGGGGGGAGTGTGATCAGGGGGAGTGTGAACGGGGGCGTGTGATCGGGGGGAGTGTGTTCGGGGGAGTGTGATCAGGGGGAGTGTGATCGGGGGGAGAGTGATCGGGGGGAGTGTGATCGGGGGAGTGTGATCGGGAGAGTGTGATCGGGGGAGTGTGATCATGGGTGTGTGATCGGGGGGAGTGTGATCGGGGGGAGTGTAATCGTGGGAGTGTGATCGGGGGAGTGTGATCGGCGGGAGTGTGATCATGGGTGTGTGATCGGGGGGAGTGTGATCGGGGGGAGTGTAATCGTGGAGTGTGATCGGGGGGAGTTTGATCAGAGGAATTGTGATCGGGGGAGTGTGATCGGGGGGAGTGTGATCGGGTGAGTGTGATCGGGGGAGTGTGATAGGGAGAGTGTGATCGGGGGAGTGTGATTGGGGGAGTCTGATCGGGGGAGTGTGATCGGGGGGAGTGTGATCGGGGAAGTGTGATCGGGGGGATTGTGATCGGGGGGAGTGTGTTCGGGGGGATTGTGTTCGATGAATGTGATCGGGGGAGTGTGATCGGGGGAGTGCGATCGGGGGTGTGTGATCGGTGGGTGTGTGATCGGGGTGAGTGTGATCGGGTGAGTATGATCGGGGGAGTGTGATCGGCGGGAGTGTGATCGGGGGAGTGTGATCGGCGGGAGTGTGAGTGGGGCTATTGTGATTGGGTGAGTGTGATCGGGGGAGTGTGATCGGGGGATTGTGATCGGGGGGAGTGTGATTGGGGGGAGTGTGATCGGGGAGAGTGAGACTGGTGGGAGTGTGATCGGGGGATTGTGATCGGGGGAGTGTGAAGGCGGCGTGTGATCGGGGGGAGAGTGATCAGGGGGAGTGTGATCGGGGGAGTGTGATTGGTGGGAGTGTGATCGGGGGATTGTGATCGGCGGGAGTGTGATCGGGGGGATTGTGATCGGGGGAGTGTGATCGGGGGGAGTGTGATCGGGGGGAGTGTGATCGGGGGAGTGTGATGGAGGTAGTGTAATCAGGGGAGTGTGATCGGGGGAGTGTGATCGGCGGCAGTGTGATCAGGTGAGTGTGATCGGGGGGAGTGTGATCGGGGGGAGTGTGATCGGGGGAGTGTGATCGGGGGAGTGTGATCGGGGGGAGTGTGATCGGGTGGAGTGTGATCGAGGGGAATGTGATCGGGGGAGTGTGATCGGGGGAGTGTGATAGGAGGGAGTGTGATCGGGGGAATGTGATCGGGGGGATGGTGATCGAGGGGAGTGTGATCGGGGGAGTGTGATCGGGGGGAGTGTGATCGGGGGGAGTGTGATCGGGGGGCAGTGTGATCGGGGGGAGTGTGATCGGGGGAGTGTGATCGCCGGGAGTGTGATCAGGGAGATTGTGATCGGGTGCGTGTGATCGGGGGGAGTGTGATCGGGGGAGTGTGATCAGGGGAGTGTGATCGGTGGGAGTGTGATTGGGGGAGTGTGATCGGTAGGAGTGTGATTGAGGGGAGTGTGATCGAGGGGAGTGTGATCAGGGGGAGTGTGATCGGGGGAGCATGATCGGGGGAGAGTGATCGGGGGAGTGTGATCTGTGGGAGTGTGAGCGGGGGGATTGTCATCGGGTGAGTGTAATCGGGTGAGTGTGATCGGGGGAGTGTAATCGGGGGAGTGTGATCGGCGGGAGTATGATCGGGGGGAGTGTGATCAGGGGGAGTGTGATCGGGCGGAGTGTGGTCGGGGGAGTGTGATCGGGGGGAGTGTGATCGGGAGGAGTGTGATCGGGCGGAGTGTGATCGGGGGAGTGTGATCGGGGGAGTGTGCTCGGGGGAGTGTGATCGTGGGGAGTGTGATCAGGGGAGTGTGATCGGCGGGAGTGTGATCGGGGGAGTGTGATCGGCAGGAGTGTGAGCGGGTGTATTGTGATCGGGTGAGTGTGGTCGGGGGAGTGTGATCGGGGAGATTGTGATGGGGGAGTGTGATCGGGGGGAGTGTGATCGGGGGGAGTGTGATCGGGGGAGTGTGATCGGGGGGAGTGTGATCGGGGGGAGTGTGATCGGGGGGAGTGTGATCGGGGGAGTGTAATCGGGGGGAGCATGATCGGGGGAGTGTGTTCGGCGGAGTGTGATCGGGGGAGTGTGATCGGGGGGAGTGTGATCGGGGGAGTGTGATCGACGGGAGTGTGATCGGGGGAGTGTGATCGGGGGGAGTGTCGTCGGGGGGTGTGTGTTCGGGGGAGTGTGTTCAGGGGGAGTGTGATCAGGGGGAGTGTGATCGGGGAAGTGTGATCGGGGGGAGTGTGATCGGGGGGAGTGTGATCAGGGGAGTGTGATCGGGGGGAGTTTGATCTGGGGGAGTGTGATCGGGGGGATTGTGATCGGGTGAGTGTGATCGGGGGAGTGGGATCGGGGGACTGTGATTGGGGGCATGTGATCGGGGGGAGTGTGATCGGGGGGAGTGTGATCGGGGGAGTGTGATCGGCGGGAGTGTGATCAGGGCAGTGTGATCGGCGGGAGTGTGATCGGGGAGATTGTCATCGGGTGAGTGTGATCGGGGGGAGTGTGATCGGGGGGAGTGTGATCGGGGGCGTTGATCGGGGGGAGTGTGTTCGGGGGAGTGTGATCAGGGGGTGTGTGATCGGGGGGAGAGTCATCGGGGGGAGTGTGATCGGGGGAGTGTGATCGGGAGAGTGTGATCGGGGGAGTGTGATCGGGGGGAGTGTGATCGGGGGAGTGTGATCGGGGGGAGCATGATCGGGGGAGTGTGTTCGGCGGAGTGTGATCGGGGGAGTGTGATCGGGGGGAGTGTGATCGGGGGAGTGTGATCGACGGGAGTGTGATCGGGGGAGTGTGATCGGGGGGAGTGTCGTCGAGGGGTGTGTGTTCGGGGGAGTGTGATCAGGGGGAGTGTGATCGGGGGGAGTGTGATCGGAGAAGTGTGATCGGGGGGAGTGTGACCGGGGGGAGTGTGATCGGGGGGAGTGTGATTGGGGGGAGTGTGATCAGGGGAGTGTGATCGGGGGGAGTTTGATCGGGGGGAGTGTAATCGAGGGGATTGTGATCGGGTGAGTGTGATCGGCGGAGTGGGATCGGGGGACTGTGATTGGGGGCATGTGATCGGGGGGAGTGTGATCGGGGGGAGTGTGATCTGGGGAGTGTGATCGGCGAGTGTGTGATCGGGGCAGTGTGATCGGCGGGAGTGTGATCGGGGAGATTGTCATCGGGTGAGTGTGATCGGGGGGGAGTGTGATCGGGGGGAGTGTGAACGGGGGCGTGTGATCGGGGGGAGTGTGTTAGGGGGAGTATGATCAGGGGGAGTGTGATCGGGGGGAGAGTGATCGGGGGGAGTGTGATCGGGGGAGTGTGATCGGGAGAGTGTGATCGGGGGAGTGTGATCGAGGGGAGTGTGATCGGGGGAGTGTGATCGGCGGGAGTGTGATCATGGGTGTGTGATCGGGGGGAGTGTGATCGGGGGGAGTGTAATCGTGGGAGTGTGATCGGGGGAGTGTGATCGGGGGGAGTTTGATCAGAGGAATTGTGATCGGGGGAGTGTGATCGGGGGGAGTGTGATCGGGTGAGTGTGATCGGGGGAGTGTGATAGGGAGAGTGTGATCGGGGGAGTGTGATGGGGAGTCTGATCGGGGGGAGTGTGATCGGGGGGAGTGTGATCGGGGCGAGTGTGATCGGGGGGAGTGTGATCGGGAGTGTCATCGGGGGAGTGTGATCGGGGGGAGTGTCATCGGTGGACTGTGATCGGGGGAGTGTGATTGGGGGGAGTGTGATCGGGGAGAGTGAGACTGGTGGGAGTGTGATCGGGGGATTGTGATCGGGGGAGTGTGAAGGCGGCGTGTGATCGGGGGGAGAGTGATCAGGGGGAGTGTGATCGGGGGAGTGTGATTGGTGGGAGTGTGATCGGGGGATTGTGATCGGCGGGAGTGTGATCGGGGGGATTGTGATCGGGGGAGTGTGATCGGGGGGAGTGTGATCGGGGGGAGTGTGATCGGGGGAGTGTGATGGAGGTAGTGTAATCAGGGGAGTGTGATCGGGGGAGTGTGATCGGCGGCAGTGTGATCAGGTGAGTGTGATCGGGGGGAGTGTGATCGGGGGAGTGTGATCGGGGGAGTGTGATCGGGGGGAGTGTGATCGGGTGGAGTGTGATCGAGGGGAATGTGATCGGGGGAGTGTGATCGGGGGAGTGTGATAGGAGGGAGTGTGATCGGGGGAATGTGATCGGGGGGATGGTGATCGAGGGGAGTGTGATCGGGGGAGTGTGATCGGGGGGAGTGTGATCGGGGGGAGTGTGATCGGGGGGCAGTGTGATCGGGGGGAGTGTGATCGGGGGAGTGTGATCGCCGGGAGTGTGATCAGGGAGATTGTGATCGGGTGCGTGTGATCGGGGGGAGTGTGATCGGGGGAGTGTGATCAGGGGAGTGTGATCGGTGGGAGTGTGATTGGGGGAGTGTGATCGGTAGGAGTGTGATTGAGGGGAGTGTGATCGAGGGGAGTGTGATCAGGGGGAGTGTGATCGGGGGAGCATGATCGGGGGAGAGTGATCGGGGGAGTGTGATCTGTGGGAGTGTGAGCGGGGGGATTGTCATCGGGTGAGTGTAATCGGGTGAGTGTGATCGGGGGAGTGTAATCGGGGGAGTGTGATCGGCGGGAGTATGATCGGGGGGAGTGTGATCAGGGGGAGTGTGATCGGGCGGAGTGTGGTCGGGGGAGTGTGATCGGGGGGAGTGTGATCGGGAGGAGTGTGATCGGGCGGAGTGTGATCGGGGGAGTGTGATCGGGGGAGTGTGCTCGGGGGAGTGTGATCGTGGGGAGTGTGATCAGGGGAGTGTGATCGGCGGGAGTGTGATCGGGGGAGTGTGATCGGCAGGAGTGTGAGCGGGTGTATTGTGATCGGGTGAGTGTGGTCGGGGGAGTGTGATCGGGGAGATTGTGATGGGGGAGTGTGATCGGGGGGAGTGTGATCGGGGGGAGTGTGATCGGGGGAGTGTGATCGGGGGGAGTGTGATCGGGGGGAGTGTGATCGGGGGAGTGTGATCGACGGGAGTGTGATCGGGGGAGTGTGATCGGGGGGAGTGTCGTCGGGGGGTGTGTGTTCGGGGGAGTGTGTTCAGGGGGAGTGTGATCGGGGGGAGTGTGATCGGGGAAGTGTGATCGGGGGGAGTGTGATCGGGGGGAGTGTGATCGGGGGGAGTGTGATCAGGGGAGTGTGATCGGGGGGAGTTTGATCTGGGGGAGTGTGATCGGGGGGATTGTGATCGGGTGAGTGTGATCGGGGGAGTGGGATCGGGGGACTGTGATTGGGGGCATGTGATCGGGGGGAGTGTGATCGGGGGGAGTGTGATCGGGGGAGTGTGATCGGCGGGAGTGTGATCAGGGCAGTGTGATCGGCGGGAGTGTGATCGGGGAGATTGTCATCGGGTGAGTGTGATCGGGGGGAGTGTGATCGGGGGGAGTGTGATCGGGGGCGTTGATCGGGGGGAGTGTGTTCGGGGGAGTGTGATCAGGGGGTGTGTGATCGGGGGGAGAGTCATCGGGGGAGTGTGATCGGGGGAGTGTGATCGGGAGAGTGTGATCGGGGGAGTGTGATCGGGGGGAGTGTGATCGGGGGAGTGTGATCGGGGGGAGCATGATCGGGGGAGTGTGTTCGGCGGAGTGTGATCGGGGGAGTGTGATCGGGGGGAGTGTGATCGGGGGAGTGTGATCGACGGGAGTGTGATCGGGGGAGTGTGATCGGGGGGAGTGTCGTCGAGGGGTGTGTGTTCGGGGGAGTGTGATCAGGGGGAGTGTGATCGGGGGGAGTGTGATCGGAGAAGTGTGATCGGGGGGAGTGTGACCGGGGGGAGTGTGATCGGGGGGAGTGTGATTGGGGGGAGTGTGATCAGGGGAGTGTGATCGGGGGGAGTTTGATCGGGGGGAGTGTAATCGAGGGGATTGTGATCGGGTGAGTGTGATCGGGGGAGTGGGATCGGGGGACTGTGATTGGGGGCATGTGATCGGGGGGAGTGTGATCGGGGGGAGTGTGATCGGGGGGAGTGTGATCTGGGGAGTGTGATCGGCGAGTGTGTGATCGGGGCAGTGTGATCGGCGGGAGTGTGATCGGGGAGATTGTCATCGGGTGAGTGTGATCGGGGGGAGTGTGATCGGGGGGAGTGTGAACGGGGGCGTGTGATCGGGGGGAGTGTGTTAGGGGGAGTATGATCAGGGGGAGTGTGATCGGGGGGAGAGTGATCGGGGGGAGTGTGATCGGGGGAGTGTGATCGGGAGAGTGTGATCGGGGGAGTGTGATCGAGGGGAGTGTGATCGGGGGAGTGTGATCGGCGGGAGTGTGATCATGGGTGTGTGATCGGGGGGAGTGTGATCGGGGGGAGTGTAATCGTGGGAGTGTGATCGGGGGAGTGTGATCGGCGGGAGTGTGATCATGGGTGTGTGATCGGGGGGAGTGTGATCGGGGGGAGTGTAATCGTGGGAGTGTGATCGGGGGAGTGTGATCGGGGGGAGTTTGATCAGAGGAATTGTGATCGGGGGAGTGTGATCGGGGGGAGTGTGATCGGGTGAGTGTGATCGGGGGAGTGTGATAGGGAGAGTGTGATCGGGGGAGTGTGATGGGGAGTCTGATCGGGGGGAGTGTGATCGGGGGGAGTGTGATCGGGGGAGTGTGATCGGGGGGATTGTGATCGGGGGGAGTGTGTTCGGGGGGATTGTGTTCGATGAATGTGATCGGGGGAGTGTGATCGGGGGAGTGCGATCGGGGGTGTGTGATCGGTGGGTGTGTGATCGGGGTGAGTGTGATCGGGTGAGTGTGATCGGGGGAGTGGGATCGGGGGACTGTGATTGGGGGCATGTGATCGGGGGGAGTGTGATCGGGGGGAGTGTGATCGGGGGAGTGTGATCGGCGGGAGTGTGATCAGGGCAGTGTGATCGGCGGGAGTGTGATCGGGGAGATTGTCATCGGGTGAGTGTGATCGGGGGGAGTGTGATCGGGGGGAGTGTGATCGGGGGAGTGTGATCGGGGGTGTGTGATCGGTGGGTGTGTGATCGGGGTGAGTGTGATCGGGTGAGTGTGATCGGGGGAGTGTGATCGGCGGGAGTGTGATCGGGGGAGTGTGATCGGCGGGAGTGTGAGCGGGGCTATTGTGATTGGGTGAGTGTGATCGGGGGAGTGTGATCAGGGGATTGTGATCGGGGGGAGTGTGATCGGGGGAGTGTGTTCGGCGGAGTGTGATCAGGGGAGTGTGATCGGGGGGAGTGTGATCGGGGGAGTGTGATCGACGGGAGTGTGATCGGGGGAGTGTGATCGGGGTAGTGTCGTCGGGGGGAGTGTGTTCGGGGGAGTGTGATCGGGGGGAGTGTGATCGGGGGGAGTGTGATCGGGGGGAGTGTGATCGGGGGGAGTGTGATCGGGGGGAGTGTGATCGGGGGGAGTGTGACCGGGGGGAGTGTGATCGGGGGAGTGTGATCGGGGTGAGTGTGATCGGGGGGAGTGTGATCGGGGGGACTGTGATCGGGGGAGTGTGATCGGGGGGAGTGTGATCGGGGGGAGTGTGATCAGCGGGAGTGTGATCGGGGGGAGTGTGATCCAGGGAGTGTGATCGGGGTAGTGTGATCGACAGGTAGTGTGATCAGGGGGAGTGTGGTCGGGGGGAGTGTGATCTGGGGAGTGTGATCGAGGTAGTGTGATCGACGGGAGTGTGATCGGGGGAGTGTGATCGGGGGAGTGTGATCGGGGGAAGTTTGATCGGGGGAGTGTGATCGGGGGGAGTGTGATCGGGGGGAGTGTGAACGGGGGGAGTGTGTTCGGGGGGAGTGTGATCGGGGGAGTGTGATCGGGGGGAGTGTGATCGGGGGGAGTGTGATTGGGGGGAGTGTGATCCAGGGAGTGTGATCGGGGGAGTGTGATCGACGGGAGTGTGATCGGGGGAGTGAGATCGGGGGGAGTGTGATCGGGGGGAGTGTGTTCGGGGGAGTGTGATCGGGGGGAGTGTGATCGGGGTGAGTGTGATCGGGGGGAGTGTGATCGGGGGGAGTGTGATCGGGGGAGTGTGATCGGGGGGAGTGTGATCGGGGGAGTGTGATCGGGGGAGTGTGATCGGGGGAGTGTGATCCGGGGGAGTGTGATCGGGGGGAGTGTGATCGGGGGGAGTGTGAGCGGGGGGAGTGTGATCGGGGGAGTGTGATCGGGGGGAGTGTGATCGGGGGGATTGTGATCGGGTGAGTGTGATCGGGGGAGTGTGATCGGGGGGAGTGTGATCGGGGTGAGTGTGATCGGGGGAGTGTGATCGGGGGGAGTGTGATCGGGGGGAGTGAGATCGGGGAGAGTGTGATCGGGGGGAGTGTGATCAGGGGAGTGTGATCGGGGGAGTGTGATCGGGGAATGTGATCGGGGTGAGTGTGATCTGGGGAGTGTGATCGGGGGAGTGTGATCGGGGGGAGTGTGATCGGGGGGAGTGTGATCGGGGCGAGTGTGATAGGGGGGAGTGTGATCGGGAGTGTCATTGGGGGAGTGTGATCGGGGGGAGTGTCATCGGTGGACTGTGATCGGGGGAGTGTGATTGGGGGGAGTGTGATCGGGGAGAGTGAGACTGGTGGGAGTGTGATCGGGGGATTGTGATCGGGGGAGTGTGAAGGCGGCGTGTGATCGGGGGGAGAGTGATCAGGGGGAGTGTGATCGGGGGAGTGTGATTGGTGGGAGTGTGATCGGGGGATTGTGATCGGCGGGAGTGTGATCGGGGGGATTGTGATCGGGGGAGTGTGATCGGGGGAGTGTGATCGGGGGGAGTGTGATCGGGGGAGTGTGATGGAGGTAGTGTAATCAGGGGAGTGTGATCGGGGGAGTGTGATCGGCGGCAGTGTGATCAGGTGAGTGTGATCGGGGGGAGTGTGATCGGGGGAGTGTGATCGGGGGAGTGTGATCGGGGGGAGTGTGATCGGGTGGAGTGTGATCGGGGGGAATGTGATCGGGGGAGTGTGATCGGGGGAGTGTGATAGGAGGGAGTGTGATCAGGGGAATGTGATCGGGGGGATGGTGATCAAGGGGAGTGTGATCGGGGCAGTGTGATCGGGGGAGAGTCATCGGGGGGAGTGTGATCGGGGGAGTGTGATCGGGAGAGTGTGATCGGGGGAGTGTGATCGGGGGAGTGTGATCGACGGGAGTGTGATCGGGGGAGTGTGATCGGGGGGAGTGTCGTCGAGGGGTGTGTGTTCGGGGGAGTGTGATCAGGGGGAGTGTGATCGGGGGGAGTGTGATCGGAGAAGTGTGATCGGGGGGAGTGTGACCGGGGGGAGTGTGATCGGGGGGAGTGTGATTGGGGGGAGTGTGATCAGGGGAGTGTGATCGGGGGGAGTTTGATCGGGGGGAGTGTAATCGAGGGGATTGTGATCGGGTGAGTGTGATCGGGGGAGTGGGATCGGGGGACTGTGATTGGGGGCATGTGATCGGGGGGAGTGTGATCGGGGGGAGTGTGATCGGGGGGAGTGTGATCTGGGGAGTGTGATCGGCGAGTGTGTGATCGGGGCAGTGTGATCGGCGGGAGTGTGATCGGGGAGATTGTCATCGGGTGAGTGTGATCGGGGGGAGTGTGATCGGGGGGAGTGTGAACGGGGGCGTGTGATCGGGGGGAGTGTGTTAGGGGGAGTATGATCAGGGGGAGTGTGATCGGGGGGAGAGTGATCGGGGGGAGTGTGATCGGGGGAGTGTGATCGGGAGAGTGTGATCGGGGGAGTGTGATCGAGGGGAGTGTGATCGGGGGAGTGTGATCGGCGGGAGTGTGATCATGGGTGTGTGATCGGGGGGAGTGTGATCGGGGGGAGTGTAATCGTGGGAGTGTGATCGGGGGAGTGTGATCGGCGGGAGTGTGATCATGGGTGTGTGATCGGGGGGAGTGTGATCGGGGGGAGTGTAATCGTGGGAGTGTGATCGGGGGAGTGTGATCGGGGGGAGTTTGATCAGAGGAATTGTGATCGGGGGAGTGTGATCGGGGGGAGTGTGATCGGGTGAGTGTGATCGGGGGAGTGTGATAGGGAGAGTGTGATCGGGGGAGTGTGATGGGGAGTCTGATCGGGGGGAGTGTGATCGGGGGGAGTGTGATCGGGGGAGTGTGATCGGGGGGATTGTGATCGGGGGGAGTGTGTTCGGGGGGATTGTGTTCGATGAATGTGATCGGGGGAGTGTGATCGGGGGAGTGCGATCGGGGGTGTGTGATCGGTGGGTGTGTGATCGGGGTGAGTGTGATCGGGTGAGTGTGATCGGGGGAGTGGGATCGGGGGACTGTGATTGGGGGCATGTGATCGGGGGGAGTGTGATCGGGGGGAGTGTGATCGGGGGAGTGTGATCGGCGGGAGTGTGATCAGGGCAGTGTGATCGGCGGGAGTGTGATCGGGGAGATTGTCATCGGGTGAGTGTGATCGGGGGGAGTGTGATCGGGGGGAGTGTGATCGGGGGAGTGTGATCGGGGGTGTGTGATCGGTGGGTGTGTGATCGGGGTGAGTGTGATCGGGTGAGTGTGATCGGGGGAGTGTGATCGGCGGGAGTGTGATCGGGGGAGTGTGATCGGCGGGAGTGTGAGCGGGGCTATTGTGATTGGGTGAGTGTGATCGGGGGAGTGTGATCGGGGGATTGTGATCGGGGGGAGTGTGATCGGGGGAGTGTGTTCGGCGGAGTGTGATCAGGGGAGTGTGATCGGGGGGAGTGTGATCGGGGGAGTGTGATCGACGGGAGTGTGATCGGGGGAGTGTGATCGGGGTAGTGTCGTCGGGGGGAGTGTGTTCGGGGGAGTGTGATCGGGGGGAGTGTGATCGGGGGGAGTGTGATCGGGGGGAGTGTGATCGGGGGGAGTGTGATCGGGGGGAGTGTGACCGGGGGGAGTGTGATCGGGGGAGTGTGATCGGGGTGAGTGTGATCGGGGGGAGTGTGATCGGGGGGACTGTGATCGGGGGAGTGTGATCGGGGGGAGTGTGATCGGGGGGAGTGTGATCAGCGGGAGTGTGATCGGGGGGAGTGTGATCCAGGGAGTGTGATCGGGGTAGTGTGATCGACAGGTAGTGTGATCAGGGGGAGTGTGGTCGGGGGGAGTGTGATCTGGGGAGTGTGATCGAGGTAGTGTGATCGACGGGAGTGTGATCGGGGGAGTGTGATCGGGGGAAGTTTGATCGGGGGAGTGTGATCGGGGGGAGTGTGATCGGGGGGAGTGTGAACGGGGGGAGTGTGTTCGGGGGGAGTGTGATCGGGGGAGTGTGATCGGGGGGAGTGTGATCGGGGGGAGTGTGATTGGGGGGAGTGTGATCCAGGGAGTGTGATCGGGGGAGTGTGATCGACGGGAGTGTGATCGGGGGAGTGAGATCGGGGGGAGTGTGATCGGGGGGAGTGTGTTCGGGGGAGTGTGATCGGGGGGAGTGTGATCGGGGTGAGTGTGATCGGGGGGAGTGTGATCGGGGGGAGTGTGATCGGGGGAGTGTGATCGGGGGGAGTGTGATCGGGGGAGTGTGATCGGGGGAGTGTGATCGGGGGAGTGTGATCGGGGGGAGTGTGATCGGGGGGAGTGTGAGCGGGGGGAGTGTGATCGGGGGAGTGTGATCGGGGGGAGTGTGATCGGGGGGATTGTGATCGGGTGAGTGTGATCGGGGGAGTGTGATCGGGGGGAGTGTGATCGGGGTGAGTGTGATCGGGGGAGTGTGATCGGGGGGAGTGTGATCGGGGGGAGTGAGATCGGGGAGAGTGTGATCGGGGGGAGTGTGATCGGGGGAGTGTGATCGGGGGAGTGTGATCGGGGAATGTGATCGGGGTGAGTGTGATCTGGGGAGTGTGATCGGGGGAGTGTGATCGGGGGGAGTGTGATCGGGGGGAGTGTGATCGGGGCGAGTGTGATAGGGGGGAGTGTGATCGGGAGTGTCATTGGGGGAGTGTGATCGGGGGGAGTGTCATCGGTGGACTGTGATCGGGGGAGTGTGATTGGGGGGAGTGTGATCGGGGAGAGTGAGACTGGTGGGAGTGTGATCGGGGGATTGTGATCGGGGGAGTGTGAAGGCGGCGTGTGATCGGGGGGAGAGTGATCAGGGGGAGTGTGATCGGGGGAGTGTGATTGGTGGGAGTGTGATCGGGGGATTGTGATCGGCGGGAGTGTGATCGGGGGGATTGTGATCGGGGGAGTGTGATCGGGGGAGTGTGATCGGGGGGAGTGTGATCGGGGGAGTGTGATGGAGGTAGTGTAATCAGGGGAGTGTGATCGGGGGAGTGTGATCGGCGGCAGTGTGATCAGGTGAGTGTGATCGGGGGGAGTGTGATCGGGGGAGTGTGATCGGGGGAGTGTGATCGGGGGGAGTGTGATCGGGTGGAGTGTGATCGGGGGGAATGTGATCGGGGGAGTGTGATCGGGGGAGTGTGATAGGAGGGAGTGTGATCAGGGGAATGTGATCGGGGGGATGGTGATCGAGGGGAGTGTGATCGGGGCAGTGTGATCGGGGGAGAGTCATCGGGGGGAGTGTGATCGGGGGAGTGTGATCGGGAGAGTGTGATCGGGGGAGTGTGATCGGGGGGAGTGTGATCGGGGGAGTGTGATCGGGGGGAGCATGATCGGGGGAGTGTGTTCGGCGGAGTGTGATCGGGGGAGTGTGATCGGGGGGAGTGTGATCGGGGGAGTGTGATCGACGGGAGTGTGATCGGGGGAGTGTGATCGGGGGGAGTGTCGTCGAGGGGTGTGTGTTTGGGGGAGTGTGATCAGGGGGAGTGTGATCGGGGGGAGTGTGATCGGAGAAGTGTGATCGGGGGGAGTGTGACCGGGGGGAGTGTGATCGGGGGGAGTGTGATTGGGGGGAGTGTGATCAGGGGAGTGTGATCGGGGGGAGTTTGATCGGGGGGAGTGTGATCGGGGGGATTGTGATCGGGTGAGTGTGATCGGGGGAGTGGGATCGGGGGACTGTGATTGGGGGCGTTTGATCGGGGGGAGTGTGATCGGGGGGAGTGTGATCGGGGGAGTGTGATCGGCGGGAGTGTGATCGGGGCAGTGTGATCGGCGGGAGTGTGATCGGGGAGATTGTCATCGGGTGAGTGTGATCGGGGGGGAGTGTGATCGGGGGGAGTGTGAACGGGGGCGTGTGATCAGGGGGAGTGTGTTCGGGGGAGTGTGATCAGGGGGAGTGTGATCGGGGGGAGAGTGATCGGGGGGAGTGTGATCGGGGGAGTGTGATCGGGAGAGTGTGATCGGGGGAGTGTGATCATGGGTGTGTGATCGGGGGGAGTGTGATCGGGGGGAGTGTAATCGTGGGAGTGTGATCGGGTGAGTGTGATCGGCGGGAGTGTGATCATGGGTGTGTGATCGGGGGGAGTGTGATCGGGGGGAGTGTAATCGTGGGAGTGTGATCGGGGTAGTGTGATCGGGGGGAGTTTGATCAGAGGAATTGTGATCGGGGGAGTGTGATCGGGGGGAGTGTGATCGGGTGAGTGTGATCGGGGGAGTGTGATAGGGAGAGTGTGATCGGGGGAGTGTGATTGGGGGAGTCTGATCGGGGGAGTGTGATCGGGGGGAGTGTGATCGGGGGAGTGTGATCGGGGGGATTGTGATCGGGGGGAGTGTGTTCGGGGGGATTGTGTTCGATGAATGTGATCGGGGGAGTGTGATCGGGGGAGTGCGATCGGGGGTGTGTGATCGGTGGGTGTGTGATCGGGGTGAGTGTGATCGGGTGAGTGTGATCGGGGGAGTGTGATCGGCGGGAGTGTGATCGGGGGAGTGTGATCGGCGGGAGTGTGAGCGGGGCTATTGTGATTGGGTGAGTGTGATCGGGGGAGTGTGATCGGGGGATTGTGATCGGGGGGAGTGTGATCGGGGGTGTGTGTTCGGCGGAGTGTGATCAGGGGAGTGTGATCAGGGGGAGTGTGATCGGGGGAGTGTGATCGACGGGAGTGTGATCGGGGGAGTTTGATCGGGGTAGTGTCATCGGGGGGAGTGTGTTCGGGGGAGTGTGATCGGGGGGAGTGTGATCGGGGGGAGTGTGATCGGGGGGAGTGTGATCGGGGGGAGTGTGATCAGGGGGAGTGTGATCGGGGGGAGTGTGATCCAGGGAGTGTGATCGGGGTAGTGTGATCGGGGGAGTGTGATCGGCGGCAGTGTGATCAGGTGAGTGTGATCGGGGGGAGTGTGATCGGGGGAGTGTGATCGGTGGGAGTGTGATCGGGGGGAGTGTGATCGGGGGGAGTGTGATCAGGGGAGTGTGATCGGGGGGAGTTTGATCTGGGGGAGTGTGATCGGGGGGATTGTGATCGGGTGAGTGTGATCGGGGGTGTGGGATCGGGGGACTGTGATTGGGGGCATGTGATCGGGGGGAGTGTGATCGGGGGGAGTGTGATCGGGAGAGTGTGATCGGCGGGAGTGTGATCAGGGCAGTGTGATCGGCGGGAGTGTGATCGGGGAGATTGTCATCGGGTGAGTGTGATCAGGGGGAGTGTGATCGGGGGGAGTGTGATCGGGGGCGTTGATCGGGTGGAGTGTGTTCGGGGGAGTGTGATCAGGGGGTGTGTGATCAGGGGGCGAGTCATCGGGGGGAGTGTGATCGGGGGAGTGTGATCGGGAGAGTGTGATCGGGGGAGTGTGATCGGGGGGAGTGTGATCGGGGGAGTGTGATCGGGGGGAGCATGATCGGGGGAGTGTGTTCGGCGGAGTGTGATCGGTGGAGTGTGATCGGGGGGAGTGTGATCGGGGGAGTGTGATCGACGGGAGTGTGATCGGGGGAGTGTGATCGGGGGGAGTGTCGTCGAGGGGTGTGTGTTCGGGGGAGTGTGATCAGGGGGAGTGTGATCGGGGGGAGTGTGATCGGAGAAGTGTGATCGGGGGGAGTGTGACCGGGGGGAGTGTGATCGGGGGGAGTGTGATTGGGGGGAGTGTGATCAGGGGAGTATGATCGGGGGGAGTTTGATCGGGGGGAGTGTGATCGGGGGGATTGTGATCGGGTGAGTGGGATCGGGGGAGTGGGATCGGGGGACTGTGATTGGGGGCATGTGATCGGGGGGAGTGTGATCGGGGGGAGTGTGATCTGGGGAGTGTGATCGGCGAGAGTGTGATCGGGGCAGTGTGATCGGCGGGAGTGTGATCGGGGAGATTGTCATCGGGTGAGTGTGATCGGGGGGGAGTGTGATCGGGGGGAGTGTGAACGGGGGCGTGTGATCGGGGGGAGTGTGTTTGGGGGAGTGTGATCAGGGGGAGTGTGATCGGGGGGAGAGTGATCGGGGGGAGTGTGATCGGGGGAGTGTGATCGGGAGAGTGTGATCGGGGGAGTGTGATCGAGGGGAGTGTGATCGGGAGAGTGTGATCGGCGGGAGTGTGATCATGGGTGTGTGATCGGGGGGAGTGTGATCGGGGGGAGTGTAATCGTGGGAGTGTGATCGGGGGAGTGTGATCGGCGGGAGTGTGATCATGGGTGTGTGATCGGGGGGAGTGTGATCGGGGGGAGTGTAATCGTGGGAGTGTGATCGGGGGAGTGTGATCGGGGGGAGTTTGATCAGAGGAATTGTGATCGGGGGAGTGTGATCGGGGGGAGTGTGATCGGGTGAGTGTGATCGGGGGAGTGTGATAGGGAGAGTGTGATCGGGGGAGTGTGATGGGGGAGTCTGATCGGGGGGTGTGTGATCGGGGGGAGTGTGATCGGGGGAGTGTGATCGGGGGGATTGTGATCGGGGGGATTGTGATCGGGGGGAGTGTGTTCGGGTGAGTGTGATCGGGGGAGTGTGATCGGCGGGAGTGTGATCGGGGGAGTGTGATCGGCGGGAGTGTGAGCGGGGCTATTGTGATTGGGTGAGTGTGATCGGGGGAGTGTGATCGGGGGATTGTGATCGGGGGGAGTGTGATCGGGGGAGTGTGTTCGGCAGAGTGTGATCAGTGGAGTGTGATCGGGGGGAGTGTGATCGGGGGAGTGTGATCGACGGGAGTGTGATCGGGGGAGTGTGATCGGGGTAGTGTCGTCGGGGGGAGTGTGTTCGGGGGAGTGTGATCGGGGGGAGTGTGATCGGGGGGAGTGTGATCGGGGGGAGTGTGATCGGGGGAGTGTGATCGGGGGAGTGTGATCGGGGGGAGTGTGACCGGGGGGAGTGTGATCGGGGGGAGTGTGATCGGGGGAGTGTGATCGGGGTGAGTGTGATCGGGGGGAGCGTGATCGGGGGGACTGTGATCGGGGGAGTGTGATCGGGGGGAGTGTGATCGGGGGGATTGTGATCGGGGGGAGTGTGATCGGGGGGAGTGTGATCCAGGGAGTGTGATCGGGGTAGTGTGATCGACAGGTAGTGTGATCGGGGGGAGTGTGGTCGGGGGGAGTGTGATCTGGGGAGTGTGATCGGGGTAGTGTGATCGACGGGAGTGTGATCGGGGGAGTGTGATCGGGGGGAGTTTGATCGGGGGAGTGTGATCGGGGGGAGTGTGATCGGGGGGAGTGTGAACGGGGGGAGTGTGTTCGGGGGGAGTGTGATCGGGTGAGTGTGATCGGGGGGAGTGTGATCGGGGGGAGTGTGATCGGGGGGAGTGTGATCGGGGGAGTGTGATCGTGGGGAGTGTGATTGGGGGGAGTGTGATAGGGGGGAGTGTGATCCAGGGAGTGTGATCGGGGGAGTGTGATCGACGGGAGTGTGATCGGGGGAGTGAGATCGGGGGGAGGGTGATCGGGGGGAGTGTGTTCGGGGGAGTGTGATCGGGGGGAGTGTGATCGGGGTGAGTGTGATCGGGGGGAGTGTGATCGGGGGGAGTGTGATCGGGGGAGTGTGATCGGGGGGAGTGTGATCAGGGGGAGTGTGATCGGGGGAGTGTGTTTGGGGGAGTGTGATCAGGGGGAGTGTGATCGGGGGGAGAGTGATCGGGGGGAGTGTGATCGGGGGAGTGTGATCGGGAGAGTGTGATCGGGGGAGTGTGATCGAGGGGAGTGTGATCGGGAGAGTGTGATCGGCGGGAGTGTGATCATGGGTGTGTGATCGGGGGGAGTGTGATCGGGGGAGTGTAATCGTGGGAGTGTGATCGGGGGAGTGTGATCGGCGGGAGTGTGATCATGGGTGTGTGATCGGGGGGAGTGTGATCGGGGGGAGTGTAATCGTGGGAGTGTGATCGGGGGAGTGTGATCGGGGGGAGTTTGATCAGAGGAATTGTGATCGGGGGAGTGTGATCGGGGGGAGTGTGATCGGGTGAGTGTGATCGGGGGAGTGTGATAGGGAGAGTGTGATCGGGGGAGTGTGATGGGGGAGTCTGATCGGGGGGAGTGTGATCGGGGGGAGTGTGATCGGGGGAGTGTGATCGGGGGGATTGTGATCGGGGGGAGTGTGTTCGGGGGGATTGTGTTCGATGAATGTGATCGGGGGAGTGTGATCGGGGGAGTGCGATCGGGGGTGTGTGATCGGTGGGTGTGTGATCGGGGTGAGTGTGATCGGGTGAGTGTGATCGGGGGAGTGTGATCGGCGGGAGTGTGATCGGGGGAGTGTGATCGGCGGGAGTGTGAGCGGGGCTATTGTGATTGGGTGAGTGTGATCGGGGGAGTGTGATCGGGGGATTGTGATCGGGGGGAGTGTGATCGGGGGAGTGTGTTCGGCAGAGTGTGATCAGTGGAGTGTGATCGGGGGGAGTGTGATCGGGGGAGTGTGATCGACGGGAGTGTGATCGGGGGAGTGTGATCGGGGTAGTGTCGTCGGGGGGAGTGTGTTCGGGGGAGTGTGATCGGGGGGAGTGTGATCGGGGGGAGTGTGATCGGGGGGAGTGTGATCGGGGGAGTGTGATCGGGGGGAGTGTGACCGGGGGGAGTGTGATCGGGGGGAGTGTGATCGGGGGAGTGTGATCGGGGTGAGTGTGATCGGGGGGAGCGTGATCGGGGGGACTGTGATCGGGGGAGTGTGATCGGGGGGAGTGTGATCGGGGGGATTGTGATCAGGGGGAGTGTGATCGGGGGGAGTGTGATCCAGGGAGTGTGATCGGGGTAGTGTGATCGACAGGTAGTGTGATCGGGGGGAGTGTGGTCGGGGGGAGTGTGATCTGGGGAGTGTGATCGGGGTAGTGTGATCGACGGGAGTGTGATCGGGGGAGTGTGATCGGGGGGAGTTTTGATCGGGGGGAGTGTGAACGGGGGGAGTGTGTTCGGGGGGAGTGTGATCGGGTGAGTGTGATCGGGGGGAGTGTGATCGGGGGGAGTGTGATCGGGGGGAGTGTGATCGGGGGAGTGTGATCGTGGGGAGTGTGATTGGGGGGAGTGTGATAGGGGGGAGTGTGATCCAGGGAGTGTGATCGGGGGAGTGTGATCGACGGGAGTGTGATCGGGGGAGTGAGATCGGGGGGAGTGTGATCGGGGGGAGTGTGTTCGGGGGAGTGTGATCGGGGGGAGTGTGATCGGGGTGAGTGTGATCGGGGGGAGTGTGATCAGGGGGAGTGTGATCGGGGGAGTGTGATCGGGGGGAGTGTGATCAGGGGGAGTGTGATCGGGGGAGTGTGATCGGGGGAGTGTGATCGGGGGGAGTGTGATCGGGGGGAGTGTGAGCGGGGGGAGTGTGATCGGGGGAGTGTGATCGGGTGGAGTGTGATCGGGGGGATTGTGATCGGGTGAGTGTGATCGGGGGGAGTGTGATCAGGGGGAGTGTGATCGGGGGAGTGTGATCGGGGGAGTGTGATCGGGGGGAGTGTGATCAGGGGGAGTGTGATCGGGGGAGTGTGATCGGGGGAGTGTGATCGGGGGAGTGTGATCGGGGGGAGTGTGAGCGGGGGGAGTGTGATCAGGGGAGTGTGATCGGGTGGAGTGTGATCGGGGGGATTGTGATCGGGTGAGTGTGATCGGGGGAGTGCGATCGGGGGTGTGTGATCGGGGGAGTGTGATCGGGGGGAGTGTGATCGGGGTGAGTGTGATCGGGGGAGTGTGATCGGGGGGAGTGTGATCGGGGGGAGTGAGATCGGGGGGAGTGTGATCGGGGAGAGTGTGATCAGGGGAGTGTGATCGGGGGAGTGTGATCGGGGAATGTGATCGGGGTGAGTGTGATCTGGGGAGTGTGATCGGGGGAGTGTGATCGGGGGGAGTGTGATCGGGGGGAGTGTGATCGGGGCGAGTGTGATCGGGGGGAGTGTGATCGGGAGTGTCATCGAGGGAGTGTGATCGGGGGGAGTGTCATCGGTGGACTGTGATCGGGGGAGTGTGATTGGGGGGAGTGTGATCGGGGAGAGTGAGACTGGTGGGAGTGTGATCGGGGGATTGTGATCGGGGGAGTGTGAAGGCGGCGTGTGATCGGGGGGAGAGTGATCAGGGGGAGTGTGATCGGGGGAGTGTGATTGTTGGGAGTGTGATCGGGGGATTGTGATCGGCGGGAGTGTGATCGGGGGAGTGTGATCGGGGGGAGTGTGATCAGGGGGAGTGTGATCGGGGGAGTGTGTTTGGGGGAGTGTGATCAGGGGGAGTGTGATCGGGGGGAGAGTGATCGGGGGGAGTGTGATCGGGGGAGTGTGATCGGGAGAGTGTGATCGGGGGAGTGTGATCGAGGGGAGTGTGATCGGGAGAGTGTGATCGGCGGGAGTGTGATCATGGGTGTGTGATCGGGGGGAGTGTGATCGGGGGGAGTGTAATCGTGGGAGTGTGATCGGGGGAGTGTGATCGGCGGGAGTGTGATCATGGGTGTGTGATCGGGGGGAGTGTGATCGGGGGGAGTGTAATCGTGGGAGTGTGATCGGGGGAGTGTGATCGGGGGGAGTTTGATCAGAGGAATTGTGATCGGGGGAGTGTGATCGGGGGGAGTGTGATCGGGTGAGTGTGATCGGGGGAGTGTGATAGGGAGAGTGTGATCGGGGGAGTGTGATGGGGGAGTCTGATCGGGGGGAGTGTGATCGGGGGGAGTGTGATCGGGGGAGTGTGATCGGGGGGATTGTGATCGGGGGGAGTGTGTTCGGGGGGATTGTGTTCGATGAATGTGATCGGGGGAGTGTGATCGGGGGAGTGCGATCGGGGGTGTGTGATCGGTGGGTGTGTGATCGGGGTGAGTGTGATCGGGTGAGTGTGATCGGGGGAGTGTGATCGGCGGGAGTGTGATCGGGGGAGTGTGATCGGGGGGAGTGTGATCGGGGGAGTGTGTTCGGCAGAATGTGATCAGTGGAGTGTGATCGGGGGGAGTGTGATCGGGGGAGTGTGATCGACGGGAGTGTGATCGGGGGAGTGTGATCGGGGTAGTGTCGTCGGGGGGAGTGTGTTCGGGGGAGTGTGATCGGGGGGAGTGTGATCGGGGGGAGTGTGATCGGGGGGAGTGTGATCGGGGGAGTGTGATCGGGGGGAGTGTGACCGGGGGGAGTGTGATCGGGGGGAGTGTGATCGGGGGAGTGTGATCGGGGTGAGTGTGATCGGGGGGAGCGTGATCGGGGGGACTGTGATCGGGGGAGTGTGATCGGGGGGAGTGTGATCGGGGGGATTGTGATCAGGGGGAGTGTGATCGGGGGGAGTGTGATCCAGGGAGTGTGATCGGGGTAGTGTGATCGACAGGTAGTGTGATCGGGGGGAGTGTGGTCGGGGGGAGTGTGATCTGGGGAGTGTGATCGGGGTAGTGTGATCGACGGGAGTGTGATCGGGAGAGTGTGATCGGGGGGAGTTTGATCGGGGGAGTGTGATCGGGGGGAGTGTGATCGGGGGGAGTGTGAACGGGGGGAGTGTGTTCGGGGGGAGTGTGATCGGGTGAGTGTGATCGGGGGGAGTGTGATCGGGGGGAGTGTGATCGGGGGGAGTGTGATCGGGGGAGTGTGATCGTGGGGAGTGTGATTGGGGGGAGTGTGATAGGGGGGAGTGTGATCCAGGGAGTGTGATCGGGGGAGTGTGATCGACGGGAGTGTGATCGGGGGAGTGAGATCGGGGGGAGTGTGATCGGGGGGAGTGTGTTCGGGGGAGTGTGATCGGGGGGAGTGTGATCGGGGTGAGTGTGATCGGGGGGAGTGTGATCAGGGGGAGTGTGATCGGGGGAGTGTGATCGGGGGGAGTGTGATCAGGGGGAGTGTGATCGGGGGAGTGTGATCGGGGGAGTGTGATCGGGGGAGTGTGATCGGGGGAGTGTGATCGGGGGGAGTGTGAGCGGGGGGAGTGTGATCGGGGGAGTGTGATCGGGTGGAGTGTGATCGGGGGGATTGTGATCGGGTGAGTGTGATCGGGGGGAGTGTGATCAGGGGGAGTGTGATCGGGGGAGTGTGATCGGGGGAGTGTGATCGGGGGGAGTGTGATCAGGGGGAGTGTGATCGGGGGAGTGTGATCGGGGGAGTGTGATCGGGGGAGTGTGATCGGGGGGAGTGTGAGCGGGGGGAGTGTGATCAGGGGAGTGTGATCGGGTGGAGTGTGATCGGGGGGATTGTGATCGGGTGAGTGTGATCGGGGGAGTGCGATCGGGGGTGTGTGATCGGGGGAGTGTGATCGGGGGGAGTGTGATCGGGGTGAGTGTGATCGGGGGAGTGTGATCGGGGGGAGTGTGATCGGGGGGAGTGAGATCGGGGGGAGTGTGATCGGGGAGAGTGTGATCAGGGGAGTGTGATCGGGGGAGTGTGATCGGGGAATGTGATCGGGGTGAGTGTGATCTGGGGAGTGTGATCGGGGGAGTGTGATCGGGGGGAGTGTGATCGGGGGGAGTGTGATCGGGGCGAGTGTGATCGGGGGGAGTGTGATCGGGAGTGTCATCGGGGGAGTGTGATCGGGGGGAGTGTCATCGGTGGACTGTGATCGGGGGAGTGTGATTGGGGGGAGTGTGATCGGGGAGAGTGAGACTGGTGGGAGTGTGATCGGGGGATTGTGATCGGGGGAGTGTGAAGGCGGCGTGTGATCGGGGGGAGAGTGATCAGGGGGAGTGTGATCGGGGGAGTGTGATTGTTGGGAGTGTGATCGGGGGATTGTGATCGGCGGGAGTGTGATCGGGGGAGTGTGATGGGGGGAGTGTGATCGGGGGGAGTGTGATCGGGGGAGTGTGATGGAGGTAGTGTAATCAGGGGAGTGTGATCGGGGGAGTGTGATCGGCGGCAGTGTGATCAGGTGAGTGTGATCGGGGGGAGTGCGATCGGGGGAGTGTGATCGGGGGAGTGTGATCGGGGGGAGTGTGATCGGGTGGAGTGTGATCGGGGGGAATGTGATCGGGGGAGTGTGATCGGGGGAGTGTGATAGGAGGGAGTGTGATCGGGGGAGTGTGATCGGGAGAGTGTGATCGGGGGAGTGTGATCGGGGGGAGTGTGATCGGGGGAGTGTGATCGGGGGGAGCATGATCGGGGGAGTGTGTTCGGCGGAGTGTGATCGGGGGAGTGTGATCGGGGGAAGTGTGATCGGGGGAGTGTGATCGACGCGAGTGTGATCGGGGGAGTGTGATCGGGGGGAGTGTCGTCCAGGGGTGTGTGTTTGGCGGAGTGTGATCAGGGGGAGTGTGATCGGGGGGAGTGTGATCGGAGAAGTGTGATCGGGGGGAGTGTGATCGGGGGGAGTGTGATTGGGGGGAGTGTGATCAGGGGAGTGTGATCGAGGGGAGTGTGATCGAGGGGAGTGTGATCAGGGGGAGTGTGATCGGGGGAGCATGATCGGGGGAGAGTGATCGGGGGAGTGTGATCTGTGGGAGTGTGAGCGGGGGTTTGTCATCGGGTGAATGTAATCGGGTGAGTGTGATCGGGGGAGTGTGATCGGCGGGAGTATGATCGGGGGGAGTGTGATCGGGGGGAGTGTGATCGGGCGGAGTGTGGTCGGGGGAGTGTGATCGGGGGGAGTGTGATCGGGAGGAGTGTGATCGGGCGGAGTGTGATCGGGGGAGTGTGATCGGGGGAGTGTGCTCGGGGGAGTGTGATCGTGGGGAGTGTGATCAGGGGAGTGTGATCGGCGGGAGTGTGATCGGGGGAGTGTGATCGGCAGGAGTGTGAGCGGGTGTATTGTGATCGGGTGAGTGTGATCGGGGGAGTGTGATCGGGGAGCTGTGATGGGGGAGTGTGATCGGGGGGAGTGTGATCGGGGGGAGTGTGATCGGGGGAGTGTGATCGGGGGGAGTGTGATCGGGGGGAGTGTGATCGGGGGAGTGTGATCGGGGGGAGCATGATCGGGGGAGTGTGTTCGGCGGAGTGTGATCGGGGGAGTGTGATCGGGGGGAGTGTGATCGGGGGAGTGTGATCGACGGGAGTGTGATCGGGGGAGTGTGATCGGGGGGAGTGTCGTCGGGGGGTGTGTGTTCGGGGGAGTGTGATCAGGGGGAGTGTGATCGGGGGGAGTGTGATCGGGGAACTGTGATCGGGGGGAGTGTGATCAGGGGGAGTGTGATCGGGGGGAGTGTGATCAGGGGAGTGTGATCGGGGGGAGTTTGATCTGGGGGAGTGTGATCGGGGGGATTGTGATCGGGTGAGTGTGATCGGGGGAGTGGGATCGGGGGACTGTGATTGGGGGCATGTGATCGGGGGGAGTGTGATCGGGGGGAGTGTGATCGGGGGAGTGTGATCGGCGGGAGTGTGATCAGGGCAGTGTGATCGGCGGGAGTGTGATCGGGGAGATTGTCATCGGGTGAGTGTGATCGGGGGGAGTGTGATCGGGGGGAGTGTGATCGGGGGCGTTGATCGGGGGGAGTGTGTTCGGGGGAGTGTGATCAGGGGGTGTGTGATCGGGGGGAGAGTCATCGGGGGGAGTGTGATCGGGGGAGTGTGATCGGGGGGAGCATGATCGGGGGAGTGTGTTCGGCGGAGTGTGATCGGGGGAGTGTGATCGGGGGGAGTGTGATCGGGGGAGTGTGATCGACGGGAGTGTGATCGGGGGAGTGTGATCGGGGGGAGTGTCGTCGAGGGGTGTGTGTTCGGGGGAGTGTGATCAGGGGGAGTGTGATCGGGGGGAGTGTGATCGGAGAAGTGTGATCGGGGGGAGTGTGACCGGGGGGAGTGTGATCGGGGGGAGTGTGATTGGGGGGAGTGTGATCAGGGGAGTGTGATCGGGGGGAGTTTGATCGGGGGGAGTGTGATCGGGGGGATTGTGATCGGGTGAGTGTGATCGGGGGAGTGGGATCGGGGGACTGTGATTGGGGGCATGTGATCGGGGGGAGTGTGATCGGGGGGAGTGTGATCTGGGGAGTGTGATCGGCGAGAGTGTGATCGGGGCAGTGTGATCGGCGGGAGTGTGATCGGGGAGATTGTCATCGGGTGAGTGTGATCGGGGGGGAGTGTGATCGGGGGGAGTGTGAACGGGGGCGTGTGATCGGGGGGAGTGTGTTCGGGGGAGTGTGATCAGGGGGAGTGTGATCGGGGGGAGAGTGATCGGGGGGAGTGTGATCGGGGGAGTGTGATCGGGAGAGTGTGATCGGGGGAGTGTGATCGAGGGGAGTGTGATCGGGGGAGTGTGATCGGCGGGAGTGTGATCATGGGTGTGTGATCGGGGGGAGTGTGATCGGGGGGAGTGTAATCGTGGGAGTGTGATCGGGGGAGTGTGATCGGCGGGAGTGTGATCATGGGTGTGTGATCGGGGGGAGTGTGATCGGGGGGAGTGTAATCGTGGGAGTGTGATCGGGGGAGTGTGATCGGGGGGAGTTTGATCAGAGGAATTGTGATCGGGGGAGTGTGATCGGGGGGAGTGTGATCGGGTGAGTGCGATCGGGGGAGTGTGATAGGGAGAGTGTGATCGGGGGAGTGTGATGGGGGAGTCTGATCGGGGGGAGTGTGATCGGGGGGAGTGTGATCGGAGGAGTGTGATCGGGGGGATTGTGATCGGGGGGAGTGTGTTCGGGGGGATTGTGTTCGATGAATGTGATCGGGGGAGTGTGATCGGGGGAGTGCGATCGGGGGTGTGTGATCGGTGGGTGTGTGATCGGGGTGAGTGTGATCGGGTGAGTGTGATCGGGGGAGTGTGATCGGCGGGAGTGTGATCGGGGGAGTGTGATCGGCGGGAGTGTGAGCGGGGCTATTGTGATTGGGTGAGTGTGATCGGGGGAGTGTGATCGGGGGGAGTGTGATCGGGGGAGTGTGTTCGGCGGAGTGTGATCAGGGGAGTGTGATCGGGGGGAGTGTGATCGGGGGAGTGTGATCGACGGGAGTGTGATCGGGGGAGTGTGATCGGGGTAGTGTCGTCGGGGGGAGTGTGTTCGGGGGAGTGTGATCGGGGGGAGTGTGATCGGGGGGAGTGTGATCGGGGGGAGTGTGATCGGGGGGAGTGTGATCGGGGGAGTGTGATCGGGGGGAGTGTGACCGGGGGGAGTGTGATCGGGGGGAGTATGATCGGGGGAGTGTGATCGGGGTGAGTGTGATTGGGGGGAGTGTGATCGGGGGGACTGTGATCGGGGGAGTGTGATCGGGGGGAGTGTGATCGGGGGGAGTGTGGTCAGCGGGAGTGTGATCGGGGGGAGTGTGATCCAGGGAGTGTGATCGGGGTAGTGTGATCGACAGGTAGTGTGATCGGGGGGAGTGTGGTCGGGGGGAGTGTGATCTGGGGAGTGTGATCGGGGTAGTGTGATCGACGGGAGTGTGATCGGGGGAGTGTGATCGGGGGGAGTTTGATCGGGGGAGTGTGATCGGGGGGAGTGTGATCGGGGGGAGTGTGAACGGGGGGAGTGTGAACGGGGGGAGTGTGAACGGGGGGAGTGTGTTCGGGGGGAGTGTGATCGGGGGAGTGTGATCGGGGGGAGTGTGATCGGGGGGAGTGTGATTGGGGGGAGTGTGATCCAGGGAGTGTGATCGGGGGAGTGTGATCGACGGGAGTGTGATTGGGGGAGTGAGATCGGGGGGAGTGTGATCGGGGGGAGTGTGTTCGGGGGAGTGTGATCGGGGGGAGTGTGATCGGGGTGAGTGTGATCGGGGGGAGTGTGATCGGGGGGAGTGTGATCGGGGGAGTGTGATCGGGGGGAGTGTGATCGGGGGAGTGTGATCGGGGGAGTGTGATCGGGGGAGTGTGATCGGGGGGAGTGTGAGCGGGGGGAGTGTGATCGGGGGAGTGTGATCGGGGGGAGTGTGATCGGGGGGATTGTGATCGGGTGAGTGTGATCGGGGGAGTGCGATCGGGGGTGTGTGATCGGGGGAGTGTGATCGGGGGGAGTGTGATCGGGGTGAGTGTGATCGGGGGAGTGTGATCGGGGGGAGTGTGATCGGGGGGAGTGAGATCGGGGGGAGTGTGATCGGGGGGAGTGTGATCGGGGGAGTGTGATCGGGGGAGTGTGATCGGGGAATGTGATCGGGGTGAGTGTGATCTGGGGAGTGTGATCGGGGGAGTGTGATCGGGGGGAGTGTGATCGGGGGGAGTGTGATCGGGGCGAGTGTGATAGGGGGGAGTGTGATCGGGAGTGTCATCGGGGGAGTGTGATCGGGGGGAGTGTCATCGGTGGACTGTGATCGGGGGAGTGTGATTGGGGGGAGTGTGATCGGGGAGAGTGAGACTGGTGGGAGTGTGATCGGGGGATTGTGATCGGGGGAGTGTGAAGGCGGCGTGTGATCGGGGGGAGAGTGATCAGGGGGAGTGTGATCGGGGGAGTGTGATTGGTGGGAGTGTGATCGGGGGATTGTGATCGGCGGGAGTGTGATCGGGGGGATTGTGATCGGGGGAGTGTGATCGGGGGAGTGTGATCGGGGGGAGTGTGATCGGGGGAGTGTGATGGAGGTAGTGTAATCAGGGGAGTGTGATCAGGGGAGTGTGATCGGCGGCAGTGTGATCAGGTGAGTGTGATCGGGGGGTGTGTGATCGGGGGAGTGTGATCGGGGGAGTGTGATCGGGGGGAGTGTGATCGGGTGGAGTGTGATCGGGGGGAATGTGATCGGGGGAGTGTGATCGGGGGAGTGTGATAGGAGGGAGTGTGATCGGGGGAATGTGATCGGGGGGATGGTGATCGGGGGAGTGTGATCGGGGGGAGTGTGATCAGGGGGAGTGTGATCGGGGGAGTGTGATCGGGGGAGTGTGATCGGGGGGAGTGTGATCAGGGGGAGTGTGATCGGGGGAGTGTGATCGGGGGAGTGTGATCGGGGGAGTGTGATCGGGGGGAGTGTGAGCGGGGGGAGTGTGATCAGGGGAGTGTGATCGGGTGGAGTGTGATCGGGGGGATTGTGATCGGGTGAGTGTGATCGGGGGAGTGCGATCGGGGGTGTGTGATCGGGGGAGTGTGATCGGGGG
This sequence comes from Somniosus microcephalus, assembly GCF_052327205.1. Lineage (NCBI taxonomy): Eukaryota > Metazoa > Chordata > Chondrichthyes > Squaliformes > Somniosidae > Somniosus > Somniosus microcephalus. The sequence continues at coordinate 74,385,600 of NC_140999.1, read as the reverse complement.
GAGTGTGATCGGGGTGAGTGTGATCGGGGGAGTGTGATCGGGGGGAGTGTGATCGGGGGGAGTGAGATCGGGGGGAGTGTGATCGGGGAGAGTGTGATCAGGGGAGTGTGATCGGGGGAGTGTGATCGGGGAATGTGATCGGGGTGAGTGTGATCTGGGGAGTGTGATCGGGGGAGTGTGATCGGGGGAGTGTGATCGGGGGGAGTGTGATCGGGGCGAGTGTTATCGGGGGGAGTGTGATCGGGAGTGTCATCGGGGGAGTGTGATCGGGGGGAGTGTCATCGGTGGACTGTGATCGGGGGAGTGTGATTGGGGGGAGTGTGATCGGGGAGAGTGAGACTGGTGGGAGTGTGATCGGGGGATTGTGATCGGGGGAGTGTGAAGGCGGCGTGTGATCGGGGGGAGAGTGATCAGGGGGAGTGTGATCGGGGGAGTGTGATTGTTGGGAGTGTGATCGGGGGATTGTGATCGGCGGGAGTGTGATCGGGGGAGTGTGATGGGGGGAGTGTGATCGGGGGGAGTGTGATCGGGGGAGTGTGATGGAGGTAGTGTAATCAGGGGAGTGTGATCGGGGGAGTGTGATCGGCGGCAGTGTGATCAGGTGAGTGTGATCGGGGGGAGTGCGATCGGGGGAGTGTGATCGGGGGAGTGTGATCGGGGGGAGTGTGATCGGGTGGAGTGTGATCGGGGGGAATGTGATCGGGGGAGTGTGATCGGGGGAGTGTGATAGGAGGGAGTGTGATCGGGGGAGTGTGATCGGGAGAGTGTGATCGGGGGAGTGTGATCGGGGGGAGTGTGATCGGGGGAGTGTGATCGGGGGGAGCATGATCGGGGGAGTGTGTTCGGCGGAGTGTGATCGGGGGAGTGTGATCGGGGGAAGTGTGATCGGGGGAGTGTGATCGACGCGAGTGTGATCGGGGGAGTGTGATCGGGGGGAGTGTCGTCCAGGGGTGTGTGTTTGGCGGAGTGTGATCAGGGGGAGTGTGATCGGGGGGAGTGTGATCGGAGAAGTGTGATCGGGGGGAGTGTGACCGGGGGGAGTGTGATCGGGGGGAGTGTGATTGGGGGGAGTGTGATCAGGGGAGTGTGATCGAGGGGAGTGTGATCGAGGGGAGTGTGATCAGGGGGAGTGTGATCGGGGGAGCATGATCGGGGGAGAGTGATCGGGGGAGTGTGATCTGTGGGAGTGTGAGCGGGGGTTTGTCATCGGGTGAATGTAATCGGGTGAGTGTGATCGGGGGAGTGTAATCGGGGGAGTGTGATCGGCGGGAGTATGATCGGGGGGAGTGTGATCGGGGGGAGTGTGATCGGGCGGAGTGTGGTCGGGGGAGTGTGATCGGGGGGAGTGTGATCGGGAGGAGTGTGATCGGGCGGAGTGTGATCGGGGGAGTGTGATCGGGGGAGTGTGCTCGGGGGAGTGTGATCGTGGGGAGTGTGATCAGGGGAGTGTGATCGGCGGGAGTGTGATCGGGGGAGTGTGATCGGCAGGAGTGTGAGCGGGTGTATTGTGATCGGGTGAGTGTGATCGGGGGAGTGTGATCGGGGAGCTGTGATGGGGGAGTGTGATCGGGGGGAGTGTGATCGGGGGGAGTGTGATCGGGGGAGTGTGATCGGGGGGAGTGTGATCGGGGGGAGTGTGATCGGGGGAGTGTGATCGGGGGGAGCATGATCGGGGGAGTGTGTTCGGCGGAGTGTGATCGGGGGAGTGTGATCGGGGGGAGTGTGATCGGGGGAGTGTGATCGACGGGAGTGTGATCGGGGGAGTGTGATCGGGGGGAGTGTCGTCGGGGGGTGTGTGTTCGGGGGAGTGTGATCAGGGGGAGTGTGATCGGGGGGAGTGTGATCGGGGAAGTGTGATCGGGGGGAGTGTGATCAGGGGGAGTGTGATCGGGGGGAGTGTGATCAGGGGAGTGTGATCGGGGGGAGTTTGATCTGGGGGAGTGTGATCGGGGGGATTGTGATCGGGTGAGTGTGATCGGGGGAGTGGGATCGGGGGACTGTGATTGGGGGCATGTGATCGGGGGGAGTGTGATCGGGGGGAGTGTGATCGGGGGAGTGTGATCGGCGGGAGTGTGATCAGGGCAGTGTGATCGGCGGGAGTGTGATCGGGGAGATTGTCATCGGGTGAGTGTGATCGGGGGGAGTGTGATCGGGGGGAGTGTGATCGGGGGCGTTGATCGGGGGGAGTGTGTTCGGGGGAGTGTGATCAGGGGGTGTGTGATCGGGGGGAGAGTCATCGGGGGGAGTGTGATCGGGGGAGTGTGATCGGGGGGAGCATGATCGGGGGAGTGTGTTCGGCGGAGTGTGATCGGGGGAGTGTGATCGGGGGGAGTGTGATCGGGGGAGTGTGATCGACGGGAGTGTGATCGGGGGAGTGTGATCGGGGGGAGTGTCGTCGAGGGGTGTGTGTTCGGGGGAGTGTGATCAGGGGGAGTGTGATCGGGGGGAGTGTGATCGGAGAAGTGTGATCGGGGGGAGTGTGACCGGGGGGAGTGTGATCGGGGGGAGTGTGATTGGGGGGAGTGTGATCAGGGGAGTGTGATCGGGGGGAGTTTGATCGGGGGGAGTGTGATCGGGGGGATTGTGATCGGGTGAGTGTGATCGGGGGAGTGGGATCGGGGGACTGTGATTGGGGGCATGTGATCGGGGGGAGTGTGATCGGGGGGAGTGTGATCTGGGGAGTGTGATCGGCGAGAGTGTGATCGGGGCAGTGTGATCGGCGGGAGTGTGATCGGGGAGATTGTCATCGGGTGAGTGTGATCGGGGGGGAGTGTGATCGGGGGGAGTGTGAACGGGGGCGTGTGATCGGGGGGAGTGTGTTCGGGGGAGTGTGATCAGGGGGAGTGTGATCGGGGGGAGAGTGATCGGGGGGAGTGTGATCGGGGGAGTGTGATCGGGAGAGTGTGATCGGGGGAGTGTGATCGAGGGGAGTGTGATCGGGGGAGTGTGATCGGCGGGAGTGTGATCATGGGTGTGTGATCGGGGGGAGTGTGATCGGGGGGAGTGTAATCGTGGGAGTGTGATCGGGGGAGTGTGATCGGCGGGAGTGTGATCATGGGTGTGTGATCGGGGGGAGTGTGATCGGGGGGAGTGTAATCGTGGGAGTGTGATCGGGGGAGTGTGATCGGGGGGAGTTTGATCAGAGGAATTGTGATCGGGGGAGTGTGATCGGGGGGAGTGTGATCGGGTGAGTGCGATCGGGGGAGTGTGATAGGGAGAGTGTGATCGGGGGAGTGTGATGGGGGAGTCTGATCGGGGGGAGTGTGATCGGGGGGAGTGTGATCGGAGGAGTGTGATCGGGGGGATTGTGATCGGGGGGAGTGTGTTCGGGGGGATTGTGTTCGATGAATGTGATCGGGGGAGTGTGATCGGGGGAGTGCGATCGGGGGTGTGCGATCGGGGGTGTGTGATCGGTGGGTGTGTGATCGGGGTGAGTGTGATCGGGTGAGTGTGATCGGGGGAGTGTGATCGGCGGGAGTGTGATCGGGGGAGTGTGATCGGCGGGAGTGTGAGCGGGGCTATTGTGATTGGGTGAGTGTGATCGGGGGAGTGTGATCGGGGGGAGTGTGATCGGGGGAGTGTGTTCGGCGGAGTGTGATCAGGGGAGTGTGATCGGGGGGAGTGTGATCGGGGGAGTGTGATCGACGGGAGTGTGATCGGGGGAGTGTGATCGGGGTAGTGTCGTCGGGGGGAGTGTGTTCGGGGGAGTGTGATCGGGGGGAGTGTGATCGGGGGGAGTGTGATCGGGGGGAGTGTGATCGGGGGGAGTGTGATCGGGGGAGTGTGATCGGGGGGAGTGTGACCGGGGGGAGTGTGATCGGGGGGAGTATGATCGGGGGAGTGTGATCGGGGTGAGTGTGATTGGGGGGAGTGTGATCGGGGGGACTGTGATCGGGGGAGTGTGATCGGGGGGAGTGTGATCGGGGGGAGTGTGGTCAGCGGGAGTGTGATCGGGGGGAGTGTGATCCAGGGAGTGTGATCGGGGTAGTGTGATCGACAGGTAGTGTGATCGGGGGGAGTGTGGTCGGGGGGAGTGTGATCTGGGGAGTGTGATCGGGGTAGTGTGATCGACGGGAGTGTGATCGGGGGAGTGTGATCGGGGGGAGTTTGATCGGGGGAGTGTGATCGGGGGGAGTGTGATCGGGGGGAGTGTGAACGGGGGGAGTGTGAACGGGGGGAGTGTGAACGGGGGGAGTGTGTTCGGGGGGAGTGTGATCGGGGGAGTGTGATCGGGGGGAGTGTGATCGGGGGGAGTGTGATTGGGGGGAGTGTGATCCAGGGAGTGTGATCGGGGGAGTGTGATCGACGGGAGTGTGATTGGGGGAGTGAGATCGGGGGGAGTGTGATCGGGGGGAGTGTGTTCGGGGGAGTGTGATCGGGGGGAGTGTGATCGGGGTGAGTGTGATCGGGGGGAGTGTGATCGGGGGGAGTGTGATCAGGGGAGTGTGATCGGGGGGAGTGTGATCGGGGGAGTGTGATCGGGGGAGTGTGATCGGGGGAGTGTGATCGGGGGGAGTGTGAGCGGGGGGAGTGTGATCGGGGGAGTGTGATCGGGGGGAGTGTGATCGGGGGGATTGTGATCGGGTGAGTGTGATCGGGGGAGTGCGATCGGGGGTGTGTGATCGGGGGAGTGTGATCGGGGGGAGTGTGATCGGGGTGAGTGTGATCGGGGGAGTGTGATCGGGGGGAGTGTGATCGGGGGGAGTGAGATCGGGGGGAGTGTGATCGGGGGGAGTGTGATCGGGGGAGTGTGATCGGGGGAGTGTGATCGGGGAATGTGATCGGGGTGAGTGTGATCTGGGGAGTGTGATCGGGGGAGTGTGATCGGGGGGAGTGTGATCGGGGGGAGTGTGATCGGGGCGAGTGTGATAGGGGGGAGTGTGATCGGGAGTGTCATCGGGGGAGTGTGATCGGGGGGAGTGTCATCGGTGGACTGTGATCGGGGGAGTGTGATTGGGGGGAGTGTGATCGGGGAGAGTGAGACTGGTGGGAGTGTGATCGGGGGATTGTGATCGGGGGAGTGTGAAGGCGGCGTGTGATCGGGGGGAGAGTGATCAGGGGGAGTGTGATCGGGGGAGTGTGATTGGTGGGAGTGTGATCGGGGGATTGTGATCGGCGGGAGTGTGATCGGGGGGATTGTGATCGGGGGAGTGTGATCGGGGGAGTGTGATCGGGGGGAGTGTGATCGGGGGAGTGTGATGGAGGTAGTGTAATCAGGGGAGTGTGATCAGGGGAGTGTGATCGGCGGCAGTGTGATCAGGTGAGTGTGATCGGGGGGAGTGTGATCGGGGGAGTGTGATCGGGGGAGTGTGATCGGGGGGAGTGTGATCGGGTGGAGTGTGATCGGGGGGAATGTGATCGGGGGAGTGTGATCGGGGGAGTGTGATAGGAGGGAGTGTGATCGGGGGAATGTGATCGGGGGGATGGTGATCGAGGGGAGTGTGATCGGGGGAGTGTGATCGGGGGAGAGTCATCGGGGGGAGTGTGATCGGGGGAGTGTGATCGGGAGAGTGTGATCGGGGGAGTGTGATCGGGGGGAGTGTGATCGGGGGAGTGTGATCGGGGGGAGCATGATCGGGGGAATGTGTTCGGCGGAGTGTGATCGGGGGAGTGTGATCGACGGGAGTGTGATCGGGGGAGTGTGATCGGGGGGAGTGTCGTCGAGGGGTGTGTGTTTGGGGGAGTGTGATCAGGGGGAGTGTGATCGGGGGGAGTGTGATCGGAGAAGTGTGATCGGGGGGAGTGTGACCGGGGGGAGTGTGATCGGGGGAGTGTGATTGGGGGGAGTGTGATCAGGGGAGTGTGATCGGGGGGAGTTTGATCGGGGGGAGTGTGATCGGGGGGATTGTGATCGGGTGAGTGTGATCGGGGAGTGGGATCGGGGGACTGTGATTGGGGGCGTTTGATCGGGGGGAGTGTGATCGGGGGGAGTGTGATCGGGGGAGTGTGATCGGCGGGAGTGTGATCGGGGCAGTGTGATCGGCGGGAGTGTGATCGGGGAGATTGTCATCGGGTGAGAAAAGCGATCAAGCATGAGCAGATGAGAGAAAAACCAGAAACACTTTTTGCTGACTGTTACAACAATGGGACAAAAAGTAACCTCATTTTCTACTCAGATCAGCCAGTGGCTTGGATCACAGCAATAAAATTACACTATACCAATGTTAAGCTAGAAAATACCGCAAATGGGTCCATAATGAAAATTAACACACCAGGAGACAGTTCAACTACGACGGTCAACGCGTACAATACCGGGACAATATTAGTGCAAGGCAACCTCGACAAATTTGCAACGGCCTTCAGGACACTGAAAAAATTAACTAAGGGGGGAAGGAACAGCCCCAGAGTGGCCCGCACTCCCCCCAACATTGACAACTTACCAGGAGAAAATCTGCCTGGTCAGGAGGTGAACGAGCCACACAGTTCAAACCAGACACTAACCCCGGGGAACCACAGCCACACGATACAACTGACAAACCCCAGCATAACTACCAGGGAGGAAGCCACACATAGTCCCCCTACCATTCCCAGCTCACCAAGAGAAGAGCAGCATAGCCAGGAAGTGAGTGAGCCCTCCAGGGCCGACCAGCCTAGCCAGGAAGTGAGTGAGCCTACCAGGGCCGACCAGACACATACCCCGGGATCACACAGCCAGATACAACCAAAAGATAAATTTAATCAATTAGAGATAGAGATGGTTAAACTTAGAGAGGACTTCCTCAAAATGAATGACAATCAAAATCAGGAGAGGGAGAGACACAAGAGAGAGCTGAAGCTACTTGAGAACCAGGTGAATCTACTTAGGAATCAGGTGAAAGAGCTGCAGGAAAAAGAAGAGAGCCATAGAGGAGAGAAAACACCATTAGACCAGCAACCAGAGGCTAGAGATAAGACAAGACAGAGCCGGACGGAACGGCTGCACTCCCACACGGAACAAAAGCAACAGACACACAATACAAGGGGTGCCACACAGACCGACCAGCATACTGATTCGCAATCTTCCCCCACCACCGTGGAACCACAAGCGGGCCGCTCACAAGAGGTACGCACACACCAGACACCCCAGCCCAGCACACACACTATGAGTCCAAGCGAAAGCCACCAGACAGTAAACACAAACAAGGCTGATGTCGTAATACTCATAGAATCAAATGGGAAATTTCTATGGGAGAAAAAGCTATTCCCTAGAAGTAAAGTAGAAAAGATCTGGTGCCCAACAACAAACAGAGCCATGGGATGGCTGACCAAAGCCAGATTAGGCTCCCCCCAACACATAATAATACACACGGGCACAAATGACCTAAAGACCCAACAGAAAGAAGTAGCAACATCGCTCAGAGCAATGATTAGGAAAGCAAGCAGTACATTTCCAAACACTAGAATCACTGTTTCCACAATATTGCCGAGAACAGACTTCAACAACAACACAATTCATGAGATAAATGCCAGCATAGCAAGAGACTGCGAATCAAACCACAACGTACACCTGGCCCAACACCCCACCCTCGATGAGGAATGTCTTTACGACCACGTCCACATCCAAAGGCAAAGAATATCGATCCTTGCTAAAGCCCTGAAGGACGTCGCTTTTAACCGGGTCCATACCCAGACTCCAAGAGGACCCCCCCCCGACCACCAGAGATCAGCGGGGTACATATCAGGAACACTACAAGGACCACCAACACACCAACCGAGACCAGAGAGGATCCCCATGCAAAACAACAATGTCAGACCTGCACCACTCCTGTCCCACAGGGGAATAGGACTGCTCCCAGCCAGACAGAGGGAGAGATGCACAGGACGTACGCAATACCTCAGACAGAAACAATCCATTAAGAGACAATAAGCAGATGTGCAGCAGCATCTACTTCCGCCTTATGGATCAAGGACTAATTAATAGAAAGAACTGTAACCAAATTGTATTAACTTTTGTAGACAACTGATGTGATCTTTTTTTTCCCACACTTAGACACGACAAACACGTACCACTCTTTAACCTATCATAGTAAAAGATCAAACTTAACATGAAATCCTTATATATTTCGACCTGGAATATCCAAGGTCTACGCTCTTCACTGCGAGAAGTGAAAAGTAGGACCCCAGAGTTCATAGATGAAACTAAAGACCTAGATATTATCATTTTACAGGAAACTTGGTATAAAGGAAAAGGACACACTGGCTGTCCCCAAGGGTACACTGAGCTGGTGGTGCCCTCCAATAAATTACCAAGTGTAACCCAAGGCAGAGACTCCGGAGGCATACTGATCTGGTTTAAAACAGAACTTAAGAATTACATCAAATTTATAAAAAAGGGCGAAAACCATATGTGGCTCAAACTTGAGAGGGAGATTATCTCAAACACCCAAGATGTTTACATTTGCGCACTTTATATCCCTCCAATCGATTCCCCGTACTTTAAAGAGGACACCTTCTCCAACATGGAGGGGGAAATTATCCAATACCAGGCCCAGGGGAACGTGTTGATCTGTGGGGACCTCAATTCAAGAACGGGCGAAGAACCAGACTTCACCAATAATCAGGGAAACAATTATGTTTTCGGGAATAACCACTTTGACATCCCTTCCCTTCCATACAGGCATAACTGCGACAAGCAGTCAAATACCAACGGAAAACAGCTACTACAGCTCTGTCGAAACCTGGGTCTGTACATTGTCAATGGTAGGTTCATAGGAGACCTCCTAGGAAGATCGACCTATTGCTCACCTCTTGGCTGCAGCACAGTAGACTATATGATTACAGACTTAGACCCATCCTCTTTCAGAGCATTCACAGTCAAACCACAAACAACACTGTCAGATCACAGTCAAATTACTATGTTCCTCAAAAAGACAGAAACAAACAACATAGAAACACAACCCAGTAAACTGTACAACACCAAAAAATCGTACAGATGGGCCAAAAACGACACGGAAAAATACCAGAAAACAATTAGCAATGCATCAACTCAAGCTCTCTTAGACACCTTTCTGGATAACATATACACTCACAATAAAGAAGGCGTAAACCGGGCAGTTAGTAAACTAAACAATATTTTTGATAATTTGGCAACAAATGCAAACTTGAAAGCTCGCAAGAACAAACCCAAAACAAAAAACTATGAAAAATGGTTTGACCGAGATTGCCATAACATGAGGAAAAAACTTAGAAAAATATCAAACCAAAAACACAGACATCCAGAAAACGAGGAACTACGCCTTACTTATTGTCAGACACTAACACAATACAGAAACACACTCAGAACCAAAAAAGAGCAATATATTAAGAATACACTCAGCTCCATGGAGGAATCCATTGATTCCAATTGTTTCTGGGAAAACTTGAAAACACTACACAAAAAACAACACGACGATTTGGCCATTCAAAATGGGGACACATGGGTAAACCACTTTGAAAAATTATACCAGAAAAAAACACTAAGACCAGAGCAACACCAAATATGCAAAAAACTGGAAAAGCTAGAAATGGCCATAAAAGATAACCAAAACCCGCTGGACGCCATAATAGCAGAAAAAGAACTTCTTGAAAAACTCAAGGACCTGCGACCAGGAAAAGCCTGCGGGACAGATGGCATACTAAACGAGATGATTAAACACACAGACAACAAAATGAAACTGGCTATCCTAAAACTCTTCAACTTGGTTCTGAGTGTCGGTTATTTCCCTGATATCTGGAACAAAGGACTCATAACGCCCATATACAAAAGTGGGGACAAAATCGACCCAAACAACTATCGAGGCATCTGTGTAAACAGTAACCTGGGGAAGGTATTCTGTAGCATCATAAACAAAAGACTTATAAACTTCCTTGAGGAGCACAATGTCTTGAGTAAAAGCCAAATTGGATTCCTGCCAAACTATAGAACATCCGATCATATCTTCACCCTACAGACCCTAATTGACAAACACGTTCACAATAACAAAAGCAAAATCTACGCATGCTTTGTAGATTTCCAGAAGGCTTTCGACTCCATCTGGCATGACGGTTTATTCCTGAAACTTATCGAAAGTGGGGTAGGAGGGAAAACATATGATGTAATTAAATCAATGTATACAAACAACAAATGTGCAGTTAAAATTGGAGACAAACAAACAAAATACTTCCCACAGGGGTGGGGGGTGACGCAGGGCTCGCCAATCTCACCGACACTCTTTAATATTTACATAAATGGATTGGCAAAACTACTTGAACAATCTACAGCACCCGGCCTCACCCTATATGAATCCAAGGTTAAATTCCTCCTCTATGCAGACGACCTGGTTCTGCTGTCACCTACTAAAGAGGGGCTACAGCAAAACCTGGACCTGCTGGAGTCGTACTGCCAGACTTGGGCCCTGACAATAAATCCCCAAAAAACCAAAGTCCTTGTGTTCCAGCAAAGATCCAAACATCAGGGACCCAAAATAAATTTCACAGTAGGAACAACCAAAATTGAACAAACCACTAACTACACATACTTGGGCTTAAAAATCAGTTCTACGGGAAACTTCAAACTGGCTGTGAATGAACTGAAAGAGAAAGCAAGAAGGGCTTTCTATGCCATCAAAAAATCAATCCAAATAGAAATCCCAATTAGCATTTGGCTCAAAATTTTCAAATCAGTAATTGAACCAATTGCACTCTATGGCAGTGAGGTATGGGGACCGCTAACTCAACAAGAATTTGCAAAATGGGACAAACACCCAATTGAGATCCTACATGCAGAATTCTGTAAAAGTATCCTCCGGACTCAAAGGAAAACAGTAAACAATGCATGCAGGGCGGAACTAGGCCAATATCCATTAATAATCACTATCCAAAAAAGAGCCACCAAATTTTGGAATCACCTACAAATGAGCAATCCCCAATGCTATCACTACGACGCCCTGAAATGCCAAGAGCTGACCATAAAGAAGAATACCCTCAGTCAACTAGTCCTGGGACTCAGTGAAGTAACTACTAACAATACTAACAATAACCAGCCCCAGGACAGTGACAGGGTAACACAAAGAATTCGACCCAACACAATCGTCGCTAAGCAAAAGGAAAAATATCTGACATATTGGGCAGAAACAACAAAAACCCAAAGCAAACTCAATTGCTACTTGGCCCTAAACAGACAATACAACATAGCTGATTACCTGACCATGGTAAAGGATAACAAACTGAGAAGAACCTTGACAAGGTACAGACTTAGCGAACATAGCCTAGCGATCGAAAAAGGCAGACACAGGCAGACCAGGCTGCCAAGAGAGGACAGGATATGCTCTCACTGCAGTCAGGGAGTGGTGGAGACAGAGATGCACTTCCTCACAGCTTGTGGAAAATATCAGGGCATCAGGGAGAATTTCTACCAAAAATTCTCACAAATATGCCCTGATTTCAGAAATCTGAATGACAACCAAAAACTCCCATTCCTACTGGGAGAGGAGAGAAGCTGTGTAACGCTGGCGGCGCACTATGTTGCAGCTTGCCATGAACAGAGGGACAACCAGTAAGCTAAGAAAAAAATATATATAAACAATGCGAATGTATATTTATACACTCAGGGATATACCTGTTTATACACTGTATGAATAGAACTGCGTTTATGTGCTGAACCATAAATGTATTTTGATGCTTTGGCAACATAAGATGTAACTTATCATGCCAATAAAGCGATTTAAATTGTAAAATTGTAAATTGTGATCGGGGGGAGTGTGAACGGGGGCGTGTGATCGGGGGGAGTGTGTTCGGGGGAGTGTGATCAGGGGGAGTGTGATCGGGGGGAGAGTGATCGGGGGGAGTGTGATCGGGGGAGTGTGATCGGGAGAGTGTGATCGGGGGAGTGTGATCATGGGTGTGTGATCGGGGGGAGTGTGATCGGGGGGAGTGTAATCATGGGAGTGTGATCGGGGGAGTGTGATCGGCGGGAGTGTGATCATGGGTGTGTGATCGGGGGGAGTGTGATCGGGGGGAGTGTAATCGTGGGAGAGTGATCGGGGGAGTGTGATCGGGGGGAGTTTGATCAGAGGAATTGTGATCGGGGGAGTGTGATGGGGGGAGTGTGATCGGGTGAGTGTGATCGGGTGAGTGTGATCGGGGGAGTGTGATAGGGAGAGTGTGATCGGGGGAGTGTGATTGGGGGAGTCTGATCGGGGGAGTGTGATCGGGGGGAGTGTGATCGGGGGAGTGTGATCGGGGGGAGTGTGATCGGGGGGAGTGTGATTGGGGGGAGTGTGATCCAGGGAGTGTGATCGGGGGAGTGTGATCGACGGGAGTGTGATCGGGGGAGTGAGATCGGGGGGAGTGTGATCGGGGGGAGTGTGATCGGGGGGAGTGTGATCGGGGGGAGTGTGATCGGGGGGAGTGTGATCGGGGGGAGTGTGATTGGGGGGAGTGTGATCCAGGGAGTGTGATCGGGGGAGTGTGATCGACGGGAGTGTGATCGGGGGAGTGAGATCGGGGGGAGTGTGATCGGGGGGAGTGTGTTCGGGGGAGTGTGATCGGGGGGAGTGTGATCGGGGTGAGTGTGATCGGGGGGAGTGTGATCGGGGGGAGTGTGATCGGGGGAGTGTGATCGGGGGGAGTGTGATCGGGGGAGTGTGATCGGGGGAGTGTGATCGGGGGAGTGTGATCGGGGGGAGTGTGAGCGGGGGGAGTGTGATCGGGGGAGTGTGATCGGGGGGAGTGTGATCGGGGGGATTGTGATCGGGTGAGTGTGATCGGGGGAGTGCGATCGGGGGTGTGTGATCGGGGGAGTGTGATCGGGGGGAGTGTGATCGGGGTGAGTGTGATCGGGGGAGTGTGATCGGGGGGAGTGTGATCGGGGGGAGTGAGATCGGGGGGAGTGTGATCGGGGGGAGTGTGATCAGGGGAGTGTGATCGGGGGAGTGTGATCGGGGAATGTGATCGGGGTGAGTGTGATCTGGGGAGTGTGATCGGGGGAGTGTGATCGGGGGGAGTGTGATCGGGGGGAGTGTGATCGGGGTGAGTGTGATAGGGGGGAGTGTGATCGGGAGTGTCATCGGGGGAGTGTGATCGGGGGGAGTGTCATCGGTGGACTGTGATCGGGGGAGTGTGATTGGGGGGAGTGTGATCGGGGAGAGTGAGACTGGTGGGAGTGTGATCGGGGGATTGTGATCGGGGGAGTGTGAAGGCGGCGTGTGATCGGGGGGAGAGTGATCAGGGGGAGTGTGATCGGGGGAGTGTGATTGGTGGGAGTGTGATCGGGGGATTGTGATCGGCGGGAGTGTGATCGGGGGGATTGTGATCGGGGGAGTGTGATCGGGGGAGTGTGATCGGGGGGAGTGTGATCGGGGGAGTGTGATGGAGGTAGTGTAATCAGGGGAGTGTGATCGGGGGAGTGTGATCGGCGGCAGTGTGATCAGGTGAGTGTGATCGGGGGGAGTGTGATCGGGGGAGTGTGATCGGGGGAGTGTGATCGGGTGGAGTGTGATCAGGGGGAATGTGATCGGGGGAGTGTGATCGGGGGAGTGTGATAGGAGGGAGTGTGATCGGGGGAATGTGATCGGGGGGATGGTGATCGAGGGGAGTGTGATCGGGGGAGTGTGATCGGGGGAGAGTCATCGGGGGGAGTGTGATCGGGGGAGTGTGATCGGGAGAGTGTGATCGGGGGAGTGTGATCGGGGGGAGTGTGATCGGGGGAGTGTGATCGGGGGGAGCATGATCGGGGGAGTGTGTTCGGCGGAGTGTGATCGGGGGAGTGTGATCGGGGGGAGTGTGATCGGGGGAGTGTGATCGACGGGAGTGTGATCGGGGGAGTGTGATCGGGGGGAGTGTCGTCGAGGGGTGTGTGTTTGGGGGAGTGTGATCAGGGGGAGTGTGATCGGGGGGAGTGTGATCGGAGAAGTGTGATCGGGGGGAGTTTGACCGGGGGGAGTGTGATCGGGGGGAGTGTGATTGGGGGGAGTGTGATCAGGGGAGTGTGATCGGGGGGAGTTTGATCGGGGGGAGTGTGATCGGGGGGATTGTGATCGGGTGAGTGTGATCGGGGGAGTGGGATCGGGGGACTGTGATTGGGGGCGTTTGATCGGGGGGAGTGTGATCGGGGGGAGTGTGATCGGGGGAGTGTGATCGGCGGGAGTGTGATCGGGGCAGTGTGATCGGCGGGAGTATGATCGGGGAGATTGTCATCGGGTGAGTGTGATCGGGGGGGAGTGTGATCGGGGGGAGTGTGAACGGGGGCGTGTGATCGGGGGGAGTGTGTTCGGGGGAGTGTGATCAGGGGGAGTGTGATCGGGGGGAGAGTGATCGGGGGGAGTGTGATCGGGGGAGTGTGATCGGGAGAGTGTGATCGGAGGAGTGTGATCATGGGTGTGTGATCGGGGGGAGTGTGATCGGGGGGAGTGTAATCGTGGGAGTGTGATCGGGGGAGTGTGATCGGCGGGAGTGTGATCATGGGTGTGTGATCGGGGGGAGTGTGATCGGGGGGAGTGTAATCGTGGGAGTGTGATCGGGGGAGTGTGATCGGGGGGAGTTTGATCAGAGGAATTGTGATCGGGGGAGTGTGATCGGGGGGAGTGTGATCGGGTGAGTGTGATCGGGGGAGTGTGATAGGGAGAGTGTGATCGGGGGAGTGTGATTGGGGGAGTCTGATCGGGGGAGTGTGATCGGGGGGAGTGTGATCGGGGGAGTGTGATCGGGGGGATTGTGATCGGGGGGAGTGTGTTCGGGGGGATTGTGTTCGATGAATGTGATCGGGGGAGTGTGATCGGGGGAGTGCGATCGGGGGTGTGTGATCGGTGGGTGTGTGATCGGGGTGAGTGTGATCGGGTGAGTGTGATCGGGGGAGTGTGATCGGCGGGAGTGTGATCGGGGGAGTGTGATCGGCGGGAGTGTGAGCGGGGCTATTGTGATTGGGTGAGTGTGATCGGGGGAGTGTGATCGGGGGATTGTGATCGGGGGGAGTGTGATCGGGGGTGTGTGTTCGGCGGAGTGTGATCAGGGGAGTGTGATCGGGGGAGTGTGATCGGGGTAGTGTCATCGGGGGGAGTGTGTTCGGGGGAGTGTGATCGGGGGGAGTGTGATCGGGGGGAGTGTGATCGGGGGGAGTGTGATCGGGGGGGTGTGATCGGGGGAGTGTGACCGGGGGGAGTGTGATCGGGGGGAGTGTGATCGGGGGGAGTGTGATCAGGGGGAGTGTGATCGGGGGGAGTGTGATCCAGGGAGTGTGATCGGGGTAGTGTGATCGACGGGAGTGTGATCGGGGGGAGTGTGATCGGGGGGAGTGTGATCTGGGGAGTGTGATCGGGGTAGTGTGATCGACGGGAGTGTGATCGCGGGAGTGTGATCGGGGGGAGTGTGATCCAGGGAGTGTGATCGGGGTAGTGTGATCGACGGGAGTGTGATCGGGGGGAGTGTGTTCGGGGGGAGTGTGATCTGGGAAGTGTGATCGGGGTAGTGTGATCGACGGGAGTGTGATCGGGGGAGTGTGATCGGGGGGAGTTTGATCGGGGGAGTGTGATCGGGGGGAGTGTGATCGGGGGGAGTGTGTACGGGGGGAGTGTGTTCGGGGGGAGTGTGATCGGGGGAGTGTGATCGGGGGGAGTGTGATCGGGGGGAGTGTGATCGGGGGAGTGTGATCGTGGGGAGTGTGATCGGGGGGAGTGTGATAGGGGGGAATGTGATCCGGGGAGTGTGATCGGGGGAGTGTGATCGACGGGAGTGTGATCGGGGGAGTGAGATCGGGGGGAGTGTGATCGGGGGGAGTGTGTTCGGGGGAGTGTGATCGGGGGGAGTGTGATCGGGGTGAGTGTGATCGGGGGGAGTGTGATCGGGGGGAGTGTGATCAGGGGGAGTGTGATCGGGGGAGTGTGATCGGGGAAGTGTGATCGGGGGAGTGTGAGCGGGGGGAGTGTGATCGGGGGGATTGTGATCGGGTGAGTGTGATCGGGGGAGTGCGATCGGGGGTGTGTGATCGGGGGAGTGTGATCGGGGGGAGTGTGATCGGGGTGAGTGTAATCGGGGGAGTTTGATCGGGGGGAGTGTGATCGGGGGGAGTGTGATCGGGGGGAGTGTGATCGGGGGGAGTGTGATCGGGGGAGTGTGATCGGGGGAGTGTGATCGGGGAATGTGATCGGGGTGAGTGTGATCGGGGGAGTGTGATCGGGGGGAGTGTGATCGGGGGGAGTGTGATCGGGGCGAGTGTGATCGGGGGGAGTGTGAAGGGGAGTGTCATCGGGGGAGTGTGATCGGGGGGAGTGTCATCGGTGGACTGTGATCGGGGGAGTGTGATTCGGGGGAGTGTGATCGGGGAGAGTGAGACTGGTGGGAGTGTGATCGGGGGATTGTGATCGGGGGAGTGTGAAGGCGGCGTGTGATCGGGGGGAGAGTGATCAGGGGGAGTGTGATCGGGGGAGTGTGATTGGTGGGAGTGTGATCGGGGGATTGTGATCGGCGGGAGTGTGATCGGGGGGATTGTGATCGGGGGAGTGTGATCGGGGGGAGTGTGATCGGGGGGAGTGTGATCGGGGGAGTGTGATGGAGGTAGTGTAATCAGGGGAGTGTGATCGGGGGAGTGTGATCGGTGGCAGTGTGATCAGGTGAGTGTGATCGGGGGGAGTGTGATCGGGGGAGTGTGATCGGGGGAGTGTGATCGGGGGGAGTGTGATCGGGTGGAGTGTGATCGGGGGGAATGTGATCGGGGGAGTGTGATCGGGGGAGTGTGATAGGAGGGAGTGTGATCGGGGGAATGTGATCGGGGGGATGCTGATCGAGGGGAGTGTGATCGGGGGAGTGTGATCGGGGGGAGTGTGATCGGGGGGAGTGTGATCGGGGGGCAGTGTGATCGGGGGGAGTGTGATCGGGGGAGTGTGATCGCCGGGAGTGTGATCAGGGGGATTGTGATCGGGTGCGTGTGATCGGGGGGAGTGTGATCGGGGGAGTGTGATCAGGGGAGTGTGATCGGTGGGAGTGTGATTGGGGGAGTGTGATCGGTAGGAGTGTGATCGAGGGGAGTGTGATCGAGGGGAGTGTGATCAGGGGGAGTGTGATCGGGGGAGCATGATCGGGGGAGAGTGATCGGGGGAGTGTGATCTGTGGGAGTGTGAGCGGGGGGATTGTCATCGGGTGAGTGTAATCGGGTGAGTGTGATCGGGGGAGTGTAATCGGGGGAGTGTGATCGGCGGGAGTATGATCGGGGGGAGTGTGATCGGGGGGAGTGTGATCGGGCGGAGTGTGGTCGGGGGAGTGTGATCGGGGGGAGTGTGATCGGGGGAGTGTGATCGTGCGAGTGTGATCGGGGGAGTGTGATCGGGGGTAGTGTGATCGGGGGGAGTGTGATCAGGGGAGTGTGATCGGGGGGAGTGTAATCGGGGAGAGTGTAATCGGGGGGAGTGTGATCGGGTGAGTCTGATAGGGGGAGTGTGATCGGGGGATTGTGATCGGGGGAGTGTGATCGGGGGGAGTGTGATCGGGGGGAGTGTGATCGGGGGGAGTGTGATCAGAGGGAGTGTGATCGGGGGAGTGTGATCGGGGGGAGTGTGATCGGGGGGAGTGTGATCAGAGGGAGTGTGATCGGGGGAGTGTGATCGGGGGGAGTGTGATTGGGTGAGTGTGATCGGGGGAGTGTGATCCGGCGGAGTGTGATTGGGTAGTGTGATCGGAGGGAGTGTGATCGGGGGGAGTGTGATCGGGGGAATGTGATCGGGGGGAGTGTGATCGGGAGGAGTGTGATCGGGGAGTGTGTTTGGCGGAGTGTGATCGGGGGAGTGTGATCGGGGGGAGTGTGATCGGGGTGAGTGTGATCGGGGGAGTGTGATCGGGGGAGTGTGATCGGGGGGAGTGTGATCGGGGGGAGTGTGATCGGGGGGAGTGTGATCAGGGGAGTGTGATCGGGGGAGTGTGATCGGGGAATGTGATCGGGGTGAGTGTGATCGGGGGAGTGTGATCGGGGGGAGTGTGATCGGGGGGAGTGTGATCGGGGCGAGTGTGATCGGGGGGAGTGTGAAGGACAGTGTCATCGGGGGAGTGTGATCGGGGGGAGTGTCATCGGTGGACTGTGATCGGGGGAGTGTGATTGGGGGGAGTGTGATCGGGGAGAGTGAGACTGGTGGGAGTGTGATCGGGGGATTGTGATCGGGGGAGTGTGAAGGCGGCGTGTGATCGGGGGGAGAGTGATCAGGGGGAGTGTGATCGGGGGAGTGTGATTGGTGGGAGTGTGATCGGGGGATTGTGATCGGCGGGAGTGTGATCGGGGGGATTGTGATCGGGGGAGTGTGATCGGGGGGAGTGTGATCGGGGGGAGTGTGATCGGGGGAGTGTGATGGAGGTAGTGTAATCAGGGGAGTGTGATCGGGGGAGTGTGATCGGCGGCAGTGTGATCAGGTGAGTGTGATCGGGGGGAGTGTGATCGGGGGAGTGTGATCGGGGGAGTGTGATCGGGGGGAGTGTGATCGGGTGGAATGTGATCGGGGGGAATGTGATCGGGGGAGTGTGATCAGGGGAGTGTGATAGGAGGGAGTGTGATCGGGGGAATGTGATCGGGGGGATGCTGATCGAGGGGAGTGTGATCGGGGGAGTGTGATCGGGGGGAGTGTGATCGGGGGGAGTGTGATCGGGGGGCAGTGTGATCGGGGGGAGTGTGATCGGGGGGCAGTGTGATCGGGGGGAGTGTGATCGGGGGAGTGTGATCGCCGGGAGTGTGATCAGGGGGATTGTGATCGGGTGCGTGTGATCGGGGGGAGTGTGATCGGGGGAGTGTGATCAGGGGAGTGTGATCGGTGGGAGTGTGATTGGGGGAGTGTGATCGGTAGGAGTGTGATCGAGGGGAGTGTGATCAGGGGGAGTGTGATCGGGGGAGCATGATCGGGGGAGAGTGATCGGGGGAGTGTGATCTGTGGGAGTGTGAGCGGGGGGATTGTCATCGGGTGAGTGTAATCGGGTGAGTGTGATCGGGGGAGTGTAATCGGGGGAGTGTGATCGGCGGGAGTATGATCGGGGGGAGTGTGATCGGGGGGAGTGTGATCGGGCGGAGTGTGGTCGGGGGAGTGTGATCGGGGGGAGTGTGATCGGGAGGAGTGTGATCGGGCGGAGTGTGATCGGGGGAGTGTGATCGGGGGAGTGTGCTCGGGGGAGTGTGATCGTGGGGAGTGTGATCAGGGGAGTGTGATTGGCGGGAATGTGATCGGGGGTGTGTGATCGGGGGGAGTGTGATCGGGGGGAGTGTGATCGGGGCGAGTGTGATCGGGGGGAGTGTGATGGGGAGTGTCATCGGGGGAGTGTGATCGGGGGGAGTGTCATCAGGGAGAGTGAGACTGGTGGGAGTGTGATCGGGGGAGTGTGATCGGGGGGAGTGTGATCGGGGGGGTGTGATCAGGGGGAGTTTGATCGAGGGAGTGTGATCGGGGGGAGTGTGATCGCGGGGAGTGTGATCGGGCGGAATGTGATCGGGGAGTGTGATTGGGGGGAGTGTGATCGGGGGAGTGTGATCGTGCGAGTGTGATCGGGGGAGTGTGATCGGGGGTAGTGTGATCGGGGGGAGTGTGATCAGGGGAGTGTGATCGGGGGGAGTGTAATCGGGGAGAGTGTAATCGGGGGGAGTGTGATCGGGTGAGTCTGATAGGGGGAGTGTGATCGGGGGATTGTGATCGGGGGAGTGTGATCGGGGGAAGTGTGATCGGGGGGAGTGTGATCAGAGGGAGTGTGATCGGGGGAGTGTGATCGGGGGGAGTGTGATTGGGTGAGTGTGATCGGGGGAGTGTGATCCGGCGGAGTGTGATTGGGTAGTGTGATCGGAGGGAGTGTGATCGGGGGGAGTGTGATCGGGGGAATGTGATCGGCGGGAGTGTGATCGGGAGGAGTGTGATCGGGGAGTGTGTTTGGCGGAGTGTGATCGGGGGAGTGTGATCGGGGGGAGTGTGATTGGGGGAGTGTGACCGGCGGGAGTGTGAACGTGGGAGTGTGATCGGGGGGAGTGTGATCGGGGGAGTGTGATCGGGGGGAGTGTAATCGGGGGGAGTGTGATCGGGGGAGTGTGATCGGGGGGAGTGTGATCGGGGGGGTGTGATCAGGGGGAGTGTGATCGAGGGAGTGTGATCGGGGGGAGTGTGATCGCGGGAGTGTGATCGCGGGAGTGTGATCCGGGGGAGTGTGATCGGGGGGAGTGTGATAGGGGGAGTGTGATCGGGGGGAGTGTGATCGGCGGGAGTGTGATCTGGGGGATTGTGATCGGGTGAGTGTGATCGGGGGAGTGTGATCAGGGGGAGTGTGATCGGGTGAGTGTGATCCGGGGTGTGTGATCGGCAGGAGTGTGATCGGGGGAGTGTGATCGGCGGGAGTGTGATCGGGGGGATTGTGATCAGGTGAGTGTGATCGGGGGGAGTGTGATCGGTGGGAGTGTGATCGGGGGGAGTGTGATCGGGGGGAGTGTGATCGGGGGGAGTGTGATCGGGGGAGTGTGATCGGCGGCAGTGTGATCAGGTGAGTGTGATCGGGGGGAGTGTGATCGGGGGAGTGTGATCGGGGGAGTGTGATCGGGGTGAGTGTGATCGGGGGGAGTGTGATGGGGGAGTGTGATGGGGAAGTGTCATCGGGGGAGTGTGATTGGGGAGAGTGTCATCGGGGGAGTCTGATCGGGGGAGTGTGATCGGGGGGAGAGTGATCGGGAGGAGTGTGATCGGGGAGTGCGTTTGGCGGAGTGTGATCGGGGGAGTGTGATCGGGGGGAGTGTGATTGGGGGAGAGTGATCGGCGGGAGTGTGAACGTGGGAGTGTGATCGGGGGGAGTGTGAACGGGGGAGTGTGATCGAGGGAGTGTGATCATGGGGAGTGTGATCGCGGGAGTGTGATCCGGGGAAGTGTTGTCGGGGGGAGTGTGATAGGGGGGGTGTGATCAGGGGGAGTGTGATCGGGGGGAGTGAGATCGAGGGAGTGTGATCATGGGGAGTGTGATCGCGGGAGTGTGATTCGGGGGAGTGTGATCGGGGGGAGTGTGATAGGGGGAGTGTGATCGGGGGGAGTGTGATCGGCGGGAGTGTGATCGGGGGGATTGTGATCGGGGTGAGTGTGATCGGGGGAGTGTAATCGGGGGGAGTGTGATGGGGGAGTGTGATGGGGAAGTGTCATCGGGGGAGTGTGATTGGGGAGAGTGTCATCGGGGGAGTCTGATCGGGGGAGTGTGATCGGGGGGAGTGTGATCGGGAGGAGTGTGATCGGGGAGTGCGTTTGGCGGAGTGTGATCGGGGGAGCGTGATCGGGAGGAGTGTGATTGGGGGAGTGTGATTGGCGGGAGTGTGAACGTGGGAGTGTGATCGGGGGGAGTGTGATCGGGGGAGTGTGATCGGGGGGAGTGTGATCGGGGGGAGTGTGATCGGGGGAGTGTGATTGGGGGAGTGTGATCGGGGGGGTGTGATCCGGGGAAGTGTGATCGGAGGGAGTGTGATCGGGGGGAGTGTGATCGGGGTGAGTGTGATCGGGGGGAGTGTGATGGGGGAGTGTGATGGGGAAGTGTCATCGGGGGAGTGTGATTGGGGAGAGTGTCATCGGGGGAGTCTGATCGGGGGAGTGTGATCGGGGGGAGTGTGATCGGGAGGAGTGTGATCGGGGAGTGCGTTTGGCGGAGTGTGATCGGGGGAGTGTGATCGGGGGGAGTGTGATTGGGGGAGTGTGATTGGCGGGAGTGTGAACGTGGGAGTGTGATCGGGGGGAGTGTGATCGGGGGAGTGTGATCGGGGGGAGTGTGATCGGGGGAGTGTGATCGGGGGAGTGTGATTGGGGGGAGTGTGATCGGGGGGGTGTGATCCGGGGGAGTGTGATCGAAGGGAGTGTGAGAGGGGGAGCGTGATCGGGGGGAGTGTGATCGGGGGGAGTGTGATCGGGGGGAGTGTGATCGGGCGGAGTGTGATCGGGGGAGTGTGATCGGGGGAGTGTGCTCGGGGGAGTGTGATCGTGGGGAGTGTGATCAGGTGTGTGTGATTGGCCGGAATGTGATCGGGGGAGTGTGATCGGGGGAGTGTGATCGGGGGGAGTGTGATCAGGGGGAGTGTGATCGGGGGAGTGTGATCGGGGGAGTGTGATCGGGGGAGTGTGATCGGGGGGAGTGTGAGCGGTGGGAGTGTGATCGGGGGAGTGTGATCGGGGGGAGTGTGATCGGGGGTATTGTGATCGGGTGAGTGTGACCGGGGGAGTGCGATCGGGGGTGTGTGATCGGGGGAGTGTGATCGGGGGGAGTGTGATCGGGGTGAGTGTGATCGGGGGAGTGTGATCGGGGGGAGTGTGATCGGGGGGAGTGTGATCGTGTGAGTGTGATCGGGGGAGTGTGATAGGGAGAGTGTGATCGGGGGAGTGTGATTGGGGGAGTCTGATCGGGGGAGTGTGATCGGGGGGAGTGTGATCGGGGGAGTGTGATCGGGGGGATTGTGATCGGGGGGAGTGTGTTCGGGGGGATTGTGTTCGATGAATGTGATCGGGGGAGTGTGATCGGGGGAGTGCGATCGGGGGTGTGTGATCGGTGGGTGTGTGATCGGGGTGAGTGTGATCGGGTGAGTGTGATCGGGGGAGTGTGATCGGCGGGAGTGTGATCGGGGGAGTGTGATCGGCGGGAGTGTGAGCAGGGCTATTGTGATTGGGCGAGTGTGATCGGGGGAGTGTGATCGGGGGATTGTGATCGGGGGGAGTGTGATCGGGGGTGTGTGTTCGGCGGAGTGTGATCAGGGGAGTGTGATCGGGGGGAGTGTGATCGGGGGAGTGTGATCGACGGGAGTGTGATCGGGGGAGTGTGATCGGGGTAGTGTCATCGGGGGGAGTGTGTTCGGGGGAGTGTGATCGGGGGGAGTGTGATCGGGGGGAGTGTGATCGGGGGGAGTGTGATCGGGGGGAGTGTGATCGGGGGAGTTTGACCGGGGGGAGTGTGATCGGGGGGAGTGTGATCGGGGGGAGTGTGATCGGGGGGAGTGTGATCGGGGGGAGTGTGATCCAGGGAGTGTGATCGGGGTAGTGTGATCGACGGGAGTGTGATCGGGGGGAGTGTGATCGGGGGGAGTGTGATCTGGGGAGTGTGATCAGGGTAGTGTGATCGACGGGAGTGTGATCGGGGGAGTGTGATCGGGGGGAGTGTGATCCAGGGAGTGTGATCGGGGTAGTGTGATCGATGGGAGTGTGATCGGGGGGAGTGTGATCGGGGGGAGTGTGATCTGGGGAGTGTGATCGGGGTAGTGTGATCGACGGGAGTGTGATCGGGGGAGTGTGATCGGGGGGAGTTTGATCGGGGGAATGTGATCGGGGGGAGTTTGATCGGGGGAGTGTGATCGGGGGGAGTGTGATCGGGGGGAGTGTGAACGGGGGGAGTGTGTTCGGGGGGAGTGTGTTCGGGGGGAGTGTGATCGGGGGAGTGTGATCGGGGGGAGTGTGATCGGGGGAGTGTGATCGTGGGGAGTGTGATCGGGGGGAGTGTGATAGGGGGGAGTGTGATCCGGGGAGTGTGATCGGGGGAGTGTGATCGACGGGAGTGTGATCGGGGGAGTGAGATCGGGGGGAGTGTGATCGGGGGGAGTGTGTTCGGGGGAGTGTGATCGGAGGGAGTGTGATCGGGGTGAGTGTGATCGGGGGGAGTGTGATCGGGGGGAGTGTGATCGGGGGAGTGTGATCGGGGGGAGTGTGATCAGGGGGAGTGTGATCGGGTGAGTGTGATCGGGGGAGTGTGATCGGGGGAGTGTGAGCGGGGGGAGTGTGATCGGGGGGATTGTGATCGGGTGAGTGTGATCGGGGGAGTGCGATCGGGGGTGTGTGATCGGGGGAGTGTGATCGGAGGGAGTGTGATCGGGGTGAGTGTGATCGGGGGAGTGTGATCGGGGGGAGTGTGATCGGGGGGAGTGTGATCGGGGGGAGTGTGATCGGGGGGAGTGTGATCGGGGGGAGTGTGATCGGGGGAGTGTGATTGGGGGAGTGTGATCGGGGAATGTGATCGGGGTGAGTGTGATCGGGGGAGTGTGATCGGGGGGAGTGTGATCGGGGGGAGTGTGATCGGGGCGAGTGTGATCGGGGGGAGTGTGAAGGGGAGTGTCATCGGGGGAGTGTGATCGGTGGGAGTGTCATCGGTGGACTGTGATCGGGGGAGTGTGATTGGGGGGAGTGTGATCGGGGAGAGTGAGACTGGTGGGAGTGTGATCGGGGGATTGTGATCGGGGGAGTGTGAAGGCGGCGTGTGATCCGGGGGAGAGTGATCAGGGGGAGTGTGATCGGGGGAGTGTGATTGGTGGGAGTGTGATCGGGGGATTGTGATCGGCGGGAGTGTGATCGGGGGGATTGTGATCGGGGGAGTGTGATCGGGGGGAGTGTGATCGGGGGGAGTGTGATCGGGGGAGTGTGATGGAGGTAGTGTAATCAGGGGAGTGTGATCGGGGGAGTGTTATCGGCGGCAGTGTGATCAGGTGAGTGTGATCGGGGGGAGTGTGATCGGGGGAGTGTGATCGGGGGAGTGTGATCGGGGGGAGTGTGATCGGGTGGAGTGTGATCGGGGGGAATGTGATCGGGGGAGTGTGATCGGGGGAGTGTGATAGGAGGGAGTGTGATCGGGGGAATGTGATCGGGGGGATGCTGATCGAGGGGAGTGTGATCGGGGGAGTGTGATCGGGGGGAGTGTGATCGGGGGGAGTGTGATCGGGGGGCAGTGTGATCGGGGGGAGTGTGATCGGGGGAGTGTGATCGCCGGGAGTGTGATCAGGGGGATTGTGATCGGGTGCGTGTGATCGGGGGGAGTGTGATCGGGGGAGTGTGATCAGGGGAGTGTGATCGGTGGGAGTGTGATCAGGGAGATTGTGATCGGGTGCGTGTGATCGGGGGGAGTGTGATCGGGGGAGTGTGATCAGGGGAGTGTGATCGGTGGGAGTGTGATTGGGGGAGTGTGATCGGTAGGAGTGTGATCGAGGGGAGTGTGATCGAGGGGAGTGTGATCAGGGGGAGTGTGATCGGGGGAGCATGATCGGGGGAGAGTGATCGGGGGAGTGTGATCTGTGGGAGTGTGAGCGGGGGGATTGTCATCGGGTGAGTGTAATCGGGTGAGTGTGATCGGGGGAGTGTAATCGGGGGAGTGTGATCGGCGGGAGTATGATCGGGGGGAGTGTGATCGGGGGGAGTGTGATCGGGCGGAGTGTGGTCGGGGGAGTGTGATCGGGGGGAGTGTGATCGGGAGGAGTGTGATCGGGCGGAGTGTGATCGGGGGAGTGTGATCGGGGGAGTGTGATCATGGGGAGTGTGATCAGGGGAGTGTGATTGGCGGGAATGTGATCGGGGGTGTGTGATCGGGGGGAGTGTGATCGGGGGGAGAGTGATCGGGGCGAGTGTGATCGGGGGGAGTGTGATGGGGAGTGTCATCGGGGGAGTGTGATCGGGGGGAGTGTCATCGGGGAGAGTGAGACTGGTGGGAGTGTAATCGGGGGAGTGTGATCGGGGGGAGTGTGATCGGGGGGGTGTTTTCAGGGGGAGTGTGATCGAGGGAGTGTGATCGGGGGGAGTGTGATCGCGGGGAGTGTGATCGGGCGGAATGTGATCGGGGGAGTGTGATTGGGGGGAGTGTGATCGGGGGAGTGTGATCGTGGGAGTGTGATCGGGGGAGTGTGATCGGGGGTAGTGTGATCGGGGGGAGTGTGATCAGGGGAGTGTGATCGGGGGGAGTGCAATCGGGGAGAGTGTAATCGGGGGGAGTGTGATCGGGTGAGTCTGATAGGGGGAGTGTGATCGGGGGATTGTGATCGGGGGAGTGTGATCGGGGGGAGTGTGATCGGGGGGAGTGTGATCAGAGGGAGTGTGATCGGGGGAGTGTGATCGGGGGGAGTGTGATTGGGTGAGTGTGATCGGGGGAGTGTGATCCGGCGGAGTGTGATTGGGTAGTGTGATCGGAGGGAGTGGGATCGGGGGGAGTGTGATCGGGGGAATCAGATCGGGGGGAGTGTGATCGGGAGGAGTGTGATCGGGGAGTGTGTTTGGCGGAGTGTGATCGGGGGAGTGTGATCGGGGGGAGAGTGATTGGGGGAGTGTGACCGGCGGGAGTGTGAACGTGGGAGTGTGATCGGGGGGAGTGTGATCGGGGGAGTGTGATCGGGGGGAGTGTAATCGGGGGGAGTGTGAACGGGGGAGTGTGATCGGGGGGAGTGTGATCGGGGGGGTGTGATCAGGGGGAGTGTGATCGTGGGAGTGTGATCGGGGGGAGTGTGATCGCGCGAGTGTGATCCGGGGGAGTGTGATCGGGGGGAATGTGATAGGGGGAGTGTGATCGGGGGGAGTGTGATCGGCGGGAGTGTGATCGGCGGGAGTGTGATCGGGGGGATTGTGATCGGGTGAGTGTGATCGGGGGAGTGTGATCGGGGGCGTGTGATCGGGGGGAGTGTGATCGGGGGGAGTGTGATCGGGGTGAGTGTGATCGCGGGAGTGTGATCAGGGGGAGTGTGATCGGGTGAGTGTGATCCGGGGTGTGTGATCGGCAGGAGTGTGATCGGGGGAGTGTGATCGGCGGGAGTGTGATCGGGGGGATTGTGATCAGGTGAGTGTGATCGGGGGGAGTGTGATCGGTGGGAGTGTGATCGGTGGGAGTGTGATCGGGGGGAGTGTGATCGGGGGGAGTGTGATCGGGGGGAGTGTGATCGGGGGAGTGTGATCGGCGGCAGTGTGATCAGGTGAGTGTGATCGGGGGGAGTGTGATCGGGGGAGTGTGATCGGGGGAGTGTGATCGGGGTGAGTGTGATCGGGGGGAGTGTGATGGGGGGAGTGTGATGGGGAAGTGTCATCGGGGGAGTGTGATTGGGGAGAGTGTCATCGGGGGAGTCTGATCGGGGGAGTGTGATCGGGGGGAGAGTGATCGGGAGGAGTGTGATCGGGGAGTGCGTTTGGCGGAGTGTGATCGGGGGAGTGTGATCGGGGGGAGTGTGATTGGGGGAGAGTGATCGGCGGGAGTGTGAACGTGGGAGTGTGATCGGGGGGAGTGTGAACGGGGGAGTGTGATCGAGGGAGTGTGATCATGGGGAGTGTAATCGCGGGAGTGTGATCCGGGGAAGTGTTATCGGGGGGAGTGTGATAGGGGGGGTGTGATCAGGGGGAGTGTGATCGGGGGGAGTGAGATCGAGGGAGTGTGATCATGGGGAGTGTGATCGCGGGAGTGTGATCCGGGGGAGTGTGATCGGGGGGAGTGTGATAGGGGGAGTGTGATCGGGGGGAGTGTAATCGGGGGGAGTGTGATCGGCGGGAGTGTGATCGGGGGGATTGTGATCGGGGTGAGTGTGATCGGGGGAGTGTAATCGGGGGGAGTGTGATGGGGGAGTGTGATGGGGAAGTGTCATCGGGGGAGTGTGATTGGGGAGAGTGTCATCGGGGGAGTCTGATCGGGGGAGTGTGATCGGGGGGAGTGTGATCGGGAGGAGTGTGATCGGGGAGTGCGTTTGGCGGAGTGTGATCGGGGATGTGTGATCGGCGGCAGTGTGATCAGGTGAGTGTAATCGGGGGGAGTGTGATCGGGGGAGTGTGATCGGGGGAGTGTGATCGGGGTGAGTGTGATCGGGGGGAGTGTGATGGGGGAGTGTGATGGGGAAGTGTCATCGGGGGAGTGTGATTGGGGAGAGTGTCATCGGGGGAGTCTGATCGGGGGAGTGTGATCGGGGGGAGAGTGATCGGGAGGAGTGTGATCGGGGAGTGCGTTTGGCGGAGTGTGATCGGGGGAGTGTGATCGGGGGGAGTGTGATTGGGGGAGAGTGATCGGCGGGAGTGTGAACGTGGGAGTGTGATCGGGGGGAGTGTGAACGGGGGAGTGTGATCGAGGGAGTGTGATCATGGGGAGTGTGATCGCGGGAGTGTGATCCGGGGAAGTGTTATCGGGGGGAGTGTGATAGGGGGGGTGTGATCAGGGGGAGTGTGATCGGGGGGAGTGAGATCGAGGGAGTGTGATCATGGGGAGTGTGATCGCGAGAGTGTGATCCGGGGGTGTGTGATCGGGGGGAGTGTGATAGGGGGAGTGTGATCGGGGGGAGTGTGATCGGCGGGAGTGTGATCGGGGGGATTGTGATCGGGGTGAGTGTGATCGGGGGAGTGTAATCGGGGGGAGTGTGATGGGGGAGTGTGATGGGGAAGTGTCATCGGGGGAGTGTGATTGGGGAGAGTGTCATCGGGGGAGTCTGATCGGGGGAGTGTGATCGGGGGGAGTGTGATCGGGAGGAGTGTGATCGGGGAGTGCGTTTGGCGGAGTGTGATCGGGGGAGTGTGATCGGGAGGAGTGTGATTGGGGGAGTGTGATTGGCGGGAGTGTGAACGTGGGAGTGTGATCGGGGGGAGTGTGATCGGGGGAGTGTGATCGGGGGGAGTGTGATCGGGGGGAGTGTGATCGGGGGAGTGTGATCGGGGGGAGTGTGATCGGGGGGAGTGTGATCGGGGGAGTGTGATTGGGGGGAGTGTGATCGGGGGGTTGTGATCCGGGGAAGTGTGATCGGAGGGAGTGTGATCGAGGGGAGTGTGATCGGGGTGAGTGTGATCGGGGGGAGTGTGATGGGGGAGTGTGATGGGGAAGTGTCATCGGGGGAGTGTGATTGGGGAGAGTGTCATCGGGGGAGTCTGATCGGGGGAGTGTGATCGGGGGGAGTGTGATCGGGAGGAGTGTGATCGGGGAGTGCGTTTCGCGGAGTGTGATCGGGGGAGTGTGATCGGGGGGAGTGTGATTGGGGGAGTGTGATTGGCGGGAGTGTGAACGTGGGAGTGTGATCGGGGGGAGTGTGATCGGGGGAGTGTGATCGGGGGGAGTGTGATCGGGGGAGTGTGATCGGGGGAGTGTGATTGGGGGGAGTGTGATCGGGGGGGTGTGATCCGGGGGAGTGTGATCGAAGGGAGTGTGATAGGGGGAGCGTGATCGGGGGGAGTGTGATCGGGGGGAGTGTGATCGGGGGGAGTGTGATCGGGCGGAGTGTGATCGGGGGAGTGTGATTGGGGGAGTGTGCTCGGGGGAGTGTGATCGTGGGGAGTGTGATCAGGTGTGTGTGATTGGCGGGAATGTGATCGGGGGAGTGTGATCGGGGGAGTGTGATCGGGGGGAGTGTGATCAGGGGGAGAGTGATCGGGGGAGTGTGATCGGGGGAGTGTGATCGGGGGAGTGTGATCGGGGGGAGTGTGAGCGGTGGGAGTGTGATCGGGGGAGTGTGATCGGGGGGAGTGTGATCGGGGGGATTGTGATCGGGTGAGTGTGACCGGGGGAGTGCGATCGGAGGTGTGTGATCAGGGGAGTGTGATCGGGGGGAGTGTGATCGGGGTGAGTGTGATCGGGGGAGTGTGATCGGGGGGAGTGTGATCGGGGGGAGTGTGATCGGGGGGAGTGTGATCAGGGGAGTGTGATCGGGGGAGTGTGATCGGGGAATGTGATCGGGGTGAGTGTGATCTGGGGAGTGTGATCGGGGGAGTGTGATCGGGGGGAGTGTGATCGGTGGGAGTGTGATCGGGGCGAGTGTGATCAGGGGGAGTGTGATGGGGAGTGTCATCGGGGGAGTGTGATCGGGTGGAGTGTCATCGGTGGACTGTGATCGGGGGAGTGTGATTGGGGGGAGTGTGATCGGGGAGAGTGAGACTGGTGGGAGTGTGATCGGGGGATTGTGATCGGGGGATTGTGAAGAGGGCGTGTGATCGGGGGGAGAGTGATCAGGGGGAGTGTGATCGGGGGAGTGTGATTGGTGGGAGTGTGTTCGGGGGATTGTGATCGGCGGGAGTGTGATCGGGGGGATTGTGATCGGGGGAGTGTGATCGGGGGGAGTGTGATCGGGGGGAGTGTGATCGGGGGAGTTTGATGGAGGTAGTGTAATCAGGGGAGTGTGATCAGGGGAGTGTGATCGGCGGCAGTGTGATCAGGTGAGTGTGATCGGGGGGAGTGTGATCGGGGGAGTGTGATCGGGGGGAGTGTGATCAGGTGGAGTGTGATCGGGGGGAGTGGGATCGGGGGAGTGTGATCGGGGGAGTGTGATAGGAGGGAGTGTGATCGGGGGAATGTGATCGGGGGGATGCTGATCGAGGGGAGTGTGATCGGGGGAGTGTGATCGGGGGGAGTGTGATCGGGGGGAGTGTGATCGGGGGGCAGTGTGATCGGGGGGAGTGTGATCGGGGGAGTGTGATCGGCGGGAGTGTGATCGGGGTGAGTGCGATCGGGGGGAGTGTGATGGGGGAGTGTGATGGGGAAGTGTCATCGGGGGAGTGTGATTGGGGAGAGTGTCATCGGGGGAGTCTGATCGGGGGAGTGTGATCGGGGGGAGTGTGATAGGGAGGAGTGTGATCGGGGAGTGCGTTTGGCGGAGTGTGATCGGGGGAGTGTGATCGGGGGGAGTGTGATTGGGGGAGTGTGATTGGCGGGAGTGTGAACGTGGGAGTGTGATCGGGGGGAGTGTGATCGGGGGGAGTGTGATCGGGGGGAGTGTGATCGGGGGGAGTGTGATCGGGGGAGTGTGATTGGGGGGAGTGTGATCGGGGGGGTGTGATCCGGGGGAGTGTGATCGAAGGGAGTGTGATGGGGGAGCGTGATCGGGGGGAGTGTGATCGGGGGGAGTGTGATCGGGGGGAGTGTGATCGGGCGGAGTGTGATCGGGGGAGTGTGATCGGGGGAGTGTGCTCGGGGGAGTGTGATCGTGGGGAGTGTGATCAGGTGTGTGTGATTGGCGGGAATGTGATCGGGGGAGTGTGATCGGGGGAGTGTGATCGGGGGGAGTGTGATCAGGGGGAGTGTGATCGGGGGAGTGTGATCGGGGGAGTGTGATCGGGGGGAGTGTGAGCGGGGGGAGTGTGATCGGGGGAGTGTGATCGGGGGGAGTGTGATCGGGGGGATTGTGATCGGGTGAGTGTGACCGGGGGAGTGCGATCGGGGGGGTGTGATCAGGGGAGTGTGATCGGGGGGAGTGTGATCGGGGTGAGTGTGATCGGGGGAGTGTGATCGGGGGGAGTGTGATCGGGGGGAGTGTGATCGGGGGGAGTGTGATCAGGGGAGTGTGATCGGGGGAGTGTGATCGGGGAATGTGATCGGGGAGAGTGTGATCTGGGGAGTGTGATCGGGGGAGTGTGATCGGGGGGAGTGTGATCGGGGGGAGTGTGATCGGGGCGAGTGGGATCAGGGGGAGTGTGATGGGGAGTGTCATCGGGGGAGTGTGATCGGGGGGAGTGTCATCGGTGGACTGTGATCGGGGGAGTGTGATTGGGGGGAGTGTGAGCGGGGAGAGTGAGACTGGTGGGAGTGTGATCGGGGGATTGTGATCGGGGGAGTGTGAAGAGGGCGTGTGATCGGGGGGAGAGTGATCAGTGGGAGTGTGATCGGGGGAGTGTGATTGGTGGGAGTGTGTTCGGGGGATTGTGATCGGCGGGAGTGTGATCGGGGGGATTGTGATCAGGGGAGTGTGATCGGGGGGAGTGTGATCAGGGGGAGTGTGATCGGGGGAGTGTGATGGAGGTAGTGTAATCAGGGGAGTGTGATCGGGGGAGTGTGATCGGGGGGAGTGTGATCAGGTGGAGTGTGATCGGGGGGAGTGTGATCGGGGCAGTGTGATCGGGGGGAGTGTGATCGGGTGGAGTGTGATCGGGGGGAGTGTGATCGGGGGAGTGTGATCGGGGGAGTGTGATAGGAGGGAGTGTGATCGGGGGAATGTGATCGGGGGGATGGTGATCGAGGGGAGTGTGATCGGGGGAGTGTGATCGGGGGGAGTGTGATCGGGGGGAGTGTGATCGGGGGGCAGTGTGATCGGGGGGAGTGTGATCGGGGGAGTGTGATCGGCGGGAGTGTGATCAGGGGGATTGTGATCGGGTGCGTGTGATCGGGGGGAGTGTGATCGGGGGAGTATGATCAGGGGAGTGTGATCGGTGGGAGTGTGATTGGGGGAGTGTGATCGGTCGGAGTGTGATCGAGGGGAGTGTGATCAGGGGGAGTGTGATGGGGGGAGCATGATCGGGGGAGAGTGATCGGGGGAGTGTAATCTGTGGGAGTGTGATCGGGGGGATTGTCATCGGGTGAGTGTGATCGGGTGAGTGTGATCGGGGGAGTGTAATCGGGGGAGTGTGATCGGCGGGAGTATGATCGGGGGGAGTGTGATCGGGGGGAGTGTGATCGGGCGGAGTGTGGCCGGGGGAGTGTGATCGGGGGGAGTGTGATCGGGAGGAGTGTGATCGGGCGGAGTGTGATCGGGGGAGTGTGATCGGAGGAGTGTGCTCGGGGGAGTGTGATCGTGGGGAGTGTGATCAGGGGAGTGTGATTGGCGGGAATGTGATCGGGGGAGTGTGATCGGGGGGAGTGTGATCGGGGGGAGTGTGATCGGGTGAGTGTGATCGGGGGGAGTGTGATCGCGGGGAGTGTGATCGGGCGGAATGTGATCGGGGAGTGTGATTGGGGGGAGTGTGATCGGGGGAGTGTGATCGTGGGAGTGTGATCGGGGGAGTATGATCGGGGGTAGTGTGATCGGGGGGAGTGTGATCAGGGGAGTGTGATCGGGGGGAGTGTAATCGGGGAGAGTGTAATCGGGGGGAGTGTGATCGGGTGAGTCTGATAGGGGGAGTGTGATCGGGGGATTGTGATTGGGGGAGTGTGATCGGGTGGAGTGTGATCGGGGGGAGTGTGATCAGAGGGAGTGTGATCGGGGGAGTGTGATCGGGGGGAGTGTGATTGGGTGAGTGTGATCGGGGAAGTGTGATCGGGGGAGTGTGATCCGGCGGAGTGTGATTGGGTAGTGTGATCGGAGGGAGTGTGATCGGGGGGAGTGTGATCGGGGGAGTGTGATCGGGGGGAGTGTGATCGGGGGAGTGTGATCGGGAGGAGTGTGATTGGGGGAGTGTGATTGGCGGGAGTGTGAACGTGGGAGTGTGATCGGGGGGAGTGTGATCGGGGGAGTGTGATCGGGGGGAGTGTGATCGGGGGGAGTGTGATCGGGGGAGTGTGATTGGGGGGAGTGTGATCGGGGGGTTGTGATCCGGGGAAGTGTGATCGGAGGGAGTGTGATCGAGGGGAGTGTGATCGGGGTGAGTGTGATCGGGGGGAGTGTGATGGGGGAGTGTGATGGGGAAGTGTCATCGGGGGAGTGTGATTGGGGAGAGTGTCATCGGGGGAGTCTGATCGGGGGAGTGTGATCGGGGGGAGTGTGATCGGGAGGAGTGTGATCGGGGAGTGCGTTTCGCGGAGTGTGATCGGGGGAGTGTGATCGGGGGGAGTGTGATTGGGGGAGTGTGATTGGCGGGAGTGTGAACGTGGGAGTGTGATCGGGGGGAGTGTGATCGGGGGAGTGTGATCGGGGGGAGTGTGATCGGGGGAGTGTGATCGGGGGAGTGTGATTGGGGGGAGTGTGATCGGGGGGGTGTGATCCGGGGGAGTGTGATCGAAGGGAGTGTGATAGGGGGAGCGTGATCGGGGGGAGTGTGATCGGGGGGAGTGTGATCGGGGGGAGTGTGATCGGGCGGAGTGTGATCGGGGGAGTGTGATTGGGGGAGTGTGCTCGGGGGAGTGTGATCGTGGGGAGTGTGATCAGGTGTGTGTGATTGGCGGGAATGTGATCGGGGGAGTGTGATCGGGGGAGTGTGATCGGGGGGAGTGTGATCAGGGGGAGAGTGATCGGGGGAGTGTGATCGGGGGAGTGTGATCGGGGGAGTGTGATCGGGGGGAGTGTGAGCGGTGGGAGTGTGATCGGGGGAGTGTGATCGGGGGGAGTGTGATCGGGGGGATTGTGATCGGGTGAGTGTGACCGGGGGAGTGCGATCGGAGGTGTGTGATCAGGGGAGTGTGATCGGGGGGAGTGTGATCGGGGTGAGTGTGATCGGGGGAGTGTGATCGGGGGGAGTGTGATCGGGGGGAGTGTGATCGGGGGGAGTGTGATCAGGGGAGTGTGATCGGGGGAGTGTGATCGGGGAATGTGATCGGGGTGAGTGTGATCTGGGGAGTGTGATCGGGGGAGTGTGATCGGGGGGAGTGTGATCGGTGGGAGTGTGATCGGGGCGAGTGTGATCAGGGGGAGTGTGATGGGGAGTGTCATCGGGGGAGTGTGATCGGGTGGAGTGTCATCGGTGGACTGTGATCGGGGGAGTGTGATTGGGGGGAGTGTGATCGGGGAGAGTGAGACTGGTGGGAGTGTGATCGGGGGATTGTGATCGGGGGATTGTGAAGAGGGCGTGTGATCGGGGGGAGAGTGATCAGGGGGAGTGTGATCGGGGGAGTGTGATTGGTGGGAGTGTGTTCGGGGGATTGTGATCGGCGGGAGTGTGATCGGGGGGATTGTGATCGGGGGAGTGTGATCGGGGGGAGTGTGATCGGGGGGAGTGTGATCGGGGGAGTTTGATGGAGGTAGTGTAATCAGGGGAGTGTGATCAGGGGAGTGTGATCGGCGGCAGTGTGATCAGGTGAGTGTGATCGGGGGGAGTGTGATCGGGGGAGTGTGATCGGGGGGAGTGTGATCAGGTGGAGTGTGATCGGGGGGAGTGGGATCGGGGGAGTGTGATCGGGGGAGTGTGATAGGAGGGAGTGTGATCGGGGGAATGTGATCGGGGGGATGCTGATCGAGGGGAGTGTGATCGGGGGAGTGTGATCGGGGGGAGTGTGATCGGGGGGAGTGTGATCGGGGGGCAGTGTGATCGGGGGGAGTGTGATCGGGGGAGTGTGATCGGCGGGAGTGTGATCGGGGTGAGTGCGATCGGGGGGAGTGTGATGGGGGAGTGTGATGGGGAAGTGTCATCGGGGGAGTGTGATTGGGGAGAGTGTCATCGGGGGAGTCTGATCGGGGGAGTGTGATCGGGGGGAGTGTGATAGGGAGGAGTGTGATCGGGGAGTGCGTTTGGCGGAGTGTGATCGGGGGAGTGTGATCGGGGGGAGTGTGATTGGGGGAGTGTGATTGGCGGGAGTGTGAACGTGGGAGTGTGATCGGGGGGAGTGTGATCGGGGGGAGTGTGATCGGGGGGAGTGTGATCGGGGGGAGTGTGATCGGGGGAGTGTGATTGGGGGGAGTGTGATCGGGGGGGTGTGATCCGGGGGAGTGTGATCGAAGGGAGTGTGATGGGGGAGCGTGATCGGGGGGAGTGTGATCGGGGGGAGTGTGATCGGGGGGAGTGTGATCGGGCGGAGTGTGATCGGGGGAGTGTGATCGGGGGAGTGTGCTCGGGGGAGTGTGATCGTGGGGAGTGTGATCAGGTGTGTGTGATTGGCGGGAATGTGATCGGGGGAGTGTGATCGGGGGAGTGTGATCGGGGGGAGTGTGATCAGGGGGAGTGTGATCGGGGGAGTGTGATCGGGGGAGTGTGATCGGGGGGAGTGTGAGCGGGGGGAGTGTGATCGGGGGAGTGTGATCGGGGGGAGTGTGATCGGGGGGATTGTGATCGGGTGAGTGTGACCGGGGGAGTGCGATCGGGGGTGTGTGATCAGGGGAGTGTGATCGGGGGGAGTGTGATCGGGGTGAGTGTGATCGGGGGAGTGTGATCGGGGGGAGTGTGATCGGGGGGAGTGTGATCGGGGGGAGTGTGATCAGGGGAGTGTGATCGGGGGAGTGTGATCGGGGAATGTGATCGGGGAGAGTGTGATCTGGGGAGTGTGATCGGGGGAGTGTGATCGGGGGGAGTGTGATCGGGGGGAGTGTGATCGGGGCGAGTGGGATCAGGGGGAGTGTGATGGGGAGTGTCATCGGGGGAGTGTGATCGGGGGGAGTGTCATCGGTGGACTGTGATCGGGGGAGTGTGATTGGGGGGAGTGTGAGCGGGGAGAGTGAGACTGGTGGGAGTGTGATCGGGGGATTGTGATCGGGGGAGTGTGAAGAGGGCGTGTGATCGGGGGGAGAGTGATCAGTGGGAGTGTGATCGGGGGAGTGTGATTGGTGGGAGTGTGTTCGGGGGATTGTGATCGGCGGGAGTGTGATCGGGGGGATTGTGATCAGGGGAGTGTGATCGGGGGGAGTGTGATCAGGGGGAGTGTGATCGGGGGAGTGTGATGGAGGTAGTGTAATCAGGGGAGTGTGATCGGGGGAGTGTGATCGGCGGCAGTGTGATCAGGTGAGTGTGATCGGGGGGAGTGTGATCGGGGGAGTGTGATCGGGGGAGTGTGATCGGGGGGAGTGTGATCAGGTGGAGTGTGATCGGGGGGAGTGTGATCGGGGCAGTGTGATCGGGGGGAGTGTGATCGGGTGGAGTGTGATCGGGGGGAGTGTGATCGGGGGAGTGTGATCGGGGGAGTGTGATAGGAGGGAGTGTGATCGGGGGAATGTGATCGGGGGGATGGTGATCGAGGGGAGTGTGATCGGGGGAGTGTGATCGGGGGGAGTGTGATCGGGGGGAGTGTGATCGGGGGGCAGTGTGATCGGGGGGAGTGTGATCGGGGGAGTGTGATCGGCGGGAGTGTGATCAGGGGGATTGTGATCGGGTGCATGTGATCGGGGGGAGTGTGATCGGGGGAGTATGATCAGGGGAGTGTGATCGGTGGGAGTGTGATTGGGGGAGTGTGATCGGTCGGAGTGTGATCGAGGGGAGTGTGATCAGGGGGAGTGTGATGGGGGGAGCATGATCGGGGGAGAGTGATCGGGGGAGTGTAATCTGTGGGAGTGTGATCGGGGGGATTGTCATCGGGTGAGTGTGATCGGGTGAGTGTGATCGGGGGAGTGTAATCGGGGGAGTGTGATCGGCGGGAGTATGATCGGGGGGAGTGTGATCGGGGGGAGTGTGATCGGGCGGAGTGTGGCCGGGGGAGTGTGATCGGGGGGAGTGTGATCGGGAGGAGTGTGATCGGGCGGAGTGTGATCGGGGGAGTGTGATCGGAGGAGTGTGCTCGGGGGAGTGTGATCGTGGGGAGTGTGATCAGGGGAGTGTGATTGGCGGGAATGTGATCGGGGGAGTGTGATCGGGGGGAGTGTGATCGGGGGGAGTGTGATCGGGTGAGTGTGATCGGGGGGAGTGTGATCGCGGGGAGTGTGATCGGGCGGAATGTGATCGGGGAGTGTGATTGGGGGGAGTGTGATCGGGGGAGTGTGATCGTGGGAGTGTGATCGGGGGAGTATGATCGGGGGTAGTGTGATCGGGGGGAGTGTGATCAGGGGAGTGTGATCGGGGGGAGTGTAATCGGGGAGAGTGTAATCGGGGGGAGTGTGATCGGGTGAGTCTGATAGGGGGAGTGTGATCGGGGGATTGTGATTGGGGGAGTGTGATCGGGTGGAGTGTGATCGGGGGGAGTGTGATCAGAGGGAGTGTGATCGGGGGAGTGTGATCGGGGGGAGTGTGATTGGGTGAGTGTGATCGGGGAAGTGTGATCGGGGGAGTGTGATCCGGCGGAGTGTGATTGGGTAGTGTGATCGGAGGGAGTGTGATCGGGGGGAGTGTGATCGGGGGAGTGTGATCGGGGGGAGTGTGATCGGGAGGAGTGTGATCGGGGAGTGTGTTTGGCGGAGTGTGATCGGGGGAGTGTGATCGGGGGGAGTGTGATTGGGGGAGTGTGATCGGCGGGAGTGTGAACGTGGGAGTGTGATCGGGGGGAGTGTGATCGGGGGAGTGTGATCGGGGGGAGTGTGATCGGGGGGAGTGTGATCGGGGGAGTGTGATTGGGGGGAGTGTGATCGGGGGGGTGTGATCAGGGGGAGTGTGATCAGGGGGAGTGTGATCGAGGGAGTGTGATCGGGGGGAGTGTGATCGCGGGAGTGTGATCCGGGGGAGTGTGATCGGGGGGAGTGTGATAGGGAGAGTGTGATCGGGGGGAGTGTGATCGGCGGGAGTGTGATCGGGGGGATTGTGATCGGGTGAGTGTGATCGGGGGAGTGTGATCGGGGGCGTGTGATCGGGGGGAGTGTGATCGGGGGGAGTGTGATCGGGGTGAGTGTGATCGCGGGAGTGTGATCGGGGGGAGTGTGATCGGGGGTGTGTGATCGGGGGAGTGTGAACGGAGGAGTGTGATCGGGGGCGTTTGATCGGGGGGTGTGTGATCGGGGTGAGTGTGATCGGGTGAGTGTGATCCGGGGTGTGTGGTCGGCAGGAGTGTGATCGGGGGAGTGTGATCGGCGGGAGTGTGATCGGGGGGATTGTGATCAGGTGAGTGTGATCGGGGGAAGTGTGATCGGTGGGAGTGTGATCGGGGGGAGTGTGATCGGGGGGACTGTGATCGGGGGGAGTGTGATCGGGGGAGTGTGATCGGCGGCAGTGTGATCAGGTGAGTGTGATCGGGGGGAGTGTGATCGGGGGAGTGTGATCGGGGGAGTGTGATCGGGGGGAGTGTGATCGGGGTGAGTGTGATCGGGGGGAGTGTGATGGGGGGAGTGTGATGGGGAAGTGTCATCGGGGGAGTGTGATTGGGGAGAGTGTCATCGGGGGAGTCTGATCGGGGGAGTGTGAACGGGGGGAGAGTGATCGGGAGGAGTGTGATCGGGGAGTGCGTTTGGTGGAGTGTGATCGGGGGGAGTGTGATTGGGGGAGAGTGATCGGCGGGAGTGTGAACGTGGGAGTGTGATCGGGGGGAGTGTGATCGGGGGAGTGTGATCGAGGGAGTGTGATCGGGGGGAGTGTGATAGGGGGAGTGTGATCGGGGGGAGTGTGATCGGCGGGAGTGTGATCGGGGGGATTGTGATCGGGGTGAGTGTGATCGGGGGAGTGTAATCGGGGGGAGTGTGATGGGGGAGTGTGATGGGGAAGTGTCATCGGGGGAGTGTGATTGGGGAGAGTGTCATCGGGGGAGTCTGATCGGGGGAGTGTGATCGGGGGGAGTGTGATCGGGAGGAGTGTGATCGGGGAGTGCGTTTGGCGGAGTGTGATCGGGGGAGTGTGATCGGGGGGAGTGTGATTGGGGGAGTGTGATTGGCGGGAGTGTGAACGTGGGAGTGTGATCGGGGGGAGTGTGATCGGGGGAGTGTGATCGGGGGGAGTGTGATCGGGGGGAGTGTGATCGGGGGAGTGTGATTGGGGGGAGTGTGATCGGGGGTGTGTGATCCGGGGGAGTGTGATCGGAGGGAGTGTGATAGGGGGAGCGTGATCGGGGGGAGTGTGATCGGGGGGAGTGTGATCGGGGGGAGTGTGATCGGGGGGAGTGTGATCGGGCGAAGTGTGATCGGGGGAGTGTGATCGGGGGAGTGTGCTCGGGGGAGTGTGATTGTGGGGAGTGTGATCAGGTGTGTGTGATTGGCGGGAATGTGATCGGGGGAGTGTGATCGGGGGGAGTGTGATCGGGGGGAGAGTGATCGGGTGAGTGTGATCGGGGGGAGTGTGATCGCGGGGAGTGTGACCGGGCGGAATTTGATCGGGGGAATGTGATTGGGGGGAGTGTGATCGGTGGAGTGTGATCGTGGGAGTGTGATCGGGGGAGTGTGATCGGGGGTAGTGTG
This sequence comes from Somniosus microcephalus, assembly GCF_052327205.1. Taxonomy (NCBI): domain Eukaryota; kingdom Metazoa; phylum Chordata; class Chondrichthyes; order Squaliformes; family Somniosidae; genus Somniosus; species Somniosus microcephalus. Next base: position 74,346,356 of record NC_140999.1, on the reverse strand, counting down.
ATCGGGGGGAGTGTGATCAGGGGAGTGTGATCGGGGGGAGTGTAATCGGGGAGAGTCTAATCGGGGGGAGTGTGATCGGGTGATTCTGATAGGGGGAGTGTGATCGGGGGATTGTGATCGGAGGAGTGTGATCGGGGGGAGTGTGATCGGGGGGAGTGTGATCAGAGGGAGTGTGATCGGGGGAGTGTGATCGGGGGGAGTGTGATTGGGTGAGTGGGATCGTGGAAGTGTGATCGGGGGAGTGTGATCCAGCGGAGTGTGATTGGGTAGTGTGATCGGAGGGAGTGTGATCGGGGGGAGTGTGATCGGGGGAGTGTGATCGGGGGGAGTGTGATCGGGAGGAGTGTGATCGGGGAGTGTGTTTGGCGGAGTGTGATCGGGGGAGTGTGATCGGGGGGAGTGTGATTGGGGGAGTGTGATCGGCGGGAGAGTGATAGCGGGAGTGTGATCCGGGGGAGTGTGATCGGGGGGAGTGTGATAGGGGGAGTGTGATCGGGGGGAGTGTGATCGGCAGGAGTGTGATCGGGGGGTTTGTGATCGGGTGAGTGTGATCGGGGGAGTGTGATCGGGGGCGTGTGATCGGGGGGAGTGTGAGCGGGGTGAGTGTGATCGGGAGAGTGTGATCGGGGGGTGTGTGATCGGGGGTGTGTGATCGGGGGAGTGTGAACGGAGGAGTGTGATCGGGGGCGTTTGATCGGGGTGAGTGTGATCGGGTGAGTGTGATCCGGGGTGTGTGATCGGCAGGAGTGTGATCGGGGGAGTGTGATCGGCGGGAGTGTGATCGGGGGGATTGTGATCAGGTGAGTGTGATCGGGGGGAGTGTGATCGGTGGGAGTGTGATCGGGGGGAGTGTGATCGGGGGGAGAGTGATCGGGGGGAGTATGATCGGGGGGAGTGTGATCGGGGGAGTGTGATCGGGGGAGTGTGATCGGGGGGAGTGTGATCGGGGTGAGTGTGATCGGTGGGAGTGTGATGGGGGGAGTGTGATGGGGAAGTGTCATCGGGGGAGTGTGATTGGGGAGAGTGTCATCGGGGGAGTCTGATCGGGGGAGTGTGATCGGGGGGAGAGTGATCGGGAGGAGTGTGATCGGGGAGTGCGTTTGGCGGAGTGTGATCGGGGGAGTGTGATCGGGGGGAGTGTGATTGGGGGAGTGTGATCAGCGGGAGTGTGAACGTGGGAGTGTGATCGGGGGGTGTGTGATCGGGGGAGTGTGATCGAGGGAGTGTGATCATGGGGAGTGTGATCGCGGGAGTGTGATCCGGGGGAGTGTGATCGGGGGAGTGTGATAGGGGGGGTGTGATCAGGGGGAGTGTGATCGGGGGGAGTGTGATCGAGGGAGTGTGATCATGGGGAGTGTGATCGCGGGAGTGTGATCCGGGGGAGTGTGATCGGGGTGAGTGTGATAGGGGGAGTGTGATCGGCGGGAGTGTGATCGGGGGGATTGTGATCGGGGTGAGTGTGATCGGGGGAGTGTGATCGGGGGGAGTGTGATGGGGGAGTGTGATGGGGAAGTGTCATCGGGGGAGTGTGATTGGGGAGAGTGTCATCGGGGGAGTCTGATCGGGGGAGTGTGATCGGGGGGAGTGTGATCGGGAGGAGTGTGATCGGGGAGTGCGTTTGGCGGAGTGTGATCGGGGGAGTGTGATCAGGGGGAGTGTGATTGGGGGAGTGTGATTGGCGGGAGTGTGAACGTGGGAGTGTGATCGCGGGGAGTGTGATCGGGGGAGTGTGTTCGGGGGGAGTGTGATCGGGGGGAGTGTGATCGGGGGAGTGTGATTGGGGGGAGTGTGATCGGGGGGGTGTGATCCGGGGGAGTGTGACCGGAGGGAGTGTGATCGGGGGGAGTGTGATCGGGGTGAGTGTGATCGGGGGGAGTGTGATGGGGGAGTGTGATGGGGAAGTGTCATCGGGGGAGTGTGATTGGGGAGAGTGTCATCGGGGGAGTGTGATTGGGGGAGTGTGATTGGCGGGAGTGTGAACGTGGGAGTGTGATCGGGGGGAGTGTGATCGGGGGAGTGTGATCGGGGGGATTGTGATCGGGGGGAGTGTGATCGGGGGGAGTGTGATCGGGGGAGTGTGATTGGGGGGAGTGTGATCGGGGGGGTGTGATCCGGGGGAGTGTGATCAGAGGGAGTGTGATAGGGGGAGCGTGATCGGGGGGAGTGTGATCGGGGGGAGTGTGATCGGAGGGAGTGTGATCGGGAGGAGTGTGATCGGGGAGTGTGTTTGGCGGAGTGTGATCGGGGGAGTGTGATCGGGGGGAGTGTGATCGGGGGAGTGTGATCGGCGGGTGTGTGAACGTGGGAGTGTGATCGGAGGAGTGTGATCGGGGGAGTGTGATCGGGGGTAGTGTGATCGGGGGGAGTGTGATCGGGGGAGTGTGATCGGGGGGAGTGTGATCGGGGGGGTGTGATCAGGGGGAGTGTGATCGGGGGGAGTGTGATCGAGGGAGTGTGATCATGGGGAGTGTGATCGCGGGAGTGTGATCCGGGGGAGTGTGATCGGGGGGAGTGTGATAGGGGGAGTGTGATCGGGGGGAGTGTGATCGGCGGGAGTGTGATCGGGGGGATTGTGATCGGGTGAGTGTGATCGGGGGAGTGTGATCGGGGGCGTGTGATCGGGGGGAGTGTGATCGGGTGGAGCGTGATCGGGGTGAGTGTGATCGGGGGAGTGTGATCGGGGGGAGTGTGATCGGGGGTGTGTGATCGGGGGAGTGTGATCGGGGGAGTGTGATCGGGGTGAGTGTGATCGGGGTGAGTGTGATCGGGGGGAGTGTGATCGGGGGTGTGTGATCGGGGGAGTGTGAACGGAGGAGTGTGATCGGGGGCGTTTGATCGGGGGGTGTGTGATCGGGGTGAGTGTGATCGGGTGAGTGTGATCCGGGGTGTGTGATCGGCAGGAGTGTGTTCGGGGGAGTGTGATCAGCGGGAGTGTGATCGGGGGGATTGTGATCAGGTGAGTGTGATCGGGGGGAGTGTGATCGGTGGGAGTGTGATCGGGGGGAGTGTGATCGGGGGGAGTGTGATCGGGGGAGTGTGATCGGGGGAGTGTGATCGGGGGGAGTGTGATCGGGGTGAATGTGATCGGGGGGAGTGTGATGGGGGGAGTGTGATGGGGAAGTGTCATTGGGGGAGTGTGATGGGGGAGTGTGATCGGGGGGAGTGTGATTGGGTGAGTGTGATCGGGGAAGTGTGATCGGGGGAGTGTGATCCGGCGGAGTGTGATTGGGTAGTGTGATCGGAGGGAGTGTGATCGGGGGGAGTGTGATCGGGGGAGTGTGATGGGGGGAGTGTGATGGGGAAGTGTCATCGGGGGAGTGTGATTGGGGAGAGTGTCATCGGGGGCGTCTGATCGGGGGAGTGTGATCGGGGGGAGAGTGATCGGGAGGAGTGTGATCGGGGAGTGCGTTTGGCGGAGTGTGATCGGGGGAGTGTGACCGGGGGGAGTGTGATTGGGGGAGAGTGATCGGCGGGAGTGTGAACGTGGGAGTGTGATCGGGGGGAGTGTGATCGGGGGAGTGTGATCGAGGGAGTGTGATCATGGGGAGTGTGATCGCGGGAGTGTGATCCGGGGAAGTGTGATGGGGGGAGTGTGATAGGGGGGGTGTGATCAGGGGGAGTGTGATCGGGGGGAGTGTGATCGAGGGAGTGTGATCCGGGGGAGTGTGATCGGGGGGAGTGTGATAGGGGGAGTGTGATCGGGGGGAGTGTGATCGGCGGGAGTGTGATCGGGGGGATTGTGATCGGGGTGAGTGTGATCGGGGGAGTGTAATCGGGGGGAGTGTGATGGGGGAGTGTGATGGGGGAGTGTGATTGGGGAGAGTGTCATCGGGGGAGTCTGATCGGGGGAGTGTGATCGGGGGGAGCGTGATCGGGAGGAGTGTGATCGGGGAGTGCGTTTGGCGGAGTGTGATCGGGGGAGTGTGATCGGGGGGAGTGTGATTGGGGGAGTGTGATCGGGGGGAGTGTGATCGGGGGGAGTGTGATCGGGGGAGTGTGATTGGGGGGAGTGTGATCGGGGGGGTGTGATCCGGGGGAGTGTGATCGGAGGGAGTGTGATCGGGGGGAGTGTGATCGGGGTGAGTGTGATCGGGGGGAGTGTGATGGGGGAGTGTGATGGGGAAGTGTCATCGGGGGAGTGTGATTGGGGAGAGTGTCATCGGGGGAGTCTGATCGGGGGAGTGTGATCGGGGGGAGTGTGATCGGGAGGAGTGTGATCGGGGAGTGCGTTTGGCGGAGTGTGATCGGGGGAGTGTGATCGGGGGGAGTGTGATTGGGGGAGTGTGATTGGCGGGAGTGTGAACCTGGGAGTGTGATCGGGGGGAGTGTGATCGGAGGAGTGTGATCGGGGGGAGTGTGATCGGGGGGAGTGTGATCGGGGGAGTGTGATTGGGGGGAGTGTGATCGGGGGGGTGTGATCCGGGGGAGTGTGATCGAAGGGAGTGTGATAGGGGGAGCGTGATCGGGGGGAGTGTGATCGGGGGGAGTGTGATCGGGGGGAGTGTGATCGGGGGGAGTGTGATCGGGCGGAGTGTGATCGGGTGAGTGTGATCGGGGGAGTGTGCTCGGGGGAGTGTGATCGTGGGGAGTGTGATCAGGTGTGAGTGATTGGCGGGAATGTGATCGGGGGAGTGTGATCGGGGGAGTGTGATCGGGGGGAGTGTGATCAGGGGGAGTGTGATCGGGGGAGTGTGATCGGGGGAGTGTGATCGGGGGAGTGTGATCGGGGGGAGTGTGAGCGGGGGGAGTGTGATCGGGTGAGTGTGATCGGGGGAGTGCGACCGGGGGTGTGTGATCGGGGGAGTGTGATCGGGGTGAGTGTGATCGGGGGAGTGTGATCGGGGGGAGTGTGATCGGGGGGAGTGTGATCGGGGGGAGTGTGATCAGGGGAATGTGATCAGGGTGAGTGTGATCTGGGGAGTGTGATCGGGGGAGTGTGATCGGGGGGAGTGTGATCGGGGGGAGTGTGATCGGGGCGAGTGTGATCGGGGGGAGTGTGATGGGGAGTGTCATCGGGGGAGTGTGATCGGGGGGAGTGTCATCGGTGGACTGTGATCGGGGGAGTGTGATTGGGGGGAGTGTGATCGGGGAGAGTGAGTCTGGTGGGAGTGTGATCGGGGGATTGTGATCGGGGGAGTGTGAAGGGGGCGTGTGATCGGGGGGAGAGTGATCAGGGGGAGTGTGATCGGGGGAGTGTGATTGGTGGGAGTGTGATCGGGGGATTGTGATCGGCGGGAGTGTGATCGGGGGGATTGTGATCGGGGGAGTGTGATCGGGGGGAGTGTGATCGGGGGGAGTGTGATCGGGGGAGTGTGATGGAGGTAGTGTAATCAGGGGAGTGTGATCGGGGGAGTGTGATCGGCGGCAGTGTGATCAGGTGAGTTTGATCGGGGGGAGTGTGATCGGGGGAGTGTGATCGGGGGAGTGTGATCGGGGGGAGTGTGATCGGGTGGAGTGTGATCGGGGGGAGTGTGATCGGGGGAGTGTGATCGGGGGAGTGTGATAGGAGGGAGTGTGATCGGGGGAATGTGATCGGGGGGATGGTGATCGAGGGGAGTGTGATCGGGGGAGTGTGATCGGGGGGAGTGTGATCGGGGGGAGTGTGATCGGGGGGCAGTGTGATCGGGGGGAGTGTGATCGGGGGAGTGTGATCGGCGGGAGTGTGATCAGGGGGATTGTGATCGGGTGCGTGTGATCGGGGGGAGTGTGATCGGGGGAGTGTGATCAGGGGAGTGTGATCGGTGGGAGTGTGATTGGGGGAGTGTGTTCGGTAGGAGTGTGATCGAGGGGAGTGTGATCAGGGGGAGTGTGATCGGGGGAGCATGATCGGGGGAGAGTGATCGGGGGAGTGTGATCTGTGGGAGTGTGATCGGGGGGATTGTCATCGGGTGAGTGTAATCGGGTGAGTATGATCGGGGGAGTGTAATCGGGGTAGTGTGATCGGCGGGAGTATGATCGGGGGGAGTGTGATCGGGGGGAGTGTGATCGGGCGGAGTGTGGTCGGGGGAGTGTGATCGGGGGGAGTGTGATCGGGAGGAGTGTGATCGGGCGGAGTGTGATCGGGGGAGTGTGATCGGGGGAGTGTGCTCGGGGGAGTGTGATCGTGGGGAGTGTGATCAGGGGAGTGTGATTGGCGGGAATGTGATCGGGGGAGTGTGATCGGGGGGAGTGTGATCGGGGGGAGTGTGATCGGGGGAGTGTGATTGGCGGGAGTGTGAACGTGGGAGTGTGATCGCGGGGAATGTGATCGGGGGAGTGTGATCGGGGGGAGTGTGATCGGGGGGAGTGTGATCGGTGGGAGTGTGATCGGGGGAGTGTGATTGGGGGGAGTGTGATCGGGGGGGTGTGATCCGGGGGAGTGTGATCGGAGGGAGTGTGATCGGGGGGAGTGTGATCGGGGTGAGTGTGATCGGGGGGAGTGTGATGGGGGAGTGTGATGGGGAAGTGTCATCGGGGGAGTCTGATCGGGGGAGTGTGATCGGGGGGAGTGTGATCGGGAGGAGTGTGATCGGGGAGTGCGTTTGGCGGAGTGTGATCGGGGGAGTGTGATCGGGGGGAGTGTGATTGGGGGAGTGTGATTGGCGGGAGTGTGAACGTGGGAGTGTGATCGGGGGGAGTGTGATCGGGGGAGTGTGATCGGGGGAGTGTGATCGGGGGGAGTGTGATCGGGGGAGTGTGATTGGGGGGAGTGTGATCGGGGGGTGTGATCCGGGGGAGTGTGATCAGAGGGAGCGTGATAGGGGGAGCGTGATCGGGGGGAGTGTGATCGGGGGGAGTGTGATCGGGGGGAGTGTGATCGGGAGGAGTGTGATCGGGGAGTGTGTTTGGCGGAGTGTGATCGGGGGAGTGTGATCGGGGGGAGTGTGATCGGGGGAGTGTGATCGGCGGGTGTGTGAACGTGGGAGTGTGATCGGAGGAGTGTGATCGGGGGAGTGTGATCGGGGGTAGTGTGATCGGGGGGAGTGTGATCGGGGGAGTGTGATCGGGGGGAGTGTGATCGGGGGGGGTGTGATCAGGGGGAGTGTGATCGGGGGGAGTGTGATCGAGGGAGTGTGATCATGGGGAGTGTGATCGCGGGAGTGTGATCCGGGGGAGTGTGATCGGGGGGAGTGTGATAGGGGGAGTGTGATCGGGGGGAGTGTGATCGGCGGGAGTGTGATCGGGGGGATTGTGATCGGGTGAGTGTGATCGGGGGAGTGTGATCGGGGGCGTGTGATCGGGGGGAGTGTGATCGGGTGGACTGTGATCGGGGTGAGTGTGATCGGGGGAGTGTGATCGGGGGGAGTGTGATCGGGGGTGTGTGATCGGGGGAGTGTGATCGGGGGGAGTGTGATCGGGGCGAGTATGATCGGGGGGAGTGTGATTGGGGGGAGTGTGATTGTGGGGAGTGTGATCGGGGCGAGTGTGATCGGGGGGAGTGTGATCAGGGCGAGTGTGATCGGGGCGAGTGTGATCGGGGGAGTGTGATTGGGGGGAGTGTGATCGGGGGGAGTGTGATCGGGGCATGTGTGATCGGGCGGAGTGTGATCGGGGCGTGTGTGATCAGGGCGAGTGTGATCGGGGGAGTGTGATCAGTGCGAGTGTGATCGGGGCGAGTGTGATCGGGGTAGTATGATTGGGGGGAGTGTGATCGGGGGGAGTGTGATCGGGGCGTGTGTGATCAGGGCGAGTATGATCGGGGCGAGTGTGATCGGGCGGAGTGTGATCAGGGCGAGTATGATCGGGGCGAGTGTGATCGGGGGGAGTGTGATTGGGGGGAGTGTGATTGTGGGGAGTGTGATCGGGGCGAGTGTGATCGGGGGGAGTGTGATCAGGGCGAGTGTGATCGGGGCGAGTGTGATCGGGGGAGTGTGATTGGGGGGTTTGTGATCGGGGGGAGTGTGATCGGGGCATGTGTGATCAGGGCGAGTGTGATCGGGGGAGTGTGATCAGAGCGAGTGTGATCGGGGGAGTGTGATTGGGGGGAGTTTGACCGGGGGGAGAGTGATCGGGGCGTGTGTGATCAGGGCGAGTGTGATCGGGCGAGTGTGATCGGGGGAGTGTGATCAGGGGAGTGCGATCGGGGGAGTGTGATCGGGGTAGTGTGATCAGGGGGAGTGTGATCGGGGTGAGTGTGATTGGGTGAGTGTGAGCGTGGTGATTGTGATCGGGGGAGTGTGATTGTGGTGAGTGTGATCGGTGGAGTGTGATCGGGGTGTGTGATCGGGGGAGTGTGATCGGGGTGTGTGATCAGGGTGAGTGTGATCGGGGTGAGTGTGATCGGGGGAGTGTGGTCGGGGTGAGTGTGATCGGGGTGAGTGATCGGGGGAGTGTGATCGGGTGAGTGTGATCGGGGGAGTGTGATTGGGGGAGTGTGATCGGGCGAGTGTGATCGGGGGGAGTGTGATCGGGGGGAGTGTGATCGGGGGAGTGTGATCGGGGGGATTGTGATCGGGGGGAGTGTGATCGGGGGAGTGTGATCGGGGTGAGTGTGATCGGGGGAGTGTGATCGGGGGGAGTGTGATCGGGGGAGTGTGATCGTGGGAATGTGATCGGGGCGAGTGTGATCAGGGGGAGTGTGATCGGGGGGAGTGTGATCGGGGGGAGTGTGATCGGGGGGAGTATGATCGGGGGGTTGTGATAGCGGAGTCTGATTGGGGTGTGTGATCAGAGCGATTGTGATCGGGGCGAGTGTGATCAGGGCGAGTGTGATCAGGGGAGTGTGATTGGGGTGAGTGTGATCGGGGGAGTGTGATCGGTGTGAGTGTGATCGGGAGAGTGTGATCGGGGGAGTGTGATTGGGGGAGTGTGATCGGGCGAGTGTGATCGGGGGGAGTGTGATCGGGGGGAGTGTGATCGGGGGAGTGTGATCGGGGGGATTGTGATCGGGGGGAGTGTGATCGGGGGAGTGTGATCGGGGTGAGTGTGATCGGGGGAGTGTGATCGGGGGGAGTGTGATCGGGGGAGTGTGATCGTGGGAATGTGATCGGGGCGAGTGTGATCAGGGGGAGTGTGATCGGGGGGAGTGTGATCGGGGGGAGTATGATCGGGGGGGTGTGATAGCGGAGTGTGATTGGGGTGTGTGATCAGAGCGATTGTGATCGGGGCGAGTATGATCAGGGCGAGTGTGATCAGGGGAGTGTGATTGGGGTGAGTGTGATCGGGGGAGTGTGATCGGTGTGAGTGTGATCGGGGGAGTGTGATCGGGGGAGTGGGATCGGGGGGAGTGTGATCGGGGTGAGTGTGATCTGGGTGAGTGTGATCGGGGTGATTGTGATCGGGGGAGTGTGTTCGGGGTGCGTGTGAGCGGGGTGAGTGTGATCGGGGGAGTGTGATCGTGGTGAGTGTGTTCGGGGGAGTGTGATCGGGGAGTGTGATCGGGGTGAGTGTGATCGGGGTGAGTGTGATCGGGGTGAGTGTGATCGGGGGAGTGTGATCGGGTTGTGTGATCGGGGTGAATGTGATCGGGGGAGTGTGATCGGGGTGAGTGTGATCGCGGTGAGTGATCGGTAGAGTGTGATCGGGTGAGCGTGATCAGGGCGAGTGTGATCGGAAGAGTGTGATCGGGGGAGTGTGATCGGGGGAGTGTGATCGGGCGAGTGTGATCGGGGGGAGTGTGATCGGGGGAGTGTGATCGGGGGGAGTGTGATCGGGGGTGTGTGTTCGGGTGAGTGTGATCGGGGGGAGTGTGTTTGGGGGATGTGTGATCTGGGCGAGTGTGATCGGGGGAGTGTGATCTGGGCGAGTGTGATCGGGGGAGTGTTATCGGGGGAGTGTGATTGGGGTGAGTGTGATCGGGGTGATTGTGAATGGGGGGATTGTGATCGAGGCGAGTTAGATCGGGGCGAGTGTGATCAGGCCGAGTGTGATCGGGGGGAGTGTGATCGGGGCATGTGATCGGAGGAGTGTGATCTGGGCGAGTGTGATTGGGGGAGTGTGTTCGGGGTGAATGTGATCGGGGGGAGTGTGATCTTTGTGAGTGTGATCGGTGGAGTGTGTTCGGGGCGAGTGTGATCTGGGGGAGTGTGATCGGGGGGAGAGTGATCTGGGGGAGTGTGATCGGGGGTGTGTGATCGGGGGGGTGTGATCGGGGGGAGTGTGTTCGGGCGAGTGTTATCGGGCAGAGTGTGATCGGGAGAGTGTGATCCAGGGAGTATGGTAGGGGGGAGTGTGATTGGGGGCATGTGATCAGGGGGAGTGTAATCGTGGGGAGTGTGATCCGGTGATTGTGGTGGGCGAATGTGATTGTGGGGTGTGTGATTTAGGGATGCAATCGGCGGAGTGGGAACTGGACGAGTGTGATCTGGGGGAGTGTGATTTCTTGGGAGTGTAATCGGGGTAGTGTGATCGGTGTGAGTGTGATCGGGGTGAGTGTGATCGGGGGGCATGTGATCTGGGGGAGTCTGATCAGGCAGATTGTGATCTGGGCGTGTGTGATCGGGGCGAGACTGATCGTGGCGAATGTGATCAGGGGTAGTGTGATCCGGGGGAATTCTGTTCGGGGGAATGTGATCGGGGCATGTGTAATCAGGGCGAGTATGATCGGGGCGAGTGTGATTGGGGGGAGTGTGATCGGGGGGAAATGTGATCGGGGCGTGTGTGATCGGGGCGAGTGTAATCGGGGCGAGTGTGATCAGGGCGAGTGTGATCGGAGCAAGTGTGGTTGGGGGGAGTGTGATCAGGGGGAAGTGTGATCGGGGCGTGTGTGATCAGGGCAAGTGTGATCGGGGTGAGTGTGATTGGGGGAGTGTGATCAGGGGGAAGTGTGATCGGGGCGTGTGCGATCGGGGCGAGTGTAATTGGGGCGAGTGTGATCAGGGCGAGTGTGATCGGAGCAAGTGTGGTTGGGGGGAGTGTGATCAGGGGGAAGTGTGATCGGGGCAAGTGTGATCTGGGCGAGTGTGATCGGGTGGAGAGTGATCAGGGGGAGTGTCATTAGGAGGAATGTGATCGGGGGTGTGTGATCGGGGGAGTGTGACCGGGGTGTGTGATCGGGGTGAGTGTGATCGGGGTGAGTGTGATCGGGGGAGTGTGGTCGGGGTAAGTGTGATCGGGGTGAGTGATCGGGGGAGTGTGATCGGGTGAGTGTGATCGCGAGAGTGTGATCGGGGGAGTGTGATTGGGGCGTCTGATCGGGCGAGTGTGATCGGGGGGAGTGTGATCGGGGGGAGTGTGATCGGGGGAGTGTGATCGGGGGGAGTGTGATCGGGGGGAGTGTGATCGGGGGAGTGTGATCGGGGTGAGTGTGATCGGGGGAGTGTGATCAGGGGGAGTGTGATCGGGGTGAGTGTGATCGGGGGAGTGTGATCAGGGGGAGTGTGATCGGGGGGAGTGTGATCGGGGGAGTGTGATCGGGGTGAGTGTGATCGGGGGAGTGTGATCTGGGCGAGTATGATCGGGGCGAGTGTGATCGGGGGGAGTGTGATCAGGGCGAGTATGATCGGGGGGAGTGTGATTGGGGGGAGTGTGATTGTGGGGAGTGTGATCGCGGCGAGTGTGATCGGGGGGAGTGTGATCAGGGCGAGTGTGATCGGGGCGAGTGTGATCGGGGGAGTGTGATTGGGGGGAGTGTGATCGGGGGGAGTGTGATCGGGGCGTGTGTGATCAGGGCGAGTGTGATCGGGGTAGTGTGATCGGAGGAGTTTGATCGGGGGAGTGTGATCGGGGCGTGTGTGATCAGGGCGAGTGTGATCGGGGCGAGTGTGATCAGGCCGAGTGTGATCGGGGGGAGTGTGATCGGGGCGTGTGATCGGAGGAGTGTGATCTGGGCGAGTGTGATTGGGGGAGTGTGTTCGGGGTGAATGTGATAGGGGGAGTGTGACCGGGGTGTGTGATCGGGGTGAGTGTGATCGGGGTGAGTGTGATCGGGTGAGTGTGATCGGGAGAGTGTGATCGGGGGAGTGTGATTGGGGCGTCTGATCGGGCGAGTGTGATCGGGGGGAGTGTGATCGGGGGGAGTGTGATCGGGGGAGTGTGATCGGGGGGAGTGTGATCGGGGGGAGTGTGATCGGGGGAGTGTGATCGGGGTGAGTTTGATCGGGGGAGTGTGATCAGGGGGAGTGTGATCGGGGTGAGTGTGATCGGTGGAGTGTGTTCGGGGCGAGTGTGATCTGGGGGAGTGTGATCGGGGGGAGAGTGATCTGGGGGAGTGTCATTAGGAGGAATGTTATCGGGGGAGTGTGATCGGAGTGAGTGTGATCGGGGGGAGTGTGATGGGTGGGTGTGATTGGGGAGAGTGTGATCGGGGGGGTGTGATCGGGGGGGTGTGATCGGTGGAGTGTGTTCGGGCGAGTGTTATCGGGCAGAGTGTGATTGGGAGAGTGTGATCCAGGGAGTATGGTAGGGGGGAGTGTGATTGGGGGCATGTGATCAGGGGGAGTGTAATCGTGGGGAGTGTGATCCGGTGATTGTGATGGGCGAATGTGATTGTGGGTTGTGTGATTTAGGGATGCAATCGGCTGAGTGGGAATAGGACGAGTGTGATCTGGGGGAGTGTGATTTGTTGGGAGTGTAATCGGGGTAGTGTGATCGGTGTGAGTGTGATCGGGGTGAGTGTGATCGGGGGGCGTGTGATCTGGGGGAGTGTGATCAGGCAGATTGTGATCTGGGCGTGTGTGATCGGGGCGAGACTGATCGTGGCGAATGTGATCAGGGGTAGTGTGATCCGGGGGAATTCTGTTCGGGGGAATGTGATCAGGGCATGTGTAATCAGGGCGAGTATGATCGGGGCGAGTGTGATTGGGGGGAGTGTGATCGGGGGGAAATGTGATCGGGGCGTGTGTGATCGCGGCGAGTTTGATCGGGCTAGTGTGATTGCGGTGAGTGTGATGTTGGGAGTGTGATCGGGGGGAAGTGTGATCGGGGCGTGTGTGATCAGGGCAAGTGTGATCGGGGTGAGTGTGATTGGGGGAGTGTGATCAGGGGGAAGTGTGATCGGGGCGTGTGTGATCGGGGCGAGTGTAATCGGGGCGAGTGTGATCAGGGCGAGTGTGATCGGAGCAAGTGTGGTTGGGGGGAGTGTGATCAGGGGGAAGTGTGATCGGGGCGAGTGTGATCTGGGCGAGTGTGATCGGGGGGAGAGTGATCAGGGGGAGTGTCATTAGGAGGAATGTGATCGGGGGTGTGTGATCGGGGGAGTGTGACCGGGGTGTGTGATCGGGGTGAGTGTGATCGGGGTGAGTGTGATCGGGGAAGTGTGGTCGGGGTGAGTGTGATCGGGGTGAGTGATCGGGGGAGTGTGATAGGGGCGTCTGATCGGGCGCGTGTGATCGGGGGGAGTGTGATCGGGGGGAGTGTGATCGGGGGAGTGTGATCGGGGGGAGTGTGATCGGGGGGAGTGTGATCGGGGGAGTGTGATCGGGGTGAGTGTGATCGGGGCGAGTGTGATCGGGGGAGTATGATTGGGGGGAGTGTGATCAGGGGGAGTGTGATGGGGGAGTGTGATCGGGGGGAGTGTGATCGGGGGGAGTGTGATCGGGGCGTGTGTAATCAGGGCGAGTGTGATCGGGGGAGTGTGATTGGGGCGAGTGTGATCGGGGGAGTGTGATCGGGGCGTGTGTGATCAGGGCGAGTATGATCGGGGGAGTGTGATCGGTGGAGTGTGATTGGGGCGAGTGTGATCGGGGGAGTGTGATCGGGGGGAGTGTGATCAGGGCGAGTATGATCGGGGCGAGTGTGTTCGGTGGGAGTGTGATCGGGGGAGTGTGATCGGGGCGTGTGTGATCAGGGCGAGTGTGATCGGCGGAGTGTGATTGGGGCGAGTGTGATCGGGGGAGTGTGATTGGGGCGAGTGTGATCGGGGGAGTGTGATCGGCGGAGTGTGATTGGGGCGAGTGTGATCGGGGGAGTGTGATCGGGGGGAGTGTGATCAGGGCGAGTGTGATCGGGGCGAGTGTGATCGGGGGAGTGTGATTGGGGGGAGTGTGATCGGGGCGAGTGTGATCGGGGGAGTGTGATTGGGGGAGTGTGATCGGGCGGAGTGTGATCGGGGCGTGTGTGATCAGGGCGAGTGTGATCGGGGGAGTGTGATCAGGGCGAGTGTGATCGGGGCGAGTGTGATCGGGGGAGTGTGATTGGGGGGAGTGTGATCAGGGCGAGTGTGATCGGGGCGAGTGTGATCGGGGGAGTGTGATTGGGGGGAGTGTGATCGGGCGGAGTGTGACCGGGGTGTGTGATCGGAGTGAGTGTGATCGGGGGGAGTGTGATGGGTGGGTGTGATTGGGGAGAGTGTGATCGGGGGGGTGTGATCGGGGGGGTGTGATCGGGGGGAGTGTGTTCGGGCGAGTGTTATCGGGCAGAGTGTGATCGGGAGAGTGTGATCCAGGGAGTATGGTAGGGGGGAGTGTGATTGGGGGCATGTGATCAGGGGGAGTGTAATCGTGGGGAGTGTGATCCGGTGATTGTGGTGGGCGAATGTGATTGTGGGGTGTGTGATTTAGGGATGCAATCGGCGGAGTGGGAACTGGACGAGTGTGATCTGGGGGAGTGTGATTTCTTGGGAGTGTAATCGGGGTAGTGTGATCGGTGTGAGTGTGATCGGGGTGAGTGTGATCGGGGGGCGTGTGATCTGGGGGAGTGTGATCAGGCAGATTGTGATCTGGGCGTGTGTGATCGGGGCGAGACTGATCGTGGCGAATGTGATCAGGGGTAGTGTGATCCGGGGGAATTCTGTTCGGGGGAATGTGATCGGGGCATGTGTAATCAGGGCGAGTATGATCGGGGCGAGTGTGATTGGGGGGAGTGTGATCGGGGGGAAATGTGATCGGGGCGTGTGTGATCGGGGCGAGTGTAATCGGGGCGAGTGTGATCAGGGCGAGTGTGATCGGAGCAAGTGTGGTTGGGGGGAGTGTGATCAGGGGGAAGTGTGATCGGGGCGTGTGTGATCAGGGCAAGTGTGATCGGGGTGAGTGTGATTGGGGGAGTGTGATCAGGGGGAAGTGTGATCGGGGCGTGTGTGATCGGGGCGAGTGTAATCGGGGCGAGTGTGATCAGGGCGAGTGTGATCGGGGCAAGTGTGATCTGGGCGAGTGTGATCGGGGGGAGAGTGATCAGGGGGAGTGTCATTAGGAGGAATGTGATCGGGGGTGTGTGATCGGGGGAGTGTGACCGGGGTGTGTGATCGGGGTGAGTGTGATCGGGGAAGTGAGGTCGGGGTGAGTGTGATCGGGGTGAGTGATCGGGGGAGTGTGATCGGGTGAGTGTGATCGGGAGAGTGTGATCGGGGGAGTGTGATTGGGGCGTCTGATCGGGCGAGTGTGATGGGGGGAGTGTGATCGGGGGGAGTGTGATCGGGGGAGTGTGATCGGGGGGAGTGTGATCGGAGGGAGTGTGATCGGGGGAGTGTGATCGGGGTGAGTGTGATCGGGGGAGTGTGATCAGGGGGAGTGTGATCGGGGTGAGTGTGATCGGGGGAGTGTGATCAGGGGGAGTGTGATCGAGGGGAGTGTGATCGGGGCATGTGATCGGAGGAGTGTGATCTGGGCGAGTGTGATTGGGGGAGTGTGTTCGGGGTGAATGTGATCGGGGGGAGTGTGATCTTTGTGAGTGTGATCGGTGGAGTGTGTTCAGGGCGAGTGTGATCTGGGGGAGTGTGATCGGGGGGAGAGTGATCTGGGGGAGTGTCATTAGGAGGAATGTTATCGGGGGAGTGTGATCGGAGTGAGTGTGATCGGGGGGAGTGTGATGGGTGGGTGTGATTGGGGAGAGTGTGATCGGGGGGGTGTGATCGGGGGGGTGTGATCGGGGGGAGTGTGTTCGGGCGAGTGTTATCGGGCAGAGTGTGATCGGGAGAGTGTGATCCAGGGAGTATGGTAGGGGGGAGTGTGATTGGGGGCATGTGATCAGGGGGAGTGTAATCGTGGGGAGTGTGATCCGGTGATTGTGATGGGCGAATGTGATTGTGGGGTGTGTGATTTAGGGATGCAATCGGCTGAGTGGGAACTGGACGAGTGTGATCTGGGGGAGTGTGATTTGTTGGGAGTGTAATCGGGGTAGTGTGATCGGTGTGAGTGTGATCGGGGTGAGTGTGATCGGGGGGCGTGTGATCTGGGGGAGTGTGATCAGGCAGATTGTGATCTGGGCGTGTGTGATCGGGGCGAGACTGATCGTGGCGAATGTGATCAGGGGTAGTGTGATCCGGGGGAATTCTGTTCGGGGGAATGTGATCGGGGCATGCGTAATCAGGGCGAGTATGATCGGGGCGAGTGTGATTGGGGGGAGTGTGATCGGGGGGAAATGTGATCAGGGCGTGTGTGATCGCGGCGAGTTTGATCGGGGCTAGTGTGATTGCGGTGAGTGTGATGTTGGGAGTGTGATCGGGGGGAAGTGTGATCGGGGCGTGTGTGATCAGGGCAAGTGTGATCGGGGTGAGTGTGATTGGGGGAGTGTGATCAGGGGGAAGTGTGATCGGGGTGTGTGTGATCGGGGCGAGTGTAATCGGGGCGAGTGTGATCAGGGCGAGTGTGATCGGAGCAAGTGTGGTTGGGGGGAGTGTGATCAGGGGGAAGTGTGATCGGGGCGAGTGTGATCTGGGCGAGTGTGATCGGGGGGAGAGTGATCAGGGGGAGTGTCATTAGGAGGAATGTGATCGGGGGTGTGTGATCGGGGGAGTGTGACCGGGGTGTGTGATCGGGGTGAGTGTGATCGGGGTGAGTGTGATCGGGGAAGTGTGGTCGGGGTGAGTGTGATCGGGGTGAGTGATCGGGGGTGTGTGATCGGGTGAGTGTGATCGGGAGAGTGTGATCGGGGGAGTGTGATTGGGGCGTCTGATCGGGCGCGTGTGATCGGGGGGAGTGTGATCGGGGGGAGTGTGATCGGGGGAGTGTGATCGGGGGGAGTGTGATCGGGGGAGTGTGATCGGGCAGAGTGTGATCGGGAGAGTGTGATCCAGGGAGTATGGTAGGGGGGAGTGTGATTGGGGGCATGTGATCAGGGGGAGTGTAATCGTGGGGAGTGTGATCCGGTGATTGTGATGGGCGAATGTGATTGTGGGGTGTGTGATTTAGGGATGCAATCGGCTGAGTGGGAACTGGACGAGTGTGATCTGGGGGAGTGTGATTTGTTGGGAGTGTAATCGGGGTAGTGTGATCGGTGTGAGTGTGATCGGGGTGAGTGTGATCGGGGGGCGTGTGATCTGGGGGAGTGTGATCAGGCAGATTGTGATCTGGGCGTGTGTGATCGGGGCGAGACTGATCGTGGCGAATGTGATCAGGGGTAGTGTGATCCGGGGGAATTCTGTTCGGGGGAATGTGATCGGGGCATGCGTAATCAGGGCGAGTATGATCGGGGCGAGTGTGATTGGGGGGAGTGTGATCGGGGGGAAATGTGATCGGGGCGTGTGTGATCGCGGCGAGTTTGATCGGGGCTAGTGTGATTGCGGTGAGTGTGATGTTGGGAGTGTGATCGGGGGGAAGTGTGATCGGGGCGTGTGTGATCAGGGCAAGTGTGATCGGGGTGAGTGTGATGGGGGAGTGTGATCAGGGGGAAGTGTGATCGGGGCGTGTGTGATCGGGGCGAGTGTAATCGGGGCGAGTGTGATCAGGGCGAGTGTGATCGGAGCAAGTGTGGTTGGGGGGAGTGTGATCAGGGGGAAGTGTGATCGGGGCGAGTGTGATCTGGGCGAGTGTGATCGGGGGGAGAGTGATCAGGGGGAGTGTCATTAGGAGGAATGTGATCGGGGGTGTGTGATCGGGGGAGTGTGACCGGGGTGTGTGATCGGGGTGAGTGTGATCGGGGTGAGTGTGATCGGGGAAGTGTGGTCGGGGTGAGTGTGATCGGGGTGAGTGATCGGGGGAGTGTGATCGGGTGAGTGTGATCGGGAGAGTGTGATCGGGGGAGTGTGATTGGGGCGTCTGATCGGGCGCGTGTGATCGGGGGGAGTGTGATCGGGGGAGTGTGATCGGGGGGAGTGTGATCGGGGGGAGTGTGATCGGGGGGAGTGTGATCGGGGGGAGTGTGATCGGAGGAGTGTGATC
This sequence comes from Somniosus microcephalus, assembly GCF_052327205.1. Lineage (NCBI taxonomy): Eukaryota > Metazoa > Chordata > Chondrichthyes > Squaliformes > Somniosidae > Somniosus > Somniosus microcephalus. The sequence goes on along the minus strand of NC_140999.1, from coordinate 74,328,405 downwards.
GGGGTGAGTGTGATCGGGGCGAGTGTGATCGGGGGAGTATGATTGGGGGGAGTGTGATCAGGGGGATTGTGATGGGGGAGTGTGATCGGGGGGAGTGTGATCGGGGGGAGTGTGATCGGGGCGTGTGTAATCAGGGCGAGTGTGATCGGGGGAGTGTGATTGGGGCGAGTGTGATCGGGGGAGTGTGATCGGGGCGTGTGTGATCAGGGCGAGTATGATCGGGGGAGTGTGATCGGGGGAGTGTGATTGGGGCGAGTGTGATCGGGGGAGTGTGATCGGGGGGAGTGTGATCAGGGCGAGTATGATCGGGGCGAGTGTGTTCGGTGGGAGTGTGATCGGGGGAGTGTGATCGGGGCGTGTGTGATCAGGGCGAGTGTGATCGGCGGAGTGTGATTGGGGCAAGTGTGATCGGGGGAGTGTGATCGTGGCGAATGTGATCAGGGGTAGTGTGATCCGGGGGAATTCTGTTCGGGGGAATGTGATCGGGGCATGCGTAATCAGGGCGAGTATGATCGGGGCGAGTGTGATTGGGGGGAGTGTGATCGGGGGGAAATGTGATCAGGGCGTGTGTGATCGCGGCGAGTTTGATCGGGGCTAGTGTGATTGCGGTGAGTGTGATGTTGGGAGTGTGATCGGGGGGAAGTGTGATCGGGGCGTGTGTGATCAGGGCAAGTGTGATCGGGGTGAGTGTGATTGGGGGAGTGTGATCAGGGGGAAGTGTGATCGGGGTGTGTGTGATCGGGGCGAGTGTAATCGGGGCGAGTGTGATCAGGGCGAGTGTGATCGGAGCAAGTGTGGTTGGGGGGAGTGTGATCAGGGGGAAGTGTGATCGGGGCGAGTGTGATCTGGGCGAGTGTGATCGGGGGGAGAGTGATCAGGGGGAGTGTCATTAGGAGGAATGTGATCGGGGGTGTGTGATCGGGGGAGTGTGACCGGGGTGTGTGATCGGGGTGAGTGTGATCGGGGTGAGTGTGATCGGGGAAGTGTGGTCGGGGTGAGTGTGATCGGGGTGAGTGATCGGGGGTGTGTGATCGGGTGAGTGTGATCGGGAGAGTGTGATCGGGGGAGTGTGATTGGGGCGTCTGATCGGGCGCGTGTGATCGGGGGGAGTGTGATCGGGGGGAGTGTGATCGGGGGAGTGTGATCGGGGGGAGTGTGATCGGGGGGAGTGTGATCGGGGGAGTGTGATCGGGCAGAGTGTGATCGGGAGAGTGTGATCCAGGGAGTATGGTAGGGGGGAGTGTGATTGGGGGCATGTGATCAGGGGGAGTGTAATCGTGGGGAGTGTGATCCGGTGATTGTGATGGGCGAATGTGATTGTGGGGTGTGTGATTTAGGGATGCAATCGGCTGAGTGGGAACTGGACGAGTGTGATCTGGGGGAGTGTGATTTGTTGGGAGTGTAATCGGGGTAGTGTGATCGGTGTGAGTGTGATCGGGGTGAGTGTGATCGGGGGGCGTGTGATCTGGGGGAGTGTGATCAGGCAGATTGTGATCTGGGCGTGTGTGATCGGGGCGAGACTGATCGTGGCGAATGTGATCAGGGGTAGTGTGATCCGGGGGAATTCTGTTCGGGGGAATGTGATCGGGGCATGCGTAATCAGGGCGAGTATGATCGGGGCGAGTGTGATTGGGGGGAGTGTGATCGGGGGGAAATGTGATCGGGGCGTGTGTGATCGCGGCGAGTTTGATCGGGGCTAGTGTGATTGCGGTGAGTGTGATGTTGGGAGTGTGATCGGGGGGAAGTGTGATCGGGGCGTGTGTGATCAGGGCAAGTGTGATCGGGGTGAGTGTGATGGGGGAGTGTGATCAGGGGGAAGTGTGATCGGGGCGTGTGTGATCGGGGCGAGTGTAATCGGGGTGAGTGTGATCAGGGCGAGTGTGATCGGAGCAAGTGTGGTTGGGGGGAGTGTGATCAGGGGGAAGTGTGATCGGGGCGAGTGTGATCTGGGCGAGTGTGATCGGGGGGAGAGTGATCAGGGGGAGTGTCATTAGGAGGAATGTGATCGGGGGTGTGTGATCGGGGGAGTGTGACCGGGGTGTGTGATCGGGGTGAGTGTGATCGGGGTGAGTGTGATCGGGGAAGTGTGGTCGGGGTGAGTGTGATCGGGGTGAGTGATCGGGGGAGTGTGATCGGGTGAGTGTGATCGGGAGAGTGTGATCGGGGGAGTGTGATTGGGGCGTCTGATCGGGCGCGTGTGATCGGGGGGAGTGTGATCGGGGGAGTGTGATCGGGGGGAGTGTGATCGGGGGGAGTGTGATCGGGGGGAGTGTGATCGGGGGGAGTGTGATCGGAGGAGTGTGATCGGGGTGAGTGTGATCGGGGCGAGTGTGATCGGGGGAGTATGATTGGGGGGAGTGTGATCAGGGGGATTGTGATGGGGGAGTGTGATCGGGGGGAGTGTGATCGGGGCGTGTGTAATCAGGGCGAGTGTGATCGGGGGAGTGTGATTGGGGCGAGTGTGATCGGGGGAGTGTGATCGGGGCGTGTGTGATCAGGGCGAGTATGATCGGGGGAGTGTGATCGGGGGAGTGTGATTGGGGCGAGTGTGATCGGGGGAGTGTGATCGGGGGGAGTGTGATCAGGGCGAGTATGATCGGGGCGAGTGTGTTCGGTGGGAGTGTGATCGGGGGAGTGTGATCGGGGCGTGTGTGATCAGGGCGAGTGTGATCGGCGGAGTGTGATTGGGGCAAGTGTGATCGGGGGAGTGTGATTGGGGCGAGTGTGATCGGGGGAGTGTGATCGGCGGAGTGTGATTGGGGCGAGTGTGATCGAGGGAGTGTGATCGGGGGGAGTGTGATCAGGGCGAGTGTGATCGGGGCGAGTGTGATCGGGGGAGTGTGATTGGGGGGAGTGTGATCGGGGCGAGTGTGATCGGGGGAGTGTGATTGGGAGAGTGTGATCGGGCGGAGTGTGATCGGGGCGTGTGTGATCAGGGCGAGTGTGATCGGGGGAGCGTGATCAGGGCGAGTGTGATCGGGGCGAGTGTGATCGGGGGAGTGTGATTGGGGGGAGTGTGATCAGGGCGAGTGTGATCGGGGCGAGTGTGATCGGGGGAGTGTGATTGGGGGGAGTGTGATCGGGCGGAGTGTGACCGGGGTGTGTGATCGGGGTGAGTGTGATCGGGGTGAGTGTGATCGGGGAAGTGTGGTCGGGGTGAGTGTGATCGGGGTGAGTGATCGGGGGAGTGTGATCGGGTGAGTGTGATCGGGAGAGTGTGATCGGGGGAGTGTGATTGGGGCGTCTGATTGGGCGAGTGTGATCGGGGGGAGTGTGATCGGGGGGTGTGTGATCGGGGGAGTGTGATCGGGGGGAGTGTGATCGGGGGGAGTGTGATCGGGGTGAGTGTGATCGGGGGAGTGTGATCAGGGGGAGTGTGATCGGGGTGAGTGTGATCGGGGGAGTGTGATCAGGGGGAGTGTGATCGGGGGGAGTGTGATCGGGGGAGTGTGATCGGGGTGAGTGTGATCGGGGGAGTGTGATCTGGGCGAGTATGATCGGGGCGAGTGTGATCGGGGGGAGTGTGATCAGGGCGAGTATGATCGGGGCGAGTGTGATCGGGGGGAGTGTGATTGGGGGGAGTGTGATTGTGGGGAGTGTGATCGGGGCGAGTGTGATCGGGGGGAGTGTGATCAGGGTGAGTGTGATCGGGGCGAGTGTGATCGGGGGAGTGTGATTGGGGGGAGTGTGATCGGGGGGAGTGTGATCGGGGCGTGTGTGATCAGGGCGAGTGTGATCGGGGTAGTGTGATCGGAGGAGTTTGATCGGGGGAGTGTGATCGGGGCGTGTGTGATCAGGGCGAGTGTGATCGGGGCGAGTGTGATCAGGCCGAGTGTGATCGGGGGGAGTGTGATCGGGGCATGTGATCGGAGGAGTGTGATCTGGGCGAGTGTGATTGGGGGAGTGTGTTCGGGGTGAATGTGATCGGGGGGAGTGTGATCTTTGTGAGTGTGATCGGTGGAGTGTGTTCGGGGCGAGTGTGATCTGGGGGAGTGTGATCGGGGGGAGAGTGATCTGGGGGAGTGTCATTAGGAGGAATGTTATCGGGGGAGTGTGATCGGAGTGAGTGTGATCGGGGGAAGTGTGATGGGTGGGTGTGATTGGGGAGAGTGTGATCGGGGGGGTGTGATCGGGGGGGTGTGATCGGGGGGAGTGTGTTCGGGCGAGTGTTATCGGGCAGAGTGTGATCGGGAGAGTGTGATCCAGGGAGTATGGTAGGGGGGAGTGTGATTGGGGGCATGTGATCAGGGGGAGTGTAATCGTGGGGAGTGTGATCCGGTGATTGTGATGGGCGAATGTGATTGTGGGGTGTGTGATTTAGGGATGCAATCGGCTGAGTGGGAACTGGACGAGTGTGATCTGGGGGAGTGTGATTTGTTGGGAGTGTAATCGGGGTAGTGTGATCGGTGTGAGTGTGATCGGGGTGAGTGTGATTGGGGCGTCTGATCGGGCGCGTGTGATCGGGGGGAGTGTGATCGGGGGGAGTGTGATCGGGGGAGTGTGATCGGGGGGAGTGTGATCGGGGGGAGTGTGATCGGGGGGAGTGTGATCGGGGGAGTGTGATCGGGGTGAGTATGATTGGGGGGAGTGTGATCAGGGGGAGTGTGATGGGGGGAGTGTGATCGGGGGGAGTGTGATCAGGGGGAGTGTGATCGGGGCGTGTGTAATCAGGGCGAGTGTGATCGGGGGAGTGTGATTGGGGCGAGTGTGATCGGGGGAGTGTGATCGGGGCGTGTGTGATCAGGGCGAGTATGATCGGGGGAGTGTGATCGGGGGAGTGTGATTGGGGCAAGTGTGATCGGGGGAGTGTGATCGGGGGGAGTGTGATCAGGGCGAGTATGATCGGGGCGAGTGTGTTCGGTGGGAGTGTGATCGGGGAAGTGTGGTCGGGGTGAGTGTGATCGGGGTGAGTGATCGGGGGAGTGTGATCGGGTGAGTGTGATCGGGAGAGTGTGATCGGGGGAGTGTGATTGGGGCGTCTGATTGGGCGAGTGTGATCGGGGGGAGTGTGATCGGGGGGAGTGTGATCGGGGGAGTGTGATCGGGGGGAGTGTGATCGGGGGGAGTGTGATCGGGGGAGTGTGATCGGGGTGAGTGTGATCGGGGGAGTGTGATCAGGGGGAGTGTGATCGGGGTGAGTGTGATCGGGGGAGTGTGATCAGGGGGAGTGTGATCGGGGGGAGTGTGATCGGGGGAGTGTGATCGGGGTGAGTGTGATCGGGGGAGTGTGATCTGGGCGAGTATGATCGGGGCGAGTGTGATCGGGGGGAGTGTGATCAGGGCGAGTATGATCGGGGCGAGTGTGATCGGGGGGAGTGTGATTGGGGGGAGTGTGATTGTGGGGAGTGTGATCGGGGCGAGTGTGATCGGGGGGAGTGTGATCAGGGTGAGTGTGATCGGGGGGAGTGTGATCGGGGCGTGTGTGATCAGGGCGAGTGTGATCGGGGTAGTGTGATCGGAGGAGTTTGATCGGGGGAGTGTGATCGGGGCGTGTGTGATCAGGGCGAGTGTGATCGGGGCGAGTGTGATCAGGCCGAGTGTGATCGGGGGGAGTGTGATCGGGGCATGTGATCGGAGGAGTGTGATCTGGGCGAGTGTGATTGGGGGAGTGTGTTCGGGGTGAATGTGATCGGGGGGAGTGTGATCTTTGTGAGTGTGATCGGTGGAGTGTGTTCGGGGCGAGTGTGATCTGGGGGAGTGTGATCGGGGGGAGAGTGATCTGGGGGAGTGTCATTAGGAGGAATGTTATCGGGGGAGTGTGATCGGAGTGAGTGTGATCGGGGGGAGTGTGATGGGTGGGTGTGATTGGGGAGAGTGTGATCGGGGGGGTGTGATCGGGGGGGTGTGATCGGGGGGAGTGTGTTCGGGCGAGTGTTATCGGGCAGAGTGTGATCGGGAGAGTGTGATCCAGGGAGTATGGTAGGGGGGAGTGTGATTGGGGGCCTGTGATCAGGGGGAGTGTAATCGTGGGGAGTGTGATCCGGTGATTGTGATGGGCGAATGTGATTGTGGGGTGTGTGATTTAGGGATGCAATCGGCTGAGTGGGAACTGGACGAGTGTGATCTGGGGGAGTGTGATTTCTTGGGAGTGTAATCGGGGTAGTGTGATCGGTGTGAGTGTGATCGGGGGTGAGTGTGATCGGGGGGCGTGTGATCTGGGGGAGTGTGATCAGGCAGATTGTGATCTGGGCGTGTGTGATCGGGGCGAGACTGATCGTGGCGAATGTGATCAGGGGTAGTGTGATCCGGGGGAATTCTGTTCGGGGGAATGTGATCGGGGCATGTGTAATCAGGGCGAGTATGATCGGGGCGACTGTGATTGGGGGGAGTGTGATGGGGGGAAATGTGATCGGGGCGTGTGTGATCGCGGCGAGTTTGATCGGGGCTAGTGTGATTGCGGTGAGTGTGATGTTGGGAGTGTGATCGGGGGGAAGTGTGATCGGGGCGTGTGTGATCAGGGCAAGTGTGATCGGGGTGAGTGTGATTGGGGGAGTGTGATCAGGGGGAAGTGTGATCGGGGCGTGTGTGATCGGGGCGAGTGTAATCGGGGCGAGTGTGATCAGGGCGAGTGTGATCGGAGCAAGTGTGGTTGGGGGGAGTGTGATCAGGGGGAAGTGTGATCGGGGCGAGTGTGATCTGGGCGAGTGTGATCGGGGGGAGAGTGATCAGGGGGAGTGTCATTAGGAGGAATGTGATCGGGGGTGTGTGATCGGGGGAGTGTGACCGGGGTGTGTGATCGGGGTGAGTGTGATCGGGGTGAGTGTGATCGGGGAAGTGTGGTCGGGGTGAGTGTGATCGGGGTGAGTGATCGGGGGAGTGTGATCGGGTGAGTGTGATCGGGAGAGTGTGATCGGGGGAGTGTGATTGGGGCGTCTGATCGGGCGCGTGTGTTCGGGGGGAGTGTGATCGGGGGGAGTGTGATCGGGGGAGTGTGATCGGGGGAGTGTGATCGGGGGGAGTGTGATGGGGGGAGTGTGATCGGGGGGAGTGTGATCGGGGGAGTGTGATCAGGGTGAGTGTGATCGGGGCGAGTGTGATCGGGGGAGTATGATTGGGGGGAGTGTGATCAGGGGGAGTGTGATGGGGGGAGTGTGATCGGGGGGAGTGTGATCGGGGGGAGTGTGATCGGGGCGTGTGTAATCAGGGCGAGTGTGATCAGGGGAGTGTGATTGGGGCGAGTGTGATCGGGGGAGTGTGATCGGGGGGAGTGTGATCAGGGCGAGTATGATCGGGGCGAGTGTGTTCGGTGGGAGTGTGATCGGGGGAGTGTGATCGGGGCGTGTGTGATCAGGGCGAGTGTGATCGGCGGAGTGTGATTGGGGCGAGTGTGATCGGGGGAGTGTGATTGGGGCGAGTGTGATCGGGGGAGTGTGATCGGCGGAGTGTGATTGGGGCGAGTGTGATCGGGGGAGTGTGATCGGGGGGAGTGTGATCAGGGCGAGTGTGATCGGGGCGAGTGTGATCGGGGGAGTGTGATGGGGGAGTGTGATCGGGGCGAGTGTGATCGGGGGAGTGTGATCGGGGGAGTGTGATTGGGGGAGTGTGATCGGGCGGAGTGTGATCGGGGCGTGTGTGATCAGGGCGAGTGTGATCGGGGGAGTGTGATCAGGGCGAGTGTGATCGGGGCGAGTGTGATCGGGGGAGTGTGATTGGGGGGAGTGTGATCAGGGCGAGTGTGATCGGGGCGAGTGTGATCGGGGGAGTGTGATTGGGGGGAGTGTGATCGGGCGGAGTGTGATCGGGGCGTGTGTGATCAGGGCGAGTGTGATCAGGGGAGTGTGATCAGGGCGAGTGTGATCGGGCCGAGTGTGATCGGGGGAGTGTGATTGGGGGGAGTGTGATCGGGGGGAGTGTGATCAGGCAGATTGTGATCTGGGCGAGTATGATCGGGGCGAGTGTGATCGGGGGGAGTGTGATCAGGGCGAGTATGATCGGGGCGAGTGTGATTGGGGGGAGTGTGATTGGTGGGCGTGTGATTGTGGGGAGTGTGATCGGGGCGAGTGTGATCGGGGGGAGTGTGACCAGGGCGAGTGTGATCGGGGCGAGTGTGATCGGGGGAGTGTGATTGGGGGGAGTGTGATCGGGGCATGTGTGATCAGGGCGAGTGTGATCGGGGGAGTGTGATTGGAGGAGTGTGATCGGGGGAGTGTGATCAGGGGGAGTGTGATCGGGGGTAGTGTGATCGGGGGAGTGTGATCGGGGTGAGTGTGATCGGGGGAGTGTGATCTGGGCGAGTATGATCGGGGCGAGTGTGATCGGGGGGAGTGTGATCAGGGCGAGTATGATCGGGGGGAGTGTGATGGGGGGAGTGTGATTGTGGGGAGTGTGATCGGGGCGAGTGTGATCGGGGGGAGTGTGATCAGGTCGAGTGTGATCGGGGCGAGTGTGATCGGGGGAGTGTGATTGGGGGGAGTGTGATCGGGGGGAGTGTGATCGGGGCGTGTGTGATCAGGGCGAGTGTGATCGGGGTAGTGTGATCGGAGGAGTTTGATCGGGGGAGTGTGATCGGGGCGTGTGTGATCAGGGCGAGTGTGATCGGGGCGAGTGTGATCAGGCCGAGTGTGATCGGGGGGAGTGTGATCGGGGCATTTGATCGGAGGAGTGTGATCTGGGCGAGTGTGATTGGGGGAGTGTGTTCGGGGTGAATGTGATCGGGGGGAGTGTGATCTTTGTGAGTGTGATCGGTGGAGTGTGTTCGGGGCGAGTGTGATCTGGGGGAGTGTGATCGGCGGGAGAGTGATCTGGGGGAGTGTCATTAGGAGGAATGTTATCGGGGGAGTGTGATCGGTGTGAGTGTGATCGGGGGGAGTGTGATGGGTGGGTGTGATTGGGGAGAGTGTGATCGGGGGGGTGTGATCGGGGGGGTGTGATCGGGGGGAGAGTGATCTGGGGGAGTGTCATTAGGAGGAATGTTATCGGGGGAGTGTGATCGGAGTGAGTGTGATCGGGGGGAGTGTGATGGGTGGGTGTGATTGGGGAGAGTGTGATCGGGGGGGTGTGATCGGGGGGGTGTGATCGGGGGGAGTGTGTTCGGGCGAGTGTTATCGGGCAGAGTGTGATCGGGAGAGTGTGATCCAGGGAGTATGGTAGGGGGGAGTGTGATTGGGGGCATGTGATCAGGGGGAGTGTAATCGTGGGGAGTGTGATCCGGTGATTGTGATGGGCGAATGTGATTGTGGGGTGTGTGATTTAGGGATGCAATCGGCTGAGTGGGAACTGGACGAGTGTGATCTGGGGGAGTGTGATTTCTTGGGAGTGTAATCGGGGTAGTGTGATCGGTGTGAGTGTGATCGGGGTGAGTGTGATCGGGGGGCGTGTGATCTGGGGGAGTGTGATCAGGCAGATTGTGATCTGGGCGTGTGTGATCGGGGCGAGACTGATCGTGGCGAATGTGATCAGGGGTAGTGTGATCCGGGGGAATTCTGTTCGGGGGAATGTGATCGGGGCATGTGTAATCAGGGCGAGTATGATCGGGGCGAGTGTGATTGGGGGGAGTGTGATCGGGGGGAAATGTGATCGGGGCGTGTGTGATCGCGGCGAGTTTGATCGGGGCTAGTGTGATTGCGGTGAGTGTGATGTTGGGAGTGTGATCGGGGGGAGGTGTGATCGGGGCGTGTGTGATCAGGGCAAGTGTGATCGGGGTGAGTGTGATTGGGGGAGTGTGATCAGGGGGAAGTGTGATCGGGGCGTGTGTGATCGGGGCGAGTGTAATCGGGGCGAGTGTGATCAGGGCGAGTGTGATCGGAGCAAGTGTGGTTGGGGGGAGTGTGATCAGGGGAAGTGTGATCGGGGCGAGTGTGATCTGGGCGAGTGTGATCGGGGGGAGAGTGATCAGGGGGAGTGTCATTAGGAGGAATGTGATCGGGGGGGTGTGATCGGGGGAGTGTGACCGGGGTGTGTGATCGGGGTGAGTGTGATCGGGGTGAGTGTGATCGGGGAAGTGTGGTCGGGGTGAGTGTGATCGGGGTGAGTGATCGGGGGAGTGTGATCGGGTGAGTGTGATCGGGAGAGTGTGATCGGGGGAGTGTGATTGGGGCGTCTGATCGGACGCGTGTGATCGGGGGGAGTGTGATCGGGGGGAGTGTGATCGGGGGAGTGTGATCGGGGGGTGTGTGATGGGGGGAGTGTGATCGGGGGGAGTGTGATCGGGGGGAGTGTGATCGGGGCGTGTGTGATCAGGGCGAGTATGATCGGGGGAGTGTGATCGGGGGAGTGTGATTGGGGCGAGTGTGATCGGGGGAGTGTGATCGGGGGGAGTGTGATCAGGGCGAGTATGATCGGGGCGAGTGTGTTCGGTGGGAGTGTGATCGGGGGAGTGTGATCGGGGCGTGTGTGATCAGGGCGAGTGTGATCGGCGGAGTGTGATTGGGGCGAGTGTGATCGGGGGAGTGTGATTGGGGCGAGTGTGATCGGGGGAGTGTGATCGGCGGAGTGTGATCGGCGGAGTGTGATTGGGGCGAGTGTGATCGGGGGAGTGTGATCGGGGGGAGTGTGATCAGGGCGAGTGTGATCGGGGCGAGTGTGATCGGGGGAGTGTGATTGGGGGGAGTGTGATCGGGGCGAGTGTGATCGGGGGAGTGTGATTGGGGGAGTGTGATCGGGCGGAGTGTGATCGGGGCGTGTGTGATCAGGGCGAGTGTGATCGGGGGAGTGTGATCAGGGCGAGTGTGATCGGGGCGAGTGTGATCGGGGGAGTGTGATTGGGGGGAGTGTGATCAGGGCGAGTGTGATCGGGGCGAGTGTGATCGGGGGAGTGTGATTGGGGGGAGTGTGATCGGGCGGAGTGTGATCGGGGCGTGTGTGATCAGGGCGAGTGTGATCGGGGGAGTGTGATCAGGGCGAGTGTGATCGGGCCGAGTGTGATCGGGGGAGTGTGATTGGGGGGAGTGTGATCGGGGGGAGTGTGATCAGGCAGATTGTGATCTGGGCGAGTATGATCGGGGCGAGTGTGATCGGGGGGAGTGTGATCAGGGCGAGTATGATCGGGGCGAGTGTGATCGGGGGGAGTGTGATTGGTGGGCGTGTGATTGTGGGGAGTGTGATCGGGGCGAGTGTGATCAGGGCGAGTGTGATCGGGGCGAGTGTGATCGGGGGAGTGTGATTGGGGGGTGTGTGATCGGGGCGAGTGTGATCAGGGCGAGTGTGATCGGGGTAGTGTGATCGGAGGAGTGTGATCGGGGGAGTGTGATCGGGGCGTGTGTGATCAGGGCGAGTGTGATCGGGGCGAGTGTGATCGGGGCCAGTGTGATCGGGGGAGTGTGATCGGGGCGAGTGTGATCAGGGCGAGTGTGATCGGGGTAGTGTGATCGGAGGAGTGTGATCGGGGGAGTGTGATCGGGGCGTGTGTGATCAGGGCGAGTGTGATCGGGGCGAGTGTGATCGGGGCGAGTGTGATCGGGGCCAGTATGATATGAGGGCTGGGGTTGGTAGTGGGGCTTGGGCCGGTCTGGGGAGGGCCTGGAAAGAAGGTGGGATGGAGCTTGGTGGAGGTGAGGTTGGGGTTCGGGTAGGGGCAGGGTTGGGTCTGGGGGTGGGGTGTGGGCAGGGTCGGGTCTGCGGTTGTGCTGGGGGCAGGGTCAGGTCTGGGGGTGGGGCAATGCTGGGGCTGGAGCGGGGCTGGAGATGTGGGGCAAGGGCTGATTGTGGTGGTGAGTGACTCCCAGCATCAAGTGAGCCCATCTCCCGGGATCGGAAAGGTTGGGTAGGGGATCAGTGGCCAGTGAAGCCTACAGGAATGAGACATTCCAGACTCAGGCTGTGGGACCTACATTGCGGGTCCAGGCCTGGAATCCCGCGTAGATCTCTGAAGAATTATTAAAAAGATATTTCAACGAGATTTGATTCTGGGGTGGGTGGGAGCAGCTATTGGAACTGTAAATATTTAAGAAATAACTGAGTATGTTGGCTTGTCACGATATCCTTTAATCCCACTGCAGAAGGTGCTAATATAAAGGTTGATAAAGTTTCTGCCAGTAATGAAGTACAAGATGTTTAACTTGACTATGAACGCTGAGACTGTGCCCCTTTGTCGGCCGATGCTTTTCTATTAGTTGCTCCTGCTTCTCAAGAGACGGAGAAGCAGAAGAAAGAAGCATTGGCTTCTGAGCAAGGACGATGACCAGACACAATAATCTTGCAAGAATCCGCTGATTATTACTGACAGTTGCCTGGCAACGGGTACTGTGATGCTTCACCATAGCAACTGGCCAAATCTGCGGAGCATTTCAACGCAATGCACGCTGAACTGTGTGAAAGTTGGAAGATACTTTCCCATGTGGCGTTCAAGTCCCGATCCACACAGACAGCTTGTCAACAGTCAGTCTGGGGCAGTACCTCGACAGGCCCAAGCCTTAATCCGGGCCCAAGCCTTAATCCGGGCCCAAGCCTTAATCTGGGCCCAAGCCTTAATCTAGGCGTTGCTGCTCTCCAATGTTCAAAACTCTGCAGGCAACAGGATTGAGAGGAGAGTTTGTTTGTAAACATAGCGATGACGACGTTTCCCTCACTGCCGTAAGCAGTTCTGGCCAATCGCTGTTTATTCACAGACTAGCGCCCCGATTTAAACAGAACCCGTCCGGTGGGAACCTTCCAATCTGCAGGAACCGTTCTAGAATCTGTGGAATTTTGGAAAATGACAACCAATGCATCCACTATCTCTATAGCCACCTCTTTTAAAACCCTAGGATGTAGGCCATCGGGTCATGAGAATTTATCGGCTTTCAGTTCCATTAATTTTTCCAGTACTATTTTTTTTACTAATATTACAGGAAACTTTCTGGTATCCGGCACTGACGGGACCGAACTGCTGCCGTTAGATCAAAGCTACTGTATAAACCAGCTCTAATGTTGAAACATACAGAGCTTTTCAGCTCCATGTGAATCAACAAACCCTGTTGCTTAGCAACAGCTTCAAAACAGTCGGCTGCAAGCGTCTCTAGCTGAAGCTGTTGCTTAGCTACAGACCTTGCAGAGCCTGACAGGGAAAAAAAAAGCAACGAAAAGTAAAAGAACTTATAGAAAATAGCTCCTGAATTTTGCCGGTAGATAGAGCTTGCCGGACTTTTAACCTCCGGTTAAACGAAAGTTTCCTGTAATTTCTTTCAGTTGCTCATTCTCTTGGTTCTCCAGTATTTCCAGGAAGATTTTTTCGTCTTCTTCCGTGAAGACAGACACAAAGTATTTGTTTAATTTCTCTGCCAATGCCTTATTCCCCATTATAATTTCTCCTGTCTCAGCCTATAAGGGGCCCACATTTACTTTCACTAATCTTTTCCTTTTTACATATGTAGCCTGGCGAAATGGAGCAGCACAGGACACGAACTTTCGTTTTTGGGGTTTTTTATTCTGTATTAATAACTTGGGTCTAGGTTTAGGATGAAATTGTAAATACATAAAACACAGTCGACAAAATACGGCAGTGGCTTGCTGCAAAACAGAACATGAGGCAAACCACAGGTGAAGGCAGTTAATTAACTAACAATCATTATACAAAACAAAACATATCATACCATACATTCGTATGTCCCGTTATCACTTGTCACCTCTTACAAGCAAACAGAAAGTATTAAACTCGTTCGAAACGTAGCCCCAAGGGCTCAACAACAATTTTAACAAAGGTTAACACCAGCACATGGTGGGACAATCTACAAGCATCCCCGTGATATCGAGTGATTTGGGAAACAATATCACTTTAAAACTATGTCTGGCTGCACTAAATGCTGTTTTAGTTGTACTTTACGCAGACTAAGTTCATTTAAAAAGTCATATTCACCCCAACTCTCCTGAGCACACCCCCCACGCTGGATCTAGAAAATGGAGGCTGTGAAGAAAGGGGAGGTTCCTTTGGCATCACATGGCCTTACCCATAACCCTTTTCTCAAATTCTAAAGGGGAAAATGAACCGCGCCATCTAGTGGACTTAAATATTCACTGCATTTTCCCACTTGGCTACATTCTCCCCTGCTTTAAAGTCAACGTCCTCGGTGACTTAGCACCCGTTTTTCACTTCTTTTACAGCTTCTCGAAAAAATGCAGTACCCAGACTCGATAAAACATGAGAGAACACCTCAGGACTGAGTGAGACTGCATTACAGGCTGACTGAGGCAAATGGTATGGGTTAGGGTTTACCCCAGCATTGGCTCTTTTAGTTCTGCGAGGAGCCGGAATGGGTACCTCAACCTCAGTCCCACACTCAGAAGGGTCTGAATGCTCTGGCTCAGAAACAGCCTCTGATTCCTGTACATCTTGGGCGTTACCAACAGGATCATTGTTTACTTTTTCCTCCTGAGTTAACTCTGGATAGGTGACTTCCTCTACCACAACAAACTCAGTATCAGAGGGCTCTGGCAACGATTCTGTCAAAAGAGTGACAGGGGGTACGGTGACAGGGGACTTGGTTCTCGTCCGCCTAGGCTCAGGGACAGAGGTAACACATGGCCTAAGATTAACTCTATGGACCCTTTTTAAAGGACCGCCCTCTACAGGCTCAACTGCATGTGTAGTACCCTGTACCTCCACCACTCTGTACACAGTAGGACCCCACGCATCCTGAATTTTGTTCCTACCCAAAGGCCTGTGTCGTAAGTATACCAACTGACCCACCTCAATGGTTGGACAGTACACTTTGTCTTTGTTAAGTTCAATTCTTTGAGCTGATTTCTTTTCAGTGTACTCTCTTGCCCTTGCATGTGCCTCCTTCAAACGCTCTTGGTGGACAACCAACCACTCATGTTTCTTGTCTAACACTTGCTCCTGACCTAATAAAGCATCTACAGGAAGGTGTGGATGAACCCCGAAAAGCAGATAGTACGGTGAGTAGCCAGTCGTAGCATGGGGTGTTACATTGTAGGCATACACCAACTCAGATAAGTGCTCAGGCCAGCGGCGCTTCTTTTCTGGAGGCAGTGTACGCAAAAGATCATGTAAAGATCTGTTGAATCTCTCACATTGAGCATTTCCTTCTGGGTGGTGTGGGGTAGTGCGGGTTTTCTTTACACCATAAAGCTTACACAGCTCGGCAATGATTTCACTCTCAAAATTTCGACCTCTGTCTGAATGCAATCTTTCTGGGACCCCATACTTCATGAACCACTCTTTGAGAAGGACTTTTGCCGTGGTATCAGCCTTTTGGTCCCGAGTAGGGAAGGCTTGTGTGAATTTAGTGAAAACATCGGTCACCACTAACACATTCTCACGACCATCGGAGGCCGGTTCCAGCATGGTGAAATCTACAGCAACTACTTCAAGGGGCCGGGAGGCTAGAAATGATTTCATAGGGGCATGTATCTTGGGGTGGGGCATTTTTGTCAAAACACACCTCTCGCATTTCTCGACCCACTGTTCCACATCCCCATACATCCCAACCCAAAAACATCTCTGTCTCAAAAGGTTCTGTGTGCGCTCTATTCCCTGATGGCCCATACGATCATGCACACCTTCAAGCACGACTTCTTTCAAACAAGAGGGCAGTAGTAGCTGGTGACACTCACCAACATGGACATCCTCGATTACACGGTACAACAAACCATCTTGCTCACAAATACGGGGCCACTGCTTTAACGTGGATAATACTAGCTTGGATAACTGCGACCTCTCCTTGTAAGTTGGCCTCCGCTGCTCACCCCAAAACTTCCTAAACACGCTGAGGGTGGGGTCTGTGTCCTGAAACTTACGTAGTTCCTCTTTAGAGTAACCGGGAAGTGTTGGTGTGTTACCCTGCAACTCACTACGCTCAGTACTTTCTTCTGCGTCCGAAACACGGATCTGTCTGACTTTACAGCACTTGACTCCTGCTGTCCCTAAGTCTGGTCCTAGAGCTGTTCCCTTGTGAGTGACATTACATATGGCCACACAACCATCATAGTCCGCATCCCCACTGTCTGACTCGGGCTCCCCTGCTAACGGCTGCCTAGAGAGGGCATCTGCTGCTGCATTACAGCGGCCTGGGCGGTACTTGACGTCAAAGTCAAAAACAGCTAACTGAGCCACCCATCTTTGCTCAACAGCACCTAACTTAGCTGTAGAAAGGTGACACAGGGGGTTGTTATCTGTTATGACAGTGAACTTGGAACCTAGAAGGTAACCTCGAAATTTCTCTGAAACAGCCCATTTGAGGGCGAGGAGCTCTAGTTTCATACTGCTGTAGTTTCTGTCATTTCTTTCAGCATTACGGAGCCTCCTACTGACATATACTATCACTCTCTTCCTATCTCCCTGCTGCTGGTGGAGGATGGCACCTAATCCTAGGTTACTGGCATCCGTCTCTACAATAAAAGGCTGAGTGAAATCTGCGTAACCTAACACTGGAGCACTGATCAGCTTTTCTTTCAGCTGTTCGAAAGCAGCTTGGCACGCAGCTGTCCATGAACCTTCAAACAACCGTTTTGCTTTTGCTGGGCTGTCTTCCCTAAGGCATGCATTGACTACGTCATGGAGAGGGCCAGCTCGTTTAGAAAAATCCTCAATGAACCTCCTGTAATAACTACAGAAACCAAGAAATGACCTCAGATCTTTGACTGTACTGGGGACCGGCCACTTCTTTACGGCGGCAATTTTCTCTGGATCTGTCCCTATACCCTCCCCTGAAATTTGATGCCCAAGGAACCTGACTTCCTGCTGCAGGAAGTGACACTTTTCAAGCTTTACTTTCAACCCTGTCTCTTTCAGTCGTCTTAGAGCTGTCTCAAGCCTCTCTAAATGGTCCGGGAAGGTCTGAGAGAACACAAGGATGTCATCTAAATACACTAATAGGATGTGGAACACTAAGTCGCTCATAGTCGCTTGCATAAGTCGTTGAAAAGTCGCAGGTCCATTACAGACACCAAAAGGCATTCTGAGGTACTCAAAAAGGCCAAAAGGAGTTGTAAAAGCAGTCTTAGGCCTGTCACTTTCACGGACAGCAACCTGGTGGTACCCACTTGCAAGATCAATGGTCGAGAAGAACTTTGCACCATGAAGGGCATCAAAACTCTCGTCAATGCGGGGCAAAGGAAATGCGTCACGTCTGGTTTTTGAGTTTAGTTTCCTAAAGTCAACACATAGTCGTATGTCTCCATCAGTCTTACGAACTACCACTATGGGTGAAGCGTATGAACTATTGCTCTGCTGGATGACACGCTTTCTTAAAAGCTTAGTGATGTGGTCCCTCACCTCTTTGTACAGTGTAGGTGGGATACGACGGTATGGCTCTGTAACTGGTGCGTCATCTACCAAGTTAATCTCATGCTCAACTTTATCAGTGTAGCCTAGGTCCTCATCCTTAAAAGCAAATACTTCCGAATACCTGGCTAAAAGTGCACCTAACTCTGCTTGTTGGCCCTGTGTGCCACCTATGTGTAGTTTGTCCAAAAGCAACTGAATGTCTTGGTCTGTCATCTGTCCTTCTTTTCTGCCAACAGTTACTTCCTCTGTGTCAGCGGAGATGCGTTGAAATCGCACCTCACAGGAGTCCTTGTCTACACACTCTGCCTGAGTCGGAATACCAAGCCTGGTCCTGGGGCTTAACCACACATCCTCCTCAGAGAAATTTACCACCTGCACTGGAAATAAATGTCCCTTTGATTCAACTAGAGTGGGGACAACTACCAGGCCACCTGGCAATGGTGTGTTACCTGGCTCCAACAGCATTTTAGTGCTGCCACCTGACTGAGTTTTAAGTCCCTTTACATAGACTGTAGCTATGGAAGACGCAGGCACATGTACAGCACCCCTACCAGCTACACGGACAGAAGATGACTTTGGAGTGATGTTACACTGTTGTACTTGCTGAAATGCTTCCCTCCAATCTGAATCCAACTTTCCCCCTAGAGTAGTGTCAAACTCAGCATGAACTAGTTGTCTGCATCGGCTGATGATGTTCATACCAATAAGACCTGGTGCTGCAGGCTGTGACTGCTGATGCTCTTTGACTACCAGGAAACCACATTCGGGTAAGGTTATGCCCATAGTTTCAACGTCTAACTCAAGGTAGCCCAAGTAGGGAATGTCCAACCCGTTGGCGGCAGTGATCTTAAGCCACCCGGTTGTAGGCAGCATATCCTCATCCCTCCCAAGTAAGTGCTCTCTGAAAAAAACTTCAGTAATAGTGCTGACTTGGCTCCCGGTATCCAGTAAACAGTTAGCAGTAACCCCCCCAATCTTGAGATCTACTACTGGACGTTTACCTACTGCACGGTCAAGAAATCTGTCACGAATACCAGTACTGTTCTGAGAGCCTGCAGGTTTTCCTCGCATTGCCCGGCTCATGGCAATCGAGGGAGTTAGTTTTCCTGCACCCCAGCCAGCAGTGGTGGATGTGTTTGCTACCTCGTGCTTCTGAGGACACTGTTTGGCAATGTGCCCCGCCCCGTTACACTTAAAGCAAATAGGCTGACCTTCATCAGTGAACTTTGGCTTGGCTCTAGGTTTCCCAACCTTGTCATTACCCGTGTTTTCCTTCTGTAGAGCAAGACCCCGTACTGCCTCTGTTAGTTCCCCGATAGCTTTACCCTGTTCCGCCACCACTTTAAGAACATCTTGTAAAGTGACAGCCTGGCTGCCTGGTACCCCAATGGCAGAACACTGAAGATCCCTCCCCGTACTGTCACACACTACATTCTTGCTCTTTGCAACTTTAGTGCTACAGGGCTGGTCTTCTAAGGACCATAAGACAGCTTCCTCACGTACATCGAACAGGGTAGACTGGGGGTTGTCTCGTACAAACTTGCGCAACTCTCTCCGGAGTGAGGGATCTCTAACACCATCAACAAATCTGTTTCTGACAACCCGTTTTGTGTCCGGCACAGCATCAGGTGATTGCTTTACCAAAGTTCTAATAATCTGAGAGAGTGCATGTGAGTATTCTCGGAAATCTTCACCCTCTTCTTGCTTGCGTCCATAGAAAGTTTCTAACAGCTGGGACTCACTGCGTTTTTCGGTGAAAGCCCCCCTTAGGTAACTGAACAGGTCACTGGGCTGCTTAGACTCTCCACCCAACCGTAACCTAATTTCCTGTAGGGCTGCCCCCCTCAACAAGGATCGAATGAAATCTACCTGCTCTGCAGGAGTCTGATCTCTAGCTCGTAGTACACTTTCAACCTCTTCAATGAACTCATCAACTGAACGACTATCTTTGGATACCTCACCACTGAATGGTTGGATCTGACGCTCTCTGGGTACATACACATATGACTTGGTTGCCCCATTACCTAGAGTGGCAATAATTGCCATTGCTTGGTCATGGTTTTTTTTCAACTCTGAAATCTGTGCCTTGAGTTCATCTATCTGGTTGCCCTCACCCACACTAGAGGTATTGTCCTCACCATCCGAATTGTGAGCTCCACCCGCCTCCTCAGGAGGTTCTAACATGTTGACTCAGTTCACAAGTCCCTGACAGTCACTGAATGGGATGGCCGCTGCGACGATTCTTCTCCAATGGTGTCCCTCCTCGGTGCCTTGATGGGTCCTCTCCCAGATTGGTCCTGGCGCCCTCTGGATCCCGTCTGTCTGGTCTGGTCCTCCTTAGCAACCCCAGGCAGCACTCTCCGTCCGTCTCCAGGTCCACTTGGCACCACACCGCTCTTCCCCCACTGCCGTATTTTATGTAACTTTCCCAAACCTGAGAAACTCCAAGCTAACAGACCCCACTCCTGGTACCAAAATGTGTAGCCTGGCGAAATGGAGCAGCACAGGACACGAACTTTCGTTTTTGGGGTTTTTTATTCTGTATTAATAACTTGGGTCTAGGTTTAGGATGAAATTGTAAATACATAAAATACAGTCGACAAAATACGGCAGTGGCTTGCTGCAAAACAGAACATGAGGCAAACCACAGGTGAAGGCAGTTAATTAACTAACAATCATTATACAAAACAAAACATATCATACCATACATTCGTATGTCCCGTTATCACTTGTCACCTCTTACAAGCAAACAGAAAGTATTAAACTCGTTCGAAACGTAGCCCCAAGGGCTCAACAACAATTTTAACAAAGGTTAACACCAACACATGGTGGGACAATCTACAAGCATCCCCGTGATATCGAGTGATTTGGGAAACAATATCACTTTAAAACTATGTCTGGCTGCACTAAATGCTGTTTTAGTTGTACTTTACGCAGACTAAGTTCATTTAAAAAGTCATATTCACCCCAACTCTCCTGAGCACACCCCCCACGCTGGATCTAGAAAATGGAGGCTGTGAAGAAAGGGGAGGTTCCTTTGGCATCACATAACCCTTTTCTCAAATTCTAAAGGGGAAAATGAACCGCGCCATCTAGTGGACTTAAATATTCACTGCATTTTCCCACTTGGCTACACATACCTATGGAATCTTTTACAGTCTGTTTTTATGTCTCTCGCTAGTTTACTCTCATA
The DNA here is from genome assembly GCF_052327205.1 of Somniosus microcephalus. Lineage (NCBI taxonomy): Eukaryota > Metazoa > Chordata > Chondrichthyes > Squaliformes > Somniosidae > Somniosus > Somniosus microcephalus. The sequence goes on along the minus strand of NC_140999.1, from coordinate 74,308,051 downwards.
TTCTATTTTCCTTTTCTTTATCAATTTCTTGGCCCTCCTTTGCTGAATTCTAAAATTCTCCCAATCCTCAGGCTTACTGCTCTTTTTGGCAGCGTTATAATCCTCTTCCTTTGATCTAATACTATCTTTAACTTCTCATGTTAGCCACGGTTGGACCACTTTTCCTTTGGGGTTTTTATGTTGTAAATGCTAGCCATTGCTTGTCTACCATCATACCTTTTAATGTAGTTTCCCAATCTATCTTAGCCAACTCGCCCCTCATACCTACATAGTTTACTTTGTTTAGATTTATGACCCTAGTTTCAGATTTAACTAAATCACTCTCAAACTTAATATAAAATTCTATCATATTGTGGTCACTCTTCCCTGAAGGCCCCTTTACTACAAGGTTATTAATTAACCCTTTCTCATTGCACAATACTAGATCTAAAATAGCCTGTTCCCTAGTTGGTTCCTCAACATACTGATCTAGGGAGCAAAGGCGGATAAATGGAGCTGAGGTGCAGATCAGCCATGATTTGATTGAATGGTGGAATAGGCTGGAGGGGCTGAATGGCCTCCTCCTGTTCTATGTGACGATGTAAGAGATGTGAGATCTAAGAGACTAGCACACTGATGAGTCTCCAGTCATTGCTCTCCTCTCCCCGACCTTTCCTTGGTGCATTAGATGTCCAAGAGTATCAGCTGTTTGAGTGGGAACCTGAGGCTAAAGTCCCATGCAGCTGTGGGTTGAATGCTCCTTTGAATTACCCTCCCATTTAGGAGCAGATTTGGGGCATAAATTGGAGTAAAATAGGTTCCTAAAAGGACACCATAGTAAATCTGCTGCTAAAAACTGCAGCAGAATTATCCTCCCACAATATTGCCAGCCTTAAAGGGGCCGCTGGATGCTGCCAGCAAAAGAGGAAGTAAAATAACGTCTTATTTACCTGGACACGCAGCCAGAAGGCGGCTGGATCCACATTAAACCTCCGGCCGCTGCTCATGCCCACATGATGCTCGTCAGTTCCGGCCCCTGCGGACCGCAGCCAATGTCAGGCGTGGACCAATTTCTGGGCAGTTAATCAGTCGCTGACGGAGCTGCTGAGGCATTTCAGGCACTTTCTGTTTCCGTTCCACGTGCCCATTTTACACGGGCGAGGAGCCACGTGACACCGACTGTAATTCATTTTACGACCTGAAGGAGGCGGGCGCAGCCTCCCGGTGCCCGGCTAGTTTACCTTCGCTGGGCATGAGGCAGGAAATCTCCTTGGACGATCGGGGCCTACAGATCGGCAAATCATACCAGCGAGTTCCAACTGCATCGGAAGTTATTTTAAACTTGTATCAAACCTTGGTTAGACCACACTTGGAGTAAGAACATACGAACATAAGAAATAGGAGCAGGAGTAGGCCATTCGGCCCTTCGAGCCTGCTCCGCCATTCAATGAGATCATGGCTGATCTGCCTCAACTCCATTCACCGGCCCTATCACCATATCCCTTGATGCCTTTACTAGTCAGAAATCTATTGACTCCTGTTTTGAATATACCCAATGACTGAGCCTCCACAGCCCTCTGGGGTAGAGAATTCCAAAGATTCACCACCCTCTGAGAAAAATTCTTCTCATCTCAGTCCTGAATGGTCTACCCTTTATCCTGAGGCTGTGGCCCCTGGTTCTAGACTCCCCAGCCAAGGGAAACATTCTCCCAACATCCACCCTATCAAGCCCTGTAATAATTTTGTATGCTTCAATGAGATCCCCTCTCATTCTTCTGAATTGAAGAGAATACAGGCCTAGTTTACTCAATCTCTTCTCATACGACAGTCCCGCCACCCCAGGAATCAGTCTCGTGAACCTTCGCTGCACTCCCTCTGTGGCAAGTATATCCTTCCTTAGGTAAGGAGACCAAAATTGTACACAGTACTCCAGGTGTGGTCTCACCAAGGCCCTATATAATTGGAGTAAGATTTCTTTACTCCTTTGCTCAAATCCTCTTGTAATGAAGGCCAGCATACCATTTGCCTTCCTAATGGCTTGCTGCACCTGCACATTCACTTTCAGTAACTCATGTACAAGAACACCCGGTCCCTTTGAGCATCTGCATTCCCCAACCTTTCACCATTTAGGAAATACTCTGCCTTCTCTGTTTTTTCTACCAAAGTGGATAAGTTCACATTTATCCACATTATATTCCATCTGTCACATTCTCACCCACTCACTGTGTACTGTGAACAGTTCTGGTCTCCATATTATAAAAAGGATATAGAGGCTCTGGACAAGGTGCAAAAAAGATTTACAAGGATGATACCAGAAATGCAAGGGTATACATATCAGGAAAGGATGAATAGGCTGGGTCTCTTTTCTCTTGATAAAAGAAGGCTGAGGGGTGACCTAATAGAGGTCTTTAAAATTATGAAAGGTTTTGATAGAGTGGATACAGAGGGAATGTTTCCACTTGTGGGGAAGAGCAAAACTAGAGGCCATCAATATAAGATATTCACCAAGAAATCCAATAGGGAATTCAGGAAAAACTTCTTTACCCAGAGAGTGGTGAGAATGTGGAACTCGCTACCACAGCGAGTGGTTGAAGCGAATAGTGTAGATGCATTTAAGGGGAGGCTAGACAAACATATGAGGGAGAAGCCATAAAAGGATGTGCTGATAGGGTGAGATGAAGAGGGGCGGGAGGAGTCTCGAGTGGAGCATAAACACTGGCATGGACTGGTTGGGCCGAATGGCCTGTTTCTGTGCTGTACATTCTGTGTAATAGATGCTGCTGACATTTGTTAGCTCTTCACGCTTCACTATCACAGATTAATATAGAATGTGACTACCATGACTAGGTTAAAGCCTTGCAACTCACTCCTGTGGATCAGTATGGGCATAACTCAAACCAATTAGAAAGTTTGGCCCATGTCAGTAACATCAAATTAAACCATTTTCCTAGCACAAAGAGGTTAACACTGTGGCTCGGGGTTCCTAAAAGGAAATTTAAACTCCTACGCTTCCTGGACGTCTTATCTGAGGCTCTCCAGCTAGCTGTGGGTTCCTGTGGCAAAGGTTACTGTTGGTCAATGGAGAGCCCAATTTCAGTGTTTCAACCTTGTACAGAAGGAGCTGATTGTGAGTAAAAGTGGGTGCACATTGCCCTCTGCTGCTGCTTTGCGGTACAGCAGAATACATTTTAAAAAGAAAGACTGCCATTTAATATATCACCCTTCACGTCCTCAGGATGTCCCAGGAAGCTTTATGTACATTGGAACTCAGGAACAGGAGGAGGCCATTCAGCCCCTGGAGCCTGTTCCGCCATTCAATGAGATCATGGCTGATCTGTACCTCAACTCCATCTACCCACCTTGGTTTCATATCCCTTAACACCCTTGCCTAACAAAAATCTATCAATCTCAGTCTTGAAATTTTCAACAGCTTTTTGGGGGAGAGAGTTCCAGATTTCCACTACCTTTGTGTGAAGATGTGCTCCCTGACATCACCCCTGAATGGCCTGGCTCTCATTTGGACTCCCCCAACAGAGGAAATAGTTTCTCTCTATCTACCCCCTCAAATATTTCAATCATCTGAAACAACTCAGTTAGATCACCCTTCAATCTTCTATACTCAAGGAATACAAGCCCTGTGTGCAACCTGTCCTCACAATCTAACCCTTTTAACCCCGGTATTACTCTGTGAAGTGCCTTGGGACATTTTGCTACGTTAAGGCACTTTATACTGTAGTTGTATTGGATAGCCTGCCACCTTCCACCCTCCATAAACTGGAGCTCATTCAAAACTCGGCTACCCATGTCCTAACTTGCACCAAGTCCCGTTCGACCATCACCCCTGTGCTCACTGACCTACATTGGCTGCCAGTCCGGCAACGCCTCGATTTTAAAATTCTCATCCTTGTTTTCAAATCCCTCCATGGCCTCGTCCCTCCCAATCTCTGTAATCTCCTGCAGCCCCACAACCCCCCCCCCCGAGATATCTGCGCTCATCTAATTCTGACCTCTTGCGTTTCCCTAATTTCCATCGCTCAACCATTGGTGGCCGTGCCTTCAGCTGCCTAGGCCCTAAGCTCTGGAATTCCCTGCCTAAACCTGTCCGCCTCTCGATCTCTCTTTCCTCCTCTAAGACGCTGCTTAAAATCTACCTCGTTGACCAAGCTGTCCTAATATCTCCTTATGTGGCCCGGTGTAAAATTTTGTTTGATAATTGCTCCTGTGAAGCGTCTTGGGACATTTTACTACATTAAAGGTGCTATATAAATGTAAGTAGTTGTTGTTGTTGAATCTGCGCTGCTTCCCTTCCGAGACCAATATATCCTTGCTGAGGTTTGGTGCCCAGACTGTACACAGTGTCCAGATGGAGTCTCACTAGAGAGCTGTACAGCTGTAACAGAATTTTGTATTCCCACCATCTGAGATAAAGGCCAACATTCCATTCGGCTTCCATTATTTTTTGCACCTGTCCACTAGCTTTTAGTGATTTCTGCACTTGGACCCCTAAATCTCTTGGCTCCTCCACAATTCCCAGCTTCTCGCCATTTAGAAAATGCTCTGATCTCTTTCTTAGATCCAAAGAGGATGACCTCACACTTTTCCACATTGAACTCCATCTGCCACAGTTTTGTCCCCTCACTTAATCTGCCAATGTCTCTTTGCAACTTTCTGCACCATCTACACTATTTACTGTGCCACCTAACTTAGTGTCGTCAGCAAACTTGGATTTTTGACTCTCTATTCCTTCACCAAAGTCATTTATAAATAGTGAAAAGCTGAGGCCTTAGTACAGATCCCTGGGGGACACCACTAGTCACATCCTGTCTCCTACCTTCTAACGAATTTTCTACCCATACAACAAGAAAAACAACAACTTGTATTTCTATAGCGCCTTTAATGTAGTAAACCGTCCCAAGGCCCTTCACAGGAGCGATTATCAGACACGATTTGACAGCGAGCCACTTAAGGAGATAGTAGGGCAGATGACCAAAGGCTTGGTCAGAGGTAGGAGTTAAGGAGCGTCTTAAAGGAGGAAAGGAAGAAAGGTGGAGAGGTTTAAGGAGGGAATTCCTGAGCTTAGGGCCGAGGCAGCTAAAGGCACGACCACCAAGAGTGGGGTGATGGAAATCGGGGATACTCAAGAGGCCAGGATTGGAGGAGCGCAGAGATCTCGGAGGGTTGTAGGGCTGGAGGAGGTTACAGAGGTAGGAAAGGGCAAGGCCATGGAGGGATTTGAACACAAGGATGAGAATTTTAAAATTGAGGAGTTGCTGGACCGGGAGCCAATGTAGGTCAGCGAGCACGTGGGTGATGGGTGAATGGGACTTGGTGCAAGTTAGGATACGAGCAGCCGAGTTTTGGATGAGCTCGAGTTTATGGAAGGTGGAAGATGGGGGACCAGCCAGGAGAGCGTTGGAATAGTCGAGTCTGGAGGTAACAAAGGCATGGAGGAGGGTTTCAGCAGCGAATGAGCTGAGGCAGGGGGGGAGACAGGCGATGTTACAGAGGTGGAAATAGGCAGTCTTGGTGATGGAGAGGATATGGGGTCAGAAGCTCAGCTCAGGGTTAAATAGAACGCCGAGATTGCAAACAGTCTGGTTCAAACTGAGACATTGGCCAGGGAGAGGGATAGCGTCGATGGCCAGGGAACGGAGTTTGTGGCGGGGACCGAAAACAATGGCTTAGGTCTTCCCAATAAGTAATTGGAGGAAATCTCTGCTCATCCAGTGTCGGACAAGCAGTGTGCCAAATCAGAGGCAGTGGAGGGGTCGAGAGAGGTGGTGGTGAGGTAGAGCTGAGTGTTGTCAGCGTACATGTGGAAACTGACATTGTGGCCTAGAAATTCATTGACGCCACTTTTGGGGCGCAAAAGTGGGGCGTCCGCTAAAGTTTGCGGCCGCCGCCAAATCTAGGCCACTTCTCCGATATTCATTAGCTTCGCCCTACTAGTTCGGGCGAGCGCTAAAACTGCTGCTGGACGCCTCTCTTTGGGCGCTAAGCCGGAGGTGGTGATCGATAGCACCGAGGCCGGGCGCAGCGCAGGTGCGGCCATCTCGTGATTGACAGCAGACACCCTGGCGCCGGCCAGCTCTTAAGGGGGAAGGGTCGACTGTGTCTGCTGCCACGCCCTGGATAGTGGAGCCCTCCAGCTAGGCCTGAACACTGCTGCTGGACCCAAATAGCACCTGAAGACATGGAGAAGGCCGGTGAACGTGTGCAGCGCTTCTCAGAGCGTGATCTGAGTGTGCTGCTTGCTGCTGTGGAGAAGAGGCGCCATGTTTTGTACCCGGACAATGGCAAGAAGGCGACGGTCCGCGTCTACAGGAGAGCCTGGAAGCATGTCGCCAGCAAGCTGTCAGCCAACAGCGACATCCCCAGGACCGGTGCCCAATGCCGCAAAAAGTTAAATGACCTCACACGCATTGTCAGGGTGAGTACCCTTTCCAATGACCTCCTCATCCTTGCATGTGCACCTCACATTATGGGCAAAGGGACCTGAAAGCTGTAATGGCCAGCCTTCATCCAGCAGCTATGGGACAGGCATGAGCATCAATTGCACATTCTGCACTTAACACACTGGCCAAGCTATTCCACCATGGGAGGCATTGCACACCAGATCATGGCGACACACTGGCCAGGCTATTCCACCATGGGAGGCAGTGCACACAAGATCACGGCGACACACTGTACTTAGAGGCCGTCCTTTCTCTTGCAGGCCAAGCTGGCGAATAATCGCAAGAGCCGGACTGCGACCGGGGGAGGCCGACCCCATATCCAGCCACTCACCGACCTGCAACATCGCGTGGAGCACCTCATGGGTGGCCGGGTGATTGGGCCCGTTGCATGTGGCGATGCCGACCCTGTTCTGGGCAGCAATGGTAAGGGCATCACCTTTTGCACCTCTCTCGTCCCACTTGCACATCAGATCTACATCCTTTGCCACTGTCCGACCAATGCGCTGAATGCCACCACTCATGCATCCCGCACTGACGCCCTCTCCTCACTCTAAAGCTACTCTTGTGCCTTCCTGCTTTCAGATGGTCAAGAGGAGGTCCCTCAACTTGCCAGTGACAGACCCTCCGAGGAGGAGCAGGAGGAGGAGCAAGAGGAAGGCGGCCCATCAGGGGAACCCTCAGCTGCGGCCACCCAGGCCACTGTAGGGGACACGTCTTCCCTGGAGGGCAGCGTGGCGGAAGTGTCGAAGGGGAGGGGAGCTCCTGGGACCTGCATGCTGCAGAAAGGCGGGAGGGGGGTGGAAGCTCGGCGGCCTTCTCCCCAGAGGGGGGATGCATCGGAGGGGAGTCCAATTGCTGGGCCCAGCGGCCTCCAGCAATGCAGGAAGGGTCGGCCAGCTTGGCGGCCTTCTCCCCAGAGGGAGAGTCCGGCCTCCAGTCAGGAGATGCTCTTCGCCGAGGAAATGGAACGCCTCGAAGACTTGTCCGCGGACTTGGAGCGCCGGCACACGGAGCTCATGGCGGCAGTGGCACGGTTGCCTGAGTCCATCGATTCCCTCTCTCGGAGTGTGGCCGAGTGCGGGCCCTTAGAGGCCACCAGTCGGGCGGAATACCGGGCAGATCTGTCAGCGACTGGCCAGGTAATCAGTGGAGCCGTCCAGTCACTGGCTGCTCTGCTGCAGTCAGTGAACAGATCAACACGGGCACTCACTGCTGCCACACTCGCTGTGTCAGCCAGGCATCGCCAGGGCACCCGGCGCGCTGCAGCAGCACAGCGGTCTGTCCCTCGGCAGATTGGTGCGCATGCTGCAGCGCTGGCCCGGGCGAGTGCCAGTGTCTCAGGTGACCAGCGAGCGCCTGCCATCCGCCAGCTTGCCGCCATTCCTCCAGCCGCCACTGCCACTCCCCCAGTGGAGCTGCCTGGAGCTGCTGCAGCGACTGATGCTGGCCAGCCACAGCTGCAGCAATCAACAGCTGCCCGCTCGACGGCCAGACCTCGACTAGGCCGACCCCCAAGGGCATTTGCCGTCACGACATGTGCCCCTCAGGAGCCTGCCCCCAGCCTTGCAGCAGCCAATGGCCTTACTTTGAGGTGGAGCAGCAGGGCGGGCAGGGGCCACCCAAAGATGGCCAAGGCATCGTCCTAGCGGGCCAAATAGTCGAATGTGTGGCCATTTGTGTTTGTTTCTTGAGGCCGAGAATTGGATGTTTGTTTTTTGAAGGCCGATGATGTGATGTTTGTTTTTGACGAAGGCCGAGAATGACGGCCATTTTAGTTGCCCTATTTTGTTAATCCTCTCCAGGTTGTGGGAGCGAGTAATGTGTTTGAGTGTTTTTTGGGGGTTTCGTCTGTTTTTGGTTTTCATGTGGGAAGGGCCCAGAGTTTGTAAAATAAAGCATTTTATTTATTCACATTGTCCATGTTTGATCTTTGAAGTGTTTGTTGCCTTAACCGGCTGAGGGCTTGCGGAGCGGCTGCAATCATGTTCTATCATTGGCACAAGCCATTCCCTGACAGGGGGCCTAGAAGTGACGTTCAATAAGCCGCCGACGGGCGGCCCTTGGACCTTGTGCGTCCCTCCTGGGCTGGTACTCCTCGTCCTCGTCGTCCTCATGCTCCTCCTGCTCCTCCTCCTGAGGTGGTGGTCCAACGTGAGGTGGCAGTGCCTGAGTCCTGCGGATAGCCAGGTTGTGCAGCATGCAGCAAACGATGACGAATTGGGAGACTCGATCCTGCGAATACTGGAGGGCTCCCCCGGAGCGATCGAGACAGCGGAACCGTTGCTTGAGCACGCCGGTTGTTTGTTCTATGAGGTTCCTCGTCGCTTGATGGCTCTCGTTGTATGCCTCTTCAGCAGGGGTCGTGGGCGCGCGGAGCGGGGTCATGAGCCAGGTACACAAAGGATAGCCTTTGTCCCCGATAAGCCATCCTCTTGGGGGAGGCTGTGCCTGGAACATGTCAGCCACAGTTGTCTGTCGCAGGATAAAGGCATCGTGGCTGCTGCCTGGCAAGCGGGCATTGACAGCTAGGATGCGCTGCCTGTGGTCACACACCAGCTGTACATTGAGGGAATGGTAGCCCTTCCGGTTGCGGTACTCCTCGGCATGCTCAAGAGGTGCCCGCAAAGCCACATGCGTGCAGTCAATGGCGCCCTGCACCATGGGGAAGCCCGCTATTCTTGCAAACCCCACTGCACGCTGCTGCTGCTTGTCCAGGGTCATGGGGAAGGAGATGAATTGATGTCTCCTTCTGAAAAGGGCTTCGGTCACCTGGCGGATGCAGCAATGCACGGCGAACTGGGAGATGTTAGCGATGTCCCCAGTAGCGGATTGGAAGGAGCCGGAGGCATAGAAGTTGAGAGCCATCGTCACCTTCACTGCCACCGACAGAGACGTCCTGCGCATCAGCTGTGGCTGCAGATCTCTCTGAAGCAGCCGGCAGATGTCTGCAACCACCTCCCTTCGGAATCGCAGCCTCCTAACACACATCGCGGCAGACATGGTCAGATAGGAGGTCTGCTGGCGGTATACCCTGCGTGGGTAAGACCTCAGTTGGCGACGCCTGTTACCCCCTCTGCGTCTAGCCAGGGCTGCCACTCTCTCACGGCGTCTGTAAGCCCTTCTGGCATAAGGCTGAAATTCAGCGTTGCCACCCAATGCAGCCCCCATTATATGCTGGCAAACACTGAGCTCTGAATGAAGGCAAAGATAATTGGTAAGCTTTGGCCTGAGCCAAAAATACCTGTCCAAGTGTTGGTCCAAACCAGTAAACTCTCCTCCTTGGTCTCTGTCCAAAAAACCGTTGCACAAGAGTGAATGCTGCAAAATGGCTGGCCTTTATACTGCTGGGTAAGTGCCCTTTAATTAGCGCTCCCCGCGGCCCGGCTGGCCTGTGTACCGTTCCACTTCACAGTCGCTCGGGCCGCCCGGCGCACAATGGGCCGGCACGAGTGAAGTTCCGGTTTGGGGCGCACAAAGGGTGTTGCACTATTAAATGACGTCATGATCTGCGCGCGCATCAGGGCGCGCGCTAAGACTTTGCGCCGGCGCTAAATGTGTCCTGAAGTTGGGGAGAGGTGCAAATCGCGCTGCGCCCGGGCGATAAGCGCCTAGCGCTCGAGATCTACTCCTCCTAAGGCGCTAACGGCTGGCGCGCCCAACTGAATTTCTAGGCCTGTGTCTTTTGATGATGTCGCCAAGTGGCAACATTTAGATGAGAAATATGAGGGGCCAAGGATAGATCCTGTGGGGGGACCCCAGAGCAATGTTCCCCCTAATAGTTTTTTGGGTGCGCAGCCCCTTTAAGGGGCTTCGCGGCCCAGTCACAGTTTTGCGCACGCATGAAATTTAAGATTGAAAAAGCCGGTCCCGGGCTGCACAGCTCAGAGGGAACGTTACTCGAGAGGTAACGCTGCAGGAGCGGGAAGAGAAGCCATTGCAAGAGGTTCTGTGGATAGATAAGAATGGAAGCAGACGAGGGCAGTCCCACCCAGCTGGACGACGGAGGAGGGGTTGGAGGAGATGGTGTGGTCAACCGTGTCAAAGGCTGCAGAAAGGTCGAGGAGGGATCGTTTAAAAGGGTCATATTCACATAGGATGTCATTTGTGACTTTGATGAGAGCCGTTTTGGTACTGTGGCAGGGCGGAAATCTGATTGGAGGGATTCAAACATGGAGTTGCAGGAAAGATGGGCAGGGATTTGAGAGGCGGCAACACATTCAAGGACTGTGGAGAGGAAAGGGAGGTTGGAGATGGGGCGCTCGCTTGCAAGGATGGTGGGGTCAAGGGTGAATTTTTTGAAGAGGGGTGGTGACGGCAGATTTGAAAGGGAGGGAATTGTTAAAAATATCAGCTAACATGGGGGCCAGGAAGGAAAGGTGGGTGGTCTAGTAATTTGGTGGGAATAGGGTCGAGAGAGCAGGAGGTGGGTCTCTTGGATAAGATGAGTTCGGAAAGGGCATGAGGGGAGATAGGAGTGAAACTAGAGAAAGATGTGAGTTCAGGGTTGTGGGTTCAAGACCCACGCCAGATACCTGAGCCCATAATCTAGGCTGACACTCCAGTGCAGTACTGAGGGAGTGCGGCACTGTCAGAGGTGACACCTTTCAGATGAGACGTTAAACTGAGGCCCCGTCTGCTCTCTCAGGTGGATGTAAAAGATCCCGTGGTGATATTTCGAAGAAGGGCAGAAGAGTTCTCCCGATGTCCTGGTTGATATTTATCCCTCAACCAACATTACTAAAAAAAAGATTGTCTGGTCATTATCTCATTGCTGTTTGTGGGATCTTGCTGTGCTCAAATTGGCTGCTGCATTTCCTACATTACAACAGTGATTACACTTCAAAAGTACTTCATTGGCTGTAAAGTGCTTTGGAGGGTCCTGAGGTTGGGATAGGCACTATAGAAATGCAAGTCTTTCTTTCTTACAAATGAATCATGGGAGCTTCCTGGTAGCACAGATTCACAAGCAAAATTATGTGATTGACATCACACACCAGCTGTGCGTTAATAGGGGTTGTGCTAAGGGCCTTCAGTACCACATGCTACCTGGGGAAATGCTGCTATCCCATGAAAGATAACTGACTGCTCTCTTTGCTTGGCAGAGTCATCAAGAAGGTGAACAGAACATCGGTGACCTTCTTAATACAGCGCTGCACAGACTGTGACTGAGGTGATCCGAGACTGCCTGAGGTAAAAACTCAGCCAGTGCTCTGGTCCCTGGTCATCAAGGCTACGATGGGGGAGGGGCCACTCTTCTCCCGTTGGACACGAGTAACCCGCTGGATGTCAACTCAGCATTCAGAGACCGGAACTCTAGACTCCGACGTTAAGGCAACACCTAAAATAATACAAATTAGGAACATAGGAACAGGTGGAGGTCATTCAGCCCCTCGAGGCTGTTCCACCATTCAGTGAGATCATGGCTGATCTGTGACCTAACTCCATATACCCGCCTTTGGCCCATATCCCTTAATATCTTTGGTTAACAAAAAGCTATCAATCTCCGATTTAAAATTAACAACTGATCTAGCATTAATTGCATTTGCAGAAGTGAGCTGCAAACTTCTACCACCCTTTGTGTGTAGATTAATGAATTAATAATCCCTAAAGAAAATATTAAGTAAATAAAAAGGAAATCAAAAGGAAGCTGCCGGCATTTAAAGAAAGGTAAAGTAAAAGGGGGCAACGGAAGAATTCTAACAAAAAAGGGAAACTGCAAGAGAAGGAAAACTGATTGCGACCTTGAGGTGTGTTAGCTGCAGGAGGTGATACCATGGAGATGTGGAAACTGTGTGTTAATCAGTGAGCTTAAAGATCGGGTTCTGGCCTTAGAGAGCACAGTACAGGAATACACAGGGGCAGACAGAAGGGTGGGGGGTTCTGAAGGGGAGTGGGTACTATTAGATTCAGTAAGTGAGACTCCCCGAGTAAGTGACATGGCCAGGCTAGAGTCAGACCTGGAGAGTGAACCTTCAGGGGATTGGAGCTAGAGACCAGTACGACCAAGGATCAAGGGTTGTCATGACAGAGGCGGACAGTTTATGAAAGACGCCATGGTAATAGAGATACCGGCTGGAGTATGGTTGACAACAGAAGCAAGAAACCTAAGAGACCCTGTGCAGGTACCCGAGAGATCACACTGGGGAACAGATACCAGAGCACACAAGGACCGGCTGTGCCCCCAAGGGCAGCAGGGCCACACCACCCTCCCGGGATTGAGTACTTAATCCAGCTCCATCTCTGCTCCAAAAACAGCTGGGTCCAGCTCCATCTCTTGGATCTATCTCCATTTCACGCCTAAACCAGCGTCTAAACCACTCCAATCTCTCATACAAACAGCTGGATCTATCTCTATCGCTTGCTCCAAAGAACAGCTGGATCCACCCTGAACTCTTACTCCAATAACAAATGGATCCATTTCCAAATCTTGTGTCGAAGAAGCTGGATCTATCTCCATCTCTTGTGTTTAATATAGTTGGATCGATTCCCTTCTCTTCCCCATAAACAGCTGGATCCTACACCAGCTCTTGTGCCCAAAACAATTGGCTCTGATCTCCAAATTAAGGGTGTGGATTGCTTACTGCCAGCTCTCAATGGGCAGGACTGATTGATGTTACACCCAAGGGGATGTTCCAACTACCCACCACCCCCCACCCCCCCACCCCACCTCCCCCACCCCACACCCCAGCCAATTATTGTCAAAGTTTGAGATCATCCGGGTTGATCGGCTACCAAAGAACATCACAGGCAATCTTCAACTTGGCACATTCCATTAACACAATGAAGAGAGCACAACTACGAATAATTTATTTTGTCTGAAAGTTTGATTCAACGAGTCTTAATTTGCATTAACCTACTGTTTAATTAACGTCACTACCCTCCTTTACAGGGAAAATCCCACAAACCAGCACTTCAGACAATAATAATAATAATTCAACTTTATTGTCATTGTACAATGCACAACGAAATGTGATCTTGCAAGCTCCCATGAGTCCAGTACAAATAACATTAACATTAAACGTAAATAGCACCGTCCTGGGAGAAGCAAAGCCGCTGCGTCTGTGCGCGCCGCCATTCCATTTCCACCATTCCTCCTGTCCGACAATCTTCAGCCTAACGCCCGGGCCTGCTCACCAGCCGCCCCTCCCGGGGCTCCTTCCAGTGACCTTCTGCACCTGGTCTTCCGTGATGGTCACCCCTACCAGGTACTAACCAGGCCTGGCTCTGCTTAGCTTCCAAAGCCTTGCCAGTGACCCTGTCCCTAGTCCCAGGAACAAGAACTGGTCAGAACTTCGCCATCTACAGAGGTCTAGCACTGGAGCATGTTCACCGTGGCTCAGCGCACTCACCTCTCAGTCGGTTGGTCGTGGGTTCAAGTCCCACTCCAGAGACTTGAACACAATATCCAGGCTGACACTCCAGTGCAGTACAGAGGGAGTGCTGCACTGTCAGAGGTGCCATTTTTCAGATGAAACATTAAACCGAGGCCCCATTGCCCTATCAGGTGGATATAAAAGATCCCACGGCACTATTCGTAGAAGTGCACGGGAGTTCCAGCCAATATTATCCCTAAAACAGATTGTCTGGTCATTTATGGAGGCACCTCCACAGCCAAGAGCAGAGCAAGGCACTGACAATAAGCCACGGCTATCATTGCTACAGCACTACTGCAGACAAAGGAGTGATACGACAGGCACTGATAGACAAAGGTTGAGATTGTGCTTATCCACCCAGTGTAGTAGTCAGCCCCACATTTACACAATGCACTGACCTGAAGCATCTTCAGTTCCGACCTTTGCACAAACTCAACTCCCACCCTGTCCATCCTCTGACTTGTCAACAAAAACAACAACAACTTGGATTTATACGGCACCTTTAACGTAGTAAAACGTCCCAAGGTGCTTCATAGGAATATTAGCAGTCAAAATTTGACATTGAGTCACATTACGGAGAGATTTAGGGAGAGAATTCCAGAGCTTAGGGCCCAGGCAGCTAAAGGCACGGCCGTCAATGGTGGAGCGAAGGAAATCGGGGATGCGTGAGAGGCCAGAGCTGGAGTAAAGCGGAGATCTCGGAGGGTTGCAGGGTTTATTCTGCACCATCAGAAGAAATCTATTTGGGCACAGTTGAAATTAAGTGCAACTAGATTCACGAATGCAAAAGCAAAATACTGTGGATGCTGGAAATCTGAAATAAAAACAGAAAATGCTGAAAATACTCAGCAAGTCAGGCAGCATCTGTGGAGAGAGAAACAGAGTTAACGTTTCGGGTCGATGACCCTTCGTCAGAACTGGAAAAAGCGGGAAATGTAACAGGTTTTTAAGCAAGTGCAGGGGCAGGGAGATGGGGGGAGGAAAGAACAAAAGGGAAGGTCTGTGATAGGATGGAAGGCAGGAGAGATTAAATGACAAAAGGGATGATGGTGCAAGGCAAAAGGAGATGGTAATGGGACAAGTTAAGAAACAAAAGATGACTCTAGATGAGGTGTAAATGGCAATGGTAGAATGATCGATAGCTGCCATTAGATTTGCGAATGATTAGTGGGTGTTGTGTTTTGCCCCAGTGATTCCCCTGGTGATGTGCTGCACATCCCACTCTTGTACTCCTTCTAGATCCTTCGCTGCTGGCAGGGCTCAATGAGGTAGTGGGCTGTCGGGTGTGAGTGGGAGCCTCTTGATATTGAGAAGGCCCTGTACCCTTCTGGGTCATGCGATAAAAATAACTTACAAAAGCAGCAGCCAATTTGTGCACACCAAGATCCCACAAACAGCAATGAGTTGAGGACCAAATCACCTTTTGGGTGTAATGGCTGAGGGATAAATGTTGACCAGGACACTGGAAAAACTGGTGTGAGTGACTGAGTGGGTGAGTGAGCATGACTGGCAATGAGTGAGTGACAGTGAGTAGTGAGTGACAGTGAGTGAGTGACAGTGAGTGAGTTGGTGAGTGAGTGACAGTGAGTGAGTGACAGTGAATGAGTGACAGTGAATGAGTTGGTGAGTGAGTGACAGTGAGTGAGTGAGTGACAGTGAGTGAGTGACAGTGAGTGAGTGACAGTGAATGGGTGACAGTGAGTGAGTGACAGTGAGTGAGTGAGTGACAGTGAGTGAGTGACAGTGAGTGAGTGACAGTGAATGGGTGACAGTGAGTGAGTGACAGTGAGTGTGTGACAGTGAGTGACAGTGAGTGAGTGACAGTGAGTGAGTGACAGTGAGTGAGTGACAGTGAATGGGTGACAGTGAGTGAGTGACAGTGAGTGAGTGAGTGACAGTGAGTGAGTGACAGTGAGTGAGTGACAGTGAATGGGTGACAGTGAGTGAGTGAGTGAGTGACAGTGAGTGAGTGACAGTGAATGAGTTGGTGAGTGAGTGACAGTGAGTGAGTGACAGTGAATGAGTTGGTGAGTGAGTGACAGTGAGTGAGTGACAGTGAATGAGTTGGTGAGTGACAGTGAGTGTGTGACAGTGAATGAGTTGGTGAGTGAGTGACAGTGAGTGAGTGGCAGTGAGTGAGTGACAGTGAATGAGTTGGTGAGTGACAGTGAGTGTGTGACAGTGAATGAGTTGGTGAGTGAGTGACAGTGAGTGAGTGACAGTGAATGAGTGACAGTGAATGAGTTGGTGAGTGAGTGACAGTGAATGAGTTGGTGAGTGAGTGACAGTGAGTGAGTGACAGTGAATGTCAGTGAATCAGTGAGTGACAGTGAATGAGTGGCAGTGAGTGAGTGACAGTGAGTGAGTGACAGTGAATGAGTGGCAGTGAGTGACAATGAGTGACAGTGAGTGAGTGACAGTGAGTGTGTGACAGTGAATGTCAGTGAATCAGTGAGTGACAGTGAGTGAGTGACAGTGAATGTCAGTGAATCAGTGAGTGACAGTGAGTGTGTGGCAGTGAGTGAGTGACAGTGAATGAGTGGCAGTGAGTGAGTGACAGTGAGTGAGTGACAGCAAATGAGTGACAGCAAATGAGTGGCAGTGAGTGAGTGACAGTGAGTGAGTGACAGTGAATGAGTGACAGTGAATGAGTTGGTGGATAAGTGACAGTGAGTGAGTGACAGTGAATGTCAGTGAATCAGTGAGTGACAGTGAATGAGTGCGTGACAGTGAATGAGTGGCAGTGAGTGAGTGACACTGAGTGAGTGACAGTGAGTGAGTGACAGTGAATGTCAGTGAGCCATCAAAAAATCAATCCAAATAGAAATCCCAATTAGCATTTGGCTCAAAATTTTCAAATCAGTAATTGAACCAATTGCACTCTATGGCAGTGAGGTATGGGGACCACTAACTCAACAAGAATTCGCAAAATGGGACAAACACCCAATTGAGATCCTACATGCAGAATTCTGTAAAAGTATCCTCCGGACTCAAAGGAAAACAGTAAACAATGCATGCAGGGCGGAACTAGGCCAATATCCATTAATAATCACTATCCAAAAAAGAGCCACCAAATTTTGGAATCACCTACAAATGAGCAATCCCCAATGCTATCACTACGACGCCCTGAAATGCCAAGAGCTGACCATAAAGAAGAATACCCTCAGTCAACTAGTCTTGGGACTCAGTGAAGTAACTTCTAACAATACTAACAATAACCAGCCCCAGGACAGTGACAGGGTAACACAAAGAATTCGACCCAACACAATCGTCGCTAAGCAAAAGGAAAAATATCTGACATATTGGGCAGAAACAACAAAAACCCAAAGCAAACTCAATTGCTACTTGGCCCTAAACAGACAATACAACATAGCTGATTACCTGACCATGGTAAAGGATAACAAACTGAGAAGAACCTTGACAAGGTACAGACTTAGCGAACATAGCCTAGCGATCGAAAAAGGCAGACACAGGCAGACCAGGCTGCCAAGAGAAGACAGGATATGCTCTCACTGCAGTCAGGGAGTAGTGGAGACAGAGATGCACTTCCTCACAGCCTGTGGAAAATATCAGGACATCAGGGAGAATTTCTACCAAAAATTCTCACAAATATGCCCTGAATTCAGAAATCTGAATGACAACCAAAAACTCCCATTCCTACTGGGAGAGGAGAGAAGCTGTGTAACACTGGCGGCACACTATGTTACAGCTTGCCATGAACAGAGGGACAACCAGTAAACTAAGAAAAGAATATATATAAACAATGCGAATGTATATTTATACACTCAGGGATATACCTGTTTATACACTGTATGAATAGAACTGCGTTTATGTGCTAAACCATAAATGTATTTTGATGCTTTGGCAACATAAGATGTAACTTATCATGCCAATAAAGCGATTTGAATTGTGAATTGTGAATTGTGAATCAGTGAGTGACAGTGAATGAGTGCATGACAGTGAATGAGTGCGTGACAGTGAATGAGTGGCAGTGAGTGAGTGACACTGAGTGAGTGGCAGTGAGTGAGTGACAGTGAGTGAGTGACAGTGAGTGAGTGACAGTGAGTGAGTGACAGTGAATGGGTGACAGTGAGTGAGTGACAGTGAGTGAGTGACAGTGAGTGAGTGACAGTGAGTGAGTGACAGTGAATGGGTGACAGTGAGTGAGTGACAGTGAGTGTGTGACAGTGAGTGACAGTGAGTGAGTGACAGTGAGTGAGTGACAGTGAGTGAGTGACAGTGAATGGGTGACAGTGAGTGAGTGACAGTGAGTGAGTGACAGTGAGTGAGTGACAGTGAATGGGTGACAGTGAGTGAGTGAGTGACAGTGAGTGACAGTGAGTGTGTGACAGTGAGTGACAGTGAGTGAGTGACAGTGAGTAAGTGACAGCAAATGAGTGACAGTGAATGAGTGACAGTGAGTGAGTGACAGTGAGTGAGTGACAGTAAATGAGTGACAGTGGGTGAGTGACAGTGAGTGAGCAAGTGAGTGAGTGACAGTGAATGAGTGACAGTGAGTGAGTGACAGTGAGCGAGTGACAGTGAATGAGTGACAGTGAATGAGTGAGTGAGTGACAGTGAGTGAGTGACAGTGAGTGAGTGACAGTGAATGAGTGACAGTGAGTGACAGCGAGTGAGTGACAGTGAATGAGTGACAGTGAGTGAGTGACAGTGAGTGAGTGACAGTGAGCGAGTGACAGTGAATGAGTGAGTGAGTGACAGTGAGTGAGTGACAGTGAATGAGTGACAGTGAGTGACAGCGAGTGAATGACAGTGAATGAGTGACAGTGAGTGAGTGACAGCGAGTGAATGACAGTGAATGAGTGACAGTGAGTGTGTGACAGTGAGTGTGTGACAGTGAGTGACAGTGAGTGAGTGACAGTGAGTGTGTGAAAGTGAATGAGTGAGTGAATGAGTGACAGTGAGTGAGTGATAGTGAGTGAGTGACAGTGAGTGAGTGAGTGAGTGAGTGACAGTGAATGAGTGACAGTGAGTGAGTGACAGTGAGTGAGTGACAGTGAGTGCGTAACAGTGAGTGAGTGACAGTGAATGATTGACAGTGAGTGAGTGAGTGACAGTGAATGAGTTGGTGAGTGAGTGACAGTGAGTGAGTGACAGTGAATGAGTGACAGTGAATGAGTTGGTGAGTGAGTGACAGTGAGTGAGTGACAGTGAATGTCAGTGAATCATTGAGTGACAGTGAATGAGTGGCAGTGAGTGAGTGACAGTGAGTGAGTGACAGTGAATGAGTGGCAGTGAGTGACAATGAGTGACAGTGAGTGAGTGACAGTGAGTGTGTGACAGTGAGTGACAGTGAGTGAGTGACAGTGAGTGTGTAACAGTGAATGAGTGAGTGAATGAGTGACAGTGAGTGAGTGATAGTGAGTGAGTGACAGTGAGTGAGTGAGTGAGTGAGTGACAGTGAGTGAGTGACAGTGAGTGAGTGACAGCGAATGAGTGACAGTGAATGAGTGACAGTGAGTGAGTGAGTGAGTGACAGTGAGTGAGTGACAGTGAGTGAGTGACAGTGAATGAGTGACAGTGAGTGAGTGAGTGAGTGACAGTGAGTGAGTGACAGTGAATGAGTTGGTGAGTGAGTGAGTGAGTGACAGTGAGTGAGTGACAGTGAGTGAGTGACAGTGAATGAGTGACAGTGAGTGAGTGAGTGAGTGAGTGACAGTGAGTGAGTGACAGTGAATGAGTTGGTGAGTGAGTGACAGTGAGTGAGTGACAGTGAATGAGTTGGTGAGTGAGTGACAGTGAGTGAGTGACAGTGAATGAGTTGGTGAGTGACAGTGAGTGTGTGACAGTGAATGAGTTGGTGAGTGAGTGACAGTGAGTGAGTGGCAGTGAGTGAGTGACAGTGAATGAGTGACAGTGAGTGAGTGAGTGAGTGACAGTGAGTGAGTGACAGTGAATGAGTTGGTGAGTGAGTGAGTGAGTGACAGTGAGTGAGTGACAGTGAGTGAGTGACAGTGAATGAGTGACAGTGAGTGAGTGAGTGAGTGACAGTGAGTGAGTGACAGTGAATGAGTTGGTGAGTGAGTGACAGTGAGTGAGTGACAGTGAATGAGTTGGTGAGTGAGTGACAGTGAGTGAGTGACAGTGAATGAGTTGGTGAGTGACAGTGAGTGTGTGACAGTGAATGAGTTGGTGAGTGAGTGACAGTGAGTGAGTGGCAGTGAGTGAGTGACAGTGAATGAGTTGGTGAGTGACAGTGAGTGTGTGACAGTGAATGAGTTGGTGAGTGAGTGACAGTGAGTGAGTGACAGTGAATGAGTGACAGTGAATGAGTTGGTGAGTGAGTGACAGTGAATGAGTTGGTGAGTGAGTGACAGTGAGTGAGTGACAGTGAATGTCAGTGAATCAGTGAGTGACAGTGAATGAGTGGCAGTGAGTGAGTGACAGTGAGTGAGTGACAGTGAATGAGTGGCAGTGAGTGACAATGAGTGACAGTGAGTGAGTGACAGTGAGTGTGTGACAGTGAATGTCAGTGAATCAGTGAGTGACAGTGAGTGAGTGACAGTGAATGTCAGTGAATCAGTGAGTGACAGTGAGTGTGTGGCAGTGAGTGAGTGACAGTGAATGAGTGGCAGTGAGTGAGTGACAGTGAGTGAGTGACAGCAAATGAGTGACAGCAAATGAGTGGCAGTGAGTGAGTGACAGTGAGTGAGTGACAGTGAATGAGTGACAGTGAATGAGTTGGTGGATAAGTGACAGTGAGTGAGTGACAGTGAATGTCAGTGAATCAGTGAGTGACAGTGAATGAGTGCGTGACAGTGAATGAGTGGCAGTGAGTGAGTGACACTGAGTGAGTGACAGTGAGTGAGTGACAGTGAATGTCAGTGAGCCATCAAAAAATCAATCCAAATAGAAATCCCAATTAGCATTTGGCTCAAAATTTTCAAATCAGTAATTGAACCAATTGCACTCTATGGCAGTGAGGTATGGGGACCACTAACTCAACAAGAATTCGCAAAATGGGACAAACACCCAATTGAGATCCTACATGCAGAATTCTGTAAAAGTATCCTCCGGACTCAAAGGAAAACAGTAAACAATGCATGCAGGGCGGAACTAGGCCAATATCCATTAATAATCACTATCCAAAAAAGAGCCACCAAATTTTGGAATCACCTACAAATGAGCAATCCCCAATGCTATCACTACGACGCCCTGAAATGCCAAGAGCTGACCATAAAGAAGAATACCCTCAGTCAACTAGTCTTGGGACTCAGTGAAGTAACTTCTAACAATACTAACAATAACCAGCCCCAGGACAGTGACAGGGTAACACAAAGAATTCGACCCAACACAATCGTCGCTAAGCAAAAGGAAAAATATCTGACATATTGGGCAGAAACAACAAAAACCCAAAGCAAACTCAATTGCTACTTGGCCCTAAACAGACAATACAACATAGCTGATTACCTGACCATGGTAAAGGATAACAAACTGAGAAGAACCTTGACAAGGTACAGACTTAGCGAACATAGCCTAGCGATCGAAAAAGGCAGACACAGGCAGACCAGGCTGCCAAGAGAAGACAGGATATGCTCTCACTGCAGTCAGGGAGTAGTGGAGACAGAGATGCACTTCCTCACAGCCTGTGGAAAATATCAGGACATCAGGGAGAATTTCTACCAAAAATTCTCACAAATATGCCCTGAATTCAGAAATCTGAATGACAACCAAAAACTCCCATTCCTACTGGGAGAGGAGAGAAGCTGTGTAACACTGGCGGCACACTATGTTACAGCTTGCCATGAACAGAGGGACAACCAGTAAACTAAGAAAAGAATATATATAAACAATGCGAATGTATATTTATACACTCAGGGATATACCTGTTTATACACTGTATGAATAGAACTGCGTTTATGTGCTAAACCATAAATGTATTTTGATGCTTTGGCAACATAAGATGTAACTTATCATGCCAATAAAGCGATTTGAATTGTGAATTGTGAATTGTGAATCAGTGAGTGACAGTGAATGAGTGCATGACAGTGAATGAGTGCGTGACAGTGAATGAGTGGCAGTGAGTGAGTGACACTGAGTGAGTGACAGTGAATGAGTGGCAGTGAGTGAGTGACAGTGAGTGAGTGACAGTGAGTGAGTGACAGTGAGTGAGTGACAGTGAATGGGTGACAGTGAGTGAGTGACAGTGAGTGAGTGAGTGACAGTGAGTGAGTGACAGTGAGTGAGTGACAGTGAATGGGTGACAGTGAGTGAGTGACAGTGAGTGTGTGACAGTGAGTGACAGTGAGTGAGTGACAGTGAGTGAGTGACAGTGAGTGAGTGACAGTGAATGGGTGACAGTGAGTGAGTGACAGTGAGTGAGTGACAGTGAGTGAGTGACAGTGAATGGGTGACAGTGAGTGAGTGAGTGACAGTGAGTGACAGTGAGTGTGTGACAGTGAGTGACAGTGAGTGAGTGACAGTGAGTAAGTGACAGCAAATGAGTGACAGTGAATGAGTGACAGTGAGTGAGTGACAGTGAGTGAGTGACAGTAAATGAGTGACAGTGGGTGAGTGACAGTGAGTGAGCAAGTGAGTGAGTGACAGTGAATGAGTGACAGTGAGTGAGTGACAGTGAGCGAGTGACAGTGAATGAGTGACAGTGAATGAGTGAGTGAGTGACAGTGAGTGAGTGACAGTGAGTGAGTGACAGTGAATGAGTGACAGTGAGTGACAGCGAGTGAGTGACAGTGAATGAGTGACAGTGAGTGAGTGACAGTGAGTGAGTGACAGTGAGCGAGTGACAGTGAATGAGTGAGTGAGTGACAGTGAGTGAGTGACAGTGAATGAGTGACAGTGAGTGACAGCGAGTGAATGACAGTGAATGAGTGACAGTGAGTGAGTGACAGCGAGTGAATGACAGTGAATGAGTGACAGTGAGTGTGTGACAGTGAGTGTGTGACAGTGAGTGACAGTGAGTGAGTGACAGTGAGTGTGTGAAAGTGAATGAGTGAGTGAATGAGTGACAGTGAGTGAGTGATAGTGAGTGAGTGACAGTGAGTGAGTGAGTGACAGTGAATGAGTGACAGTGAGTGAGTGACAGTGAGTGAGTGACAGTGAGTGCGTAACAGTGAGTGAGTGACAGTGAATGATTGACAGTGAGTGAGTGAGTGAGTGACAGTGAGTGAGTGACAGTGAATGAGTTGGTGAGTGAGTGACAGTGAGTGAGTGACAGTGAATGAGTGACAGTGAATGAGTTGGTGAGTGAGTGACAGTGAGTGAGTGACAGTGAATGTCAGTGAATCATTGAGTGACAGTGAATGAGTGGCAGTGAGTGAGTGACAGTGAGTGAGTGACAGTGAATGAGTGGCAGTGAGTGACAATGAGTGACAGTGAGTGAGTGACAGTGAGTGTGTGACAGTGAGTGACAGTGAGTGAGTGACAGTGAGTGTGTAACAGTGAATGAGTGAGTGAATGAGTGACAGTGAGTGAGTGATAGTGAGTGAGTGACAGTGAGTGAGTGAGTGAGTGAGTGACAGTGAGTGAGTGACAGTGAGTGAGTGACAGTGAGTGAGTGACAGCGAATGAGTGACAGTGAATGAGTGACAGTGAGTGAGTGAGTGAGTGACAGTGAGTGAGTGACAGTGAGTGAGTGACAGTGAATGAGTGACAGTGAGTGAGTGAGTGAGTGACAGTGAGTGAGTGACAGTGAATGAGTTGGTGAGTGAGTGAGTGAGTGACAGTGAGTGAGTGACAGTGAGTGAGTGACAGTGAATGAGTGACAGTGAGTGAGTGAGTGAGTGACAGTGAGTGAGTGACAGTGAATGAGTTGGTGAGTGAGTGACAGTGAGTGAGTGACAGTGAATGAGTTGGTGAGTGAGTGACAGTGAGTGAGTGACAGTGAATGAGTTGGTGAGTGACAGTGAGTGAGTGACAGTGAATGAGTTGGTGAGTGAGTGACAGTGAGTGAGTGACAGTGAATGAGTTGGTGAGTGAGTGACAGTGAGTGAGTGACAGTGAATGAGTTGGTGAGTGACAGTGAGTGTGTGACAGTGAATGAGTTGGTGAGTGAGTGACAGTGAGTGAGTGGCAGTGAGTGAGTGACAGTGAATGAGTTGGTGAGTGACAGTGAGTGTGTGACAGTGAATGAGTTGGTGAGTGAGTGACAGTGAGTGAGTGACAGTGAATGAGTGACAGTGAATGAGTTGGTGAGTGAGTGACAGTGAATGAGTGACAGTGAATGAGTTGGTGAGTGAGTGACAGTGAGTGAGTGACAGTGAATGTCAGTGAATCAGTGAGTGACAGTGAATGAGTGGCAGTGAGTGAGTGACAGTGAGTGAGTGACAGTGAATGAGTGGCAGTGAGTGACAATGAGTGACAGTGAGTGAGTGACAGTGAGTGTGTGACAGTGAATGTCAGTGAATCAGTGAGTGACAGTGAGTGAGTGACAGTGAATGTCAGTGAATCAGTGAGTGACAGTGAGTGTGTGGCAGTGAGTGAGTGACAGTGAATGAGTGGCAGTGAGTGAGTGACAGTGAGTGAGTGACAGCAAATGAGTGACAGCAAATGAGTGGCAGTGAGTGAGTGACAGTGAGTGAGTGACAGTGAATGAGTGACAGTGAATGAGTTGGTGGATAAGTGACAGTGAGTGAGTGACAGTGAATGTCAGTGAATCAGTGAGTGACAGTGAATGAGTGCGTGACAGTGAATGAGTGGCAGTGAGTGAGTGACACTGAGTGAGTGACAGTGAGTGAGTGACAGTGAATGTCAGTGAGCCATCAAAAAATCAATCCAAATAGAAATCCCAATTAGCATTTGGCTCAAAATTTTCAAATCAGTAATTGAACCAATTGCACTCTATGGCAGTGAGGTATGGGGACCACTAACTCAACAAGAATTCGCAAAATGGGACAAACACCCAATTGAGATCCTACATGCAGAATTCTGTAAAAGTATCCTCCGGACTCAAAGGAAAACAGTAAACAATGCATGCAGGGCGGAACTAGGCCAATATCCATTAATAATCACTATCCAAAAAAGAGCCACCAAATTTTGGAATCACCTACAAATGAGCAATCCCCAATGCTATCACTACGACGCCCTGAAATGCCAAGAGCTGACCATAAAGAAGAATACCCTCAGTCAACTAGTCTTGGGATTCAGTGAAGTAACTTCTAACAATACTAACAATAACCAGCCCCAGGACAGTGACAGGGTAACACAAAGAATTCGACCCAACACAATCGTCGCTAAGCAAAAGGAAAAATATCTGACATATTGGGCAGAAACAACAAAAACCCAAAGCAAACTCAATTGCTACTTGGCCCTAAACAGACAATACAACATAGCTGATTACCTGACCATGGTAAAGGATAACAAACTGAGAAGAACCTTGACAAGGTACAGACTTAGCGAACATAGCCTAGCGATCGAAAAAGGCAGACACAGGCAGACCAGGCTGCCAAGAGAAGACAGGATATGCTCTCACTGCAGTCAGGGAGTAGTGGAGACAGAGATGCACTTCCTCACAGCCTGTGGAAAATATCAGGACATCAGGGAGAATTTCTACCAAAAATTCTCACAAATATGCCCTGAATTCAGAAATCTGAATGACAACCAAAAACTCCCATTCCTACTGGGAGAGGAGAGAAGCTGTGTAACACTGGCGGCACACTATGTTACAGCTTGCCATGAACAGAGGGACAACCAGTAAACTAAGAAAAGAATATATATAAACAATGCGAATGTATATTTATACACTCAGGGATATACCTGTTTATACAATGTATGAATAGAACTGCGTTTATGTGCTAAACCATAAATGTATTTTGATGCTTTGGCAACATAAGATGTAACTTATCATGCCAATAAAGCGATTTGAATTGTGAATTGTGAATTGTGAATCAGTGAGTGACAGTGAATGAGTGCGTGACAGTGAATGAGTGGCAGTGAGTGAGTGACACTGAGTGAGTGACAGTGAATGAGTGGCAGTGAGTGAGTGACAGTGAGTGAGTGAGTGACAGTGAGTGTGTTGGTGAGTGAATGGTTGAGGTGAATGAATGTGAGTGAATGAGTGAGTGTGAATGAGTGTGAATGAGTGTGAGTGAGTGAGTGACAGTGAGTGAGTGACAGTGAGTGAGTGACAGTGAGTGAGTGAGTGAGTGAGTGACAAGTGACTTTGACAGGGAGTGAGTGCGACTTGTGGGTCCAGGTACATAAATCATTAAAATGTCTTGAAAAGGTACAGAAAATAATCAAAAAGGCTAATGGAATGCTGGCCTTTATATCTCGAGGACTAGAATACAAGGGGGTAGAAGTTATGCTGCAGCTGTACAAAACCCTGGTTAGACCACACCTGGAGTTCTGTGAGCAGTTGTGGGCACCATACCTTAGGAAGGATATATTGGTCTTGGAGGGAGTGCGGTGTAGGTTTACCAGAATGATACCCGGAATCCAAGGGATAAATTACGAGGAGTGATTACACAAATTAGGGTTGTATTCCCTGGAATTCAGAAGGTTAAGGGTTGATTTGAGTGAAGTTTTCAAGATATTAAGGGAAACAGATAGGGTAGCTAGAGAGAAACTATTTCCGCTGGTTGGTGATTCTAGGACTAGGGGCATAGTCTAAAAATTAGAGCCAGACCTTTCAGGAGTGAAATTAGGAAACAATTCTACACACAAAGGTTGGGAGAAGTTTGGAACTCTCTTCCACAAATGGCGATTGATGCTAGATCAATTGTTAATTTTAAATCTGAGTTTGATAGATTTTTGTTGATCATAGGTATTAAGGGATATGAGCCAAAGGAGTTAGATTGCAGATCAGCCAAGATCTCATTGAATGGCAGAACAGGCTCGAGGGGCTGAATGGCCTACTCCTGCTCCTACGTTGCTACGTAAATGAGAATGAGTGAGTGACAGTGACAAGTTGGTGCGTGACGGTCAGTGTGTGATGGTTGGTGTGTGAATGTCGGTGTGCGACAGTCGGTGTGTGACAGTCGGTGTGTGATGATCGGTGCGTGACGGTCAGTGTGTGACGGTCGGTGCGTGACGGTCAGTGTGTGACGATCGGTGTGTGACGATCGGTCTGTGATGGTCGGTGTGTGACGATCGGTGTGTCACGGTCAGTGTGTGATGGTCGGTGTGTGACGATCGGTGTGTGATGATCAGAGTGTGACGGTCGGTGTGTGATGATCGGTGTGTCACGGTCAGTGTGTGATGATCGGTGTGTGACGATCGGTGTGTGACGATCGGTGTGTGACGATCGGTCTGTGATGGTCGGTGTGTGACGATCGGTGTGTCACGGTCAGTGTGTGATGGTCGGTGTGTGACGGTCGATGTGTGACAGTCGGTGTGTGACGATTGGTGTGTGACGGTCGGTGTGTGACGATCGGTGTGTGATGATCACTGTATGACGGTCAGTGTGTGGCTGTCGGTGTGTGATGCTCGGTGTGTGATAATCGGTGTGTGACGGTCGGTGTGTAGAGGTCGGTGTGTGGTGGTCAGTGTGTGAAGGAATAGCCATGATTCAGAGAATACACAATACCTTGAACAGATTTCTAATATTATTAATAAAAGACATACTGAGTTTAAAGACACAAGTCTCAGCAGACAGGCTGTAAACAGAAATACAGGCTTCTGAGATAAGATCAGTTGATAACAAAGTTGCAGACAAGCTTTGAAATGGGAATTAGTTAAAAATTCTAAAACAATGAAAGATTGAAGCAAACCATTGGTGGTTCCGAAAGGTTTATGATTTGCAACGAACACAATGAGAGACACAGTTTAAAGTGTGAAAAACTAACACGATAAAACAGAAATACAAACATTAAAAGAGGCAGGTGCCTTTGAAACATGACATCAAGAAAAGAAACATCTGCTGGTCAAATAGTTTTATGTTAAACTTGGATGACAGGAAACACAATTAAGTATGCAACCAATTGAAATAGCTAGAAAACAAGTAAACACACAGTTAAAGTGGTTTTGATTTACATATAGTGAAAACCATACCAACAAGACTTTGAAGATATAACTTCAATAGATGACACCAAGCAATTGCATTGTGTTTGTATTAAACTTGAAGCAGAATGGAGTCAAAATGTCTGCTAAAAAGCAGTTAAGCCAATATTAAGAAATGAATGAAGAATCTTCGGTAAGAATGACATCAAACAAAAACCATAGCTGTCATTGTTTTTATGATGGTTTTTGGAACACCTGAAAGTAGAGAAATAATTATGCATGCAATAGTTGAATTGATAGTAACATAGAAAGCATTCAAAGGAAGCATTCAAACAGAGGTATCAATAAAGACAATTAGCTGACATCAGCAGAGAACATCAAAGAAGAAACCAATGCCAAAAGGGTATAAAAATAAGACCTTTTTAACAGAACGTGAGAACACGCTGAATGGGCAGGGCATTTCTCAACTTTCCAGAGCCATCTCTGTAAGTTTTTAACTATGAGTCTCAGGTAAATCAAAGTGATTGATTTTTGGTGGAGGTTCTGGATTTAGAAATAAGAAATAAGAAATGTAAGGATTTAGAAATAAGAAATGTTCTGGATTTAGAAATAAGAAATAAGAAATGTAAGCTAATTGTACTTTGAATTTTTAATGTTGCGACTGATTCGACAGATGTTAACTGAATGCCGGCTCTTAAATAAAACTATATATTTTTAGAATTGTCTCAAAGAGTGAATCTGTATAGACTTGCGAACCCACAAATTCTGTACAATCTTTTGTAAGGAGTTGCAGAAATCTGGGGGATATTCCGGACCCTCGTAATATCCGGAAGGTTACAGTCTAGTTCAACTTATTAAAAGTACTATCCGGAGGACAGTAACATCTTTAGTCATTCCTTTCCTTTAGGGAGAGATAGCCTGAACCTTTAGACCCATTTAAGCATCTTATGGAATTCGGCTATCTCTAACTTAAGTTGAGAGTGAACATCTGGAGATTATGCCTGATCTGGAATAGCCCAAATGAGCTAGGACTGTAATTAACCCTTCAAGTGTGTTACGATTGGTGTGTGACGATCGGTTTGTGATGATCAGTGTGTGACGGTCGGTGTGTGACGATCGGTGTGTGACGGTCGGTGTGTGACGGTCGGTGTGTGACGGTCGGTCTGTGATGGTCGGTGTGTGACGATCGGTGTGTCACGGTCAGTGTGTGATGGTCGGTGTGTGACGGTCGATGTGTGACAGTCGGTGTGTGATGGTCGGTGCGTGACGATTGGTGTGTGACGGTCGGTGTGTGATGATCAGTGTATGACGGTCAGTGTGTGGCTGTCGGTGTGTGATGCTCGGTGTGTGATAATCGGTGTGTGACGGTCAGTGTGTGACGGTCGGTGTGTGGCGGTTGGTGTGTGATGGTCAGTGTATGATGGTCAGTGCGTGACTGTCGGTGTGTGGCGCTCAGTGTGTGACAATCGTTGTGTGAGAGTCAGTGTGTGACGGTCGGTGTGTGGCGGTCGGTGTGTGATGGTCAGTGTGTGTCGTCGGTGTGTGACGGTCGGTGTGTGCTGGTCGGTGTGTGCCGATTCGGTGTGTGATGATCGGTGTGTGACGATCTGTGTGTGACGGCCGGTATGTGATGATCAGTGTGCGACAGACGGTGTGCGACGATCAGTGTGTGATGGTCGATGAGTGACGATCGGTGTGTGATGGTCGGTGTGTGACGGTCAGTGTGTGACAGTCGGTGTGTGAAGACGGTGTGTGATGATCGGTGTGTGACGGTCAGTGTGTGGCGGACGGTGTGTGGCGGTCGGTGTGTGACGGTCGGTGTGTGACGGTCGGTGTGTGACGATCAGTGTGTCACGGTCGGTGTGTGACAGTCGGTGTGTGAAGATCGGTGTGTGACGATTGGTGTGTGACGATCTGTGTATGATGGTCGGTATGTGACAATCGGTGTGTGACGGTCGGTGTGTGATGCTCGGTGTGTGAGGGTCGGTGTGTCACGGTCGGTGTGTGAAGGTCGATGTGTGAAAATCAGTGTGTGATGGTCGGTGTGTGATGATTGGTGAGTGACGGTGCAGTGTGTGACGATCGGTGTGCGACGGTCAGTGTCTGATGGACGGTGTGTGAAGATCGGTGTGTGACAATCGGTGAGTGATGATCTGTGTATGACGGTCGGTAGGTGACAATCGGTGTGTGGGGGTCGGTGTGTGGCGGTCGGTGTGTGATGGTCGGTGTGTGTCGTCGGTGTGTGACGGTCGCTGTGTGCTGGTCGGTGTGTGCCGATTCGGTGTGTGATGATCGGTGTGTGACGATCTGCTGTGACGGTCGGTATGTGATGATCAGTGTGCGACAGACGGTGTGTGACGATCAGTGTGTGATGGTCGTTGAGTGACGATCGGAGTGTGATGGTCGGTGTGTGACAATCGGTGTGTGACGGTCGGTGTGTGACGGTCAGTGTGTGACGGTCGGTGTGTGATGTCGGTGTGTGATGATCGGTGTGTGGCGGTCGGTGTGTGGCGGTCGGTGTGTGACGGTCGGTGTGTGACGGTCGGTGTGTGACGATCAGTGTGTCATGGTCGGTGTGTGATGGTCGGTGTGTGAAGATCGGTGTGTGACGATCGGTGTGTGATGATCTGTGTATGACGGTCGGTATGTGACAATCGGTGTGTGACGGTCGGTGTGTGATGCTCGGTGTGTGAGGATCGGTGTGTCACGGTCGGTGTGTGAAGGTCGATGTGTGAAAATCAGTGTGTGACGGTCGGTGTGTGACGACTGGTGAGTGATGGTGCAGTGTGTGATGATCGGTGTGCGATGGTCAGTGTGTGATGGTCGGTGTGTGAAGATTGGTGTGTGACGATCGGTGAGTGACGATCTGTGTATGACGGTCGGTATGTGACGATCGGTGTGTGGCGGTCGGTGTGTGTCGGTCGGTGTGTGGCGGTCGGCTTGTGATGCTCGGTGTGTGACGATCGGTGTGTCACGGTCGGTGTGTGACGGTCGGTGAGTGACGGTCGATGTGTGACAATCGGTGTGTGAAGGTCAGTGTGTGACCATTGGTGAGTGATGGTGCAGTGTGTGACGATTGGTGTGCGACGTTCGGTGTGTGACGGTCGGTGTGCGACAGTCGATGTGTGATGATCGGTGTGTGATGATCGGTGCGTGACGATCGGTGTGTGACGTTTGGTGTGTGACGATCGGTGTGTGATGATCGGTGTATGACGGTCGGTGATGGACGGTCGTTGTGTGACGCTCGGTGTGTGACAATCAGTGTGTGACGGTCAGTGTGTGACAGTCGGTGTGTGGCGGTTGGTGTGTGATGGTTGGAGTATGTTGGTCGGTGTGTGACGGTCGATGTGTGCTGGTAGGTGTGTGCCGATTCGGTGTGTGATGATCGGTGTGTGACGATCTGTGTGTGATGTTCGGTATGTGATGATCGGTGTGCGACAGTCGGTGTGTGATGATCAGTGTGTGACGGTCGGTGTGTGATGGTCAGTGTGTGAAAGTCAGTGTGTGATGTCGGTGTGTGATGATCGGTGTGTGACGGTCAGTGTGTGGCGGACGGTTTGTGGTGGTCGATGTGTGACGGTCGGTGTGTGTCGGTCGGTGTTTGAGGGTCGGTGTGTGGCTGTCGGTGTGTGACGATCGGTGTGTGGCGGACAGTGTGTGGTGGTCGGTGTGTGGCGGTCGGTGTGTGGCGGTCGGTGTGTGATGGTCGGTGTGTGGCGGTCGGTATGTGACGGTCGGTGTGAGAAAGTCAGTGTGTGACGATCGGTGTGTGACAGTCAGTGTGTGGCGGACAGTGTGTGGTGGTCAGTGTGTGGTGGTCGGTGTGTGATGGTCGGTGTGTGGCGGTCGGTGTGTGACAGTCGGTGTGTGAAAATCAGTGTGTGATGTCGGTGTCTGACGGTCGGTGTGTGGCGGTCGGTGTGTGACGGTCGGTGTGTGACGGTCGGTGTGTGGCGGTCGGTGTGTGACATTCGGTGTGTGACGTTCGGTGTGTGACGGTCGGTGTGTGGCGGTCGGTGTGTGACAGTCGGCGTGTGGCGGTCGGTGTGTGTCGGTCGGTGTGTGGTGGTCGGTGTGCGATGGTCGGTGTGTGACGGTCGGTGTGTGTCGGTCGGTGTGTCACGGTCGGTGCGTGACAGTCGGTGTGTGGCGGTCGGTGTGGACGGTCAGTGTGTGACAATCGGTGTTTGGCGGTCGGTGTGTGACGGTCAGTGTGTGGCGGTCGGTGTGAGATGGTAGGTGTGTGATGGTCGGTGAGTGACAGTCGGTGTGTGACGTTCTGTGTGTGATGGTCGGTGTTTGGCGGTCGGTGTGTGACGATCGGTGTTTGGCGGTCGGTGTGTGAAGATCGGTGTGTGACGATCGGTGAGTGATGATCTGTGTATGATGGTCGGTATGTGACGATCGGTATGTGGTGGTCGGTGTGTGCCGGTCAGCGTGTGGCGGTCGGCTTGTGATGCTCGGTGTGTGACGATCGGTGTGTTACGGTCTGTGTCTGACGGTCGGTGTGTGATGGTTGATGTGTGACAATCGGTGTGTGAAGGTCGGTGTGTGACGATTGGTGAGTGATGGTGCAGTGTGTGACGATTGGTGTGCGATGGTCGGAGTGTGATGGTCAGTGTGCGACAGTCGATGTGTGATGATCGGTGTGTGATGATCGGTGCATGACGATTGGTGTGTGATGGTTGGTGTGTGACGATCGGTGTGTGATGATCGGTGTATGATGGTTGGTGTGTGACGGGCGGTGTGTGACGCTCGGTGTGTGACAATCAGTGTGTGACAGTCAGTGTGTGACAGTTGGTGTGTGGCGGTCAGTTTGTGGCGGTCAGTTTGTGATGGTTGGTGTATGTCGGTCGGTGTGTGACTGTCGGTGTGTGCTGGTAGGTGTGTGCCGATTCGGTGTGTGACGGTTGATGTATGATAATCGGTGTGTGAAGGTCGGTGTGTGACGCTCGGTGTGTGACAATCAGTCTGTGATGGTCAGTGTGTGACAGTCTGTGTGTGGCGGTTGGTGTGTGATGGTTGGAGTATGTCGGTCGGTGTATGACGGTCGGTGTGTGACGGTCGGTGTGTGACGCTCGGTGTGTGACAATCAGTGTGTGATGGTCAGTGTGTGACAGTCTGTGTGTGGCGGTTGGTGTGTGATGGTTGGAGTATGTCGGTCGGTGAGTGACGGTCGATGTGTGCTGGTAGGTGTGTGCCGATTCGGTGTGTGATGATCGGTGTGTGATGATCTGTGTGTGATGGTCGGTATGTGATGATCGGTGTGCGACAGTCGGTGTGTGACGATCAGTGTGTGACGGTCGGTGTGTGACGATCGGTGTGTGACGGTCGGTGTGTGAAAGACAGTGTGTGATGTCGGTGTGTGATGATAGGTGTGTGACGGTCAGTGTGTGGTGGTCGGTGTGTGGTGGTCGGTGTGTGATGGTCAGTGTGTGTCAGTCGGGGTGTGACGCTCGATGTGTGGCAGTCAGTGTGTGACGATCGGTGTGTGACAGTCAGTGTGTGGTGGTCGGTGTGTGGCGGTCGGTGTGTGGCGGTCGGTGTGTGATGGTCGGTGTGAGAAAGTCAGTGTGTGATGTCGGTGTGTGATGATCGGTGTGTGATGGTCAGTGTGTGACGGTCGGTGTGTGGTGGTCGGTGTGTGATGGTCGGTGTGTGTCGGTCGGTGTGTGACGGTCGGTGTGTGGCGGTCGGTGTGTGATGATCGGTGTGTGACAGTCAGTGTGTGGCGGACAGTGTGTGGCGGTCGGCTTGTGACGCTCGGTGTGTGACAATCAGTGTGTCACGGTCGGTGTGTGACGGTCGGTGTGTGACGGTCGATGTGTGACAATCGGTGTGTGAATGTCGGTGCGTGACGATTGGTGAGTGACGGTTGGTGTGTGACGATCGGTGTGTGATGATTGGTGTATGACGGTCGGTGAGGGACGGTCGTTGTGTGACGCTCGGTGTGTGACAATCAGTGTGTGACGGTGAGTGTGTGACAGTTGGTGTGTGGCGGTTGGTGTGTGCTGGTTGGAGTATGTCGGTCGGTGTGTGACGGTCGATGTGTGCTGGTAGGTGTGTGCCGATTCGGTCTGTGACAATCTGTGTGTGGTGGTCGGTATGTGATGATCGGTGTGCGACAGTCGGTGTGTGACGATCAGTGTGTGACGGTCGGTGTGTGACGATCAGTGTGTGACGGTCGCTGTGTGAAAGTCAGTGTGTGATGTCGGTGTGTGATGATCGATGTGTGACGGTCAGTGTGTGGCGGTCGGTGTGTGATGGGCGATGTGTGACGGTCAGTGAGCGTCGGTCGGTGTGTGACGGTTGGTGTGTGGCGGTCGGTGTGTGACGATCGGTGTGTGACAGTCAGTGTGTGGCGGACAGAGTGTGGCGGTCGGTGTGTGGCGGTCGGTGTGTGGCGGTCGGTGTGTGACAGTCGGTGTGTGATGGTCGGTGTGGACGGTCGGTGTGTGACGATCGGTGTTTGGCTGTCGGTGTGTGACGGTCGGTGTGTGGCGGTCGGTATGAGACGGTAGGTGTGTGACGGTCGGTGTGTGACGGTCGGTGTGTGACGTTCTGTGTGTGACGATCGGTGTTTGGCGGTCGGTGTGTGAAGATCGGTGTGTGACGATCGGTGAGTGATGATCTGTGTATGACGGTCGGTATGTAACAATCGGTATGTGGTGGTCGGTGTGTGTCGGTCGGCGTGTGGCGGTCGGCTTGTGGTGCTCGGTGTGTGACGATCGGTGTGTCACGGTCGGTGTCTGACGGTGGGTGTGTGACGGTCGGTGTGTGGCGGTCGGTGTGTGATGGTCGGTGTGTGATGGTCGGTGTGTGACGGTCGGTGTGTGACGGTCGGTGTGTGACGTTCGGTGTGTGACGGTCGGTGTGTGGCGGTCGGTGTGTGACGGTCGGTGTGTGGCGGTCGGTGTGTGGCGGTCGGTGTGTGATGGTCGGTGTGTGACGGTCGGTGTGTGTCGGTCGGTGTGTGACGGTCGGTGTGTGGCAGTAGGTATGTGTCAGTCGGTGTGTGGCGGTCGGTGTGTGATAGTCGGTGTGTGACAGTCGGTGTGTGTCGGTCGGTGTGTGATGGTCGGTGTGTGACGGTCGGTGTGTGACGGTCGGTGTGTGTCGGTCGGTGTGTGACGGTCGGTGTGTGGCGGTCGGTGTGTGTCGGTCGGTGTGTGGCGGTCGGTGTGTGATGGTCGGTGTGTGACGGTCGGTGTGTGTCGGTCGGTGTGTGACGGTCGGTGTGTGGTGGTAGGTACGTGTCAGTCGGTGTGTGGTGGTTGGTGTGTGATAGTCGGTGTGTGACGGTCGGTGTGTGACGGTCGGTGTGTGTCGGTCGATGTGTGACGGTCGGTGTGTGATGGTCGGTGTGTGACGGTCGGTGTGTGGCGGTCGGTGTGTGACATTCGGTGTGTGACGGTCGGTGTGTGGCGGTCGGTGTGTGGCGGTCGGTGTGTGACAGTCGGCGTGTGGCGGTCGGTGTGTGTCGGTCGGTGTGTGGCGGTCGGTGTGTGATGATCGGTGTGTGACGGTCGGTGTGTGTCGGTCGGTGTGTCACGGTCGGTGCGTGACGGTCGGTGTGTGGCGGTCGGTGTGGACGGTCGGTGTGTGACAATCGGTGTTTGGCGGTCGGTGTGTGACGGTCAGTGTGTGGCGGTCGGTGTGAGATGGTAGGTGTGTGGCGGTCGGTGTGTGACAGTCGGTGTGTGACGTTCTGTGTGTGATGGTGGGTGTTTGGCGGTCGGTGTGTGACGATCGGTGTTTGGCGGTCAGTGTGTGAAGATCAGTGTGTGACGATCGGTGAGTGATCATCTGTGTATGATGGTCGGTATGTGACGATCGGTATGTGGTGGTCGGTGTGTGTCGGTCGGCGTGTGGCGGTCGGCTTGTGATGCTCGGTGTGTGACGATCGGTGTGTTACGGTCTGTGTCTGATGGTCGGTGTGTGATGGTCGATGTGTGACAATCGGTGTGTGAAGGTCGGTGTGTGACGATTGGTGAGTGATGGTGCAGTGTGTGACGATTGGTGTGCGATGGTCGGAGTGTGATGGTCAGTGTGCGACAGTTGATGTGTGATGATCGGTGTGTGATGATCGGTGCATGACGATTGTTGTGTGATGGTTGGTGTGTGACGATCGGTGTGTGATGATCGGTGTATGATGGTTGGTGTGTGACGGGCGGTGTGTGACGCTCGGTGTGTGAAAATCAGTGTGTGACAGTCAGTGTGTGACAGTTGGTGTGTGGCGGTCAGTTTGTGATGGTTGGTGTATGTCGGTCGGTGTGTGACATCGGTGTGTGCCGATTCGGTGTGTGATGGTTGATGTATGATAATCGGTGTGTGAAGGTCGGTGTGTGACGCTCGGTGTGTGACAATCAGTCTGTGATGGTCAGTGTGTGACAGTCTGTGTGTGGCGGTTGGTGTGTGATGGTTGGAGTATGTCGGTCGGTGTATGACGGTCGGTGTGTGACGGTCGGTGTGTGACGCTCGGTGTGTGACAATCAGTGTGTGATGGTCAGTGTGTGACAGTCTGTGTGTGGCGGTTGGTGTGTGATGGTTGGAGTATGTCGGTCGGTGTGTGACGGTCGATGTGTGCTGGTAGGTGTGTGCCGATTCGGTGTGTGATGATCGGTGTGTGATGATCTGTGTGTGATGGTCGGTATGTGATGATCGGTGTGCGACAGTCGGTGTGTGACGGTCAGTGTGTGATGGTCGGTGTGTGACGATCGGTGTGTGATGGTCGGTGTGTGAAAGACAGTGTGTGATGTCGGTGTGTGATGATAGGTGTGTGACGGTCAGTGTGTGGCGGTCGGTGTGTGGTGGTCGGTGTGTGATGGTCAGTGTTTGTCAGTCAGGGTGTGACGCTCGATGTGTGGCGGTCGGTGTGTGACGATCGGTGTGTGACAGTCAGTGTGTGGTGGACAGTGTGTGGTGGACAGTGTGTGGTGGTCGGTGTGTGGCGGTCGGTGTGTGGCGGTCGGTGTGTGATGGTCGGTGTGAGAAAGTCAGTGTGTGATGTCGGTGTGTGATGATCGGTGTGTGATGGTCAGTGTGAGACGGTCGGTGTGTGGTGGTCGGTGTGTGATGGTCGGTGTGTGTCGGTCGGTGTGTGACGGTCGGTGTGTGGCGGTCGGTGTGTGATGATCGGTGTGTGACAGTCAGTGTGTGGAGGACAGTGTGTGGCGGTCGGCTTGTGACGCTCGGTGTGTGACAATCAGTGTGTCACGGTCGGTGTGTGACGGTCGATGTGTGACAATCGGTGTGTGAATGTCGGTGCGTGACGATTGGTGAGTGACGGTTGGTGTGTGACGATCGGTGTGTGATGATTGGTGTATGACGGTCGGTGAGGGACGGTCATTGTGTGACGCTCGGTGTGTGACAATCAGTGTGTGACAGTCAGTGTGTGACAGTTGGTGTGTGGCGGTTGGTGTGTGCTGGTTGGAGTATCTCGGTCGGTGTGTGACGGTCGATGTGTGCTGGTAGGTGTGTGCCGATTCGGTCTGTGACGATCTGTGTGTGGTGGTCGGTATGTGATGATCGGTGTGCGACAGTCGGTGTGTGACGATCAGTGTGTGACGGTCGGTGTGTGACGATCGATGTGTGACGGTCGCTGTGTGAAAGTCAGTGTGTGATGTTGGTGTGTGATGATCGATGTGTGACGGTCAGTGTGTGGCGGTCGGTGTGTGATGGTCGATGTGTGACGGGCAGTGAGCGTCGGTCGGTGTGTGACGGTCGGTGTGTGGCGGTCGGTGTGTGACGATCGGTGTGTGACAGTCAGTGTGTGGCGGACAGAGTGTGGCGGTCGGTGTGTGGCGGTCGGTGTGTGACGGTCGGTGTGTGACGGTCGGTGTGGACGGTCGGTGTGTGACGATCGGTGTTTGGCTGTCGGTGTGTGACGGTCGGTGTGTGGCGGTCGGTGTGAGACGGTAGGTGTGTGACGGTCGGTGTGTGACGGTCGGTGTGTGACGTTCTGTGTGTGACGATCGGTGTTTGGCGGTCGGTGTGTGAAGATCGGTGTGTGACGATCGGTGAGTGATGATCTGTGTATGACGGTCGGTATGTAACAATCGGTATGTGGTGGTCGGTGTGTGTCGGTCGGCGTGTGTCGGTCGGCTTGTGATGCTCGGTGTGTGACGATCGGTGTGTCACGGTCGGTGTCTGACGGTGGGTGTGTGACGGTCGGTGTGTGGTGGTCGGTGTGTGTCGGTCGGTGTGTGTCGGTCGGTGTGTGGCGGTCGGTGTGTGATGGTCGGTGTGTGACGGTCGGTGTGTGTCGGTCGGTGTGTGATGGTCGGTGTGTGGCGGTAGGTATGTGTCAGTCGGTGTGTGGCGGTCGGTGTGTGATTGTCGGTGTGTGACGGTCGGTGTGTGTCGGTCGATGTGTGATGGTTGGTGTGTGATGGTCGGTGTGTGATGGTCGGTGTGGACGGCCGGTGTGTGACGATCGGTGTTTGGCTGTCGGTGTGTGACAGTCGGTGTGTGACGATCAGTGTGTCACGGTCGGTGTGTGACGGTCGGTGTGTGAAGAGCGGTGTGTGATGGTCGGTGTGTGACGATCAGTGTATGACGGTCGGTAAGTGACAATCGGTGTGTGACGGTCGGTGTGTGATGCTCGGTGTGTGAGGATCGGTGTGTCACAGTCGGTGTGTGAAGGTCGATGTGTGAAAATCAGTGTGTGACGGTCGGTGTGTGACGATTGGTGAGTGACGGTGCAGTGTGTGACGATCGGTGTGCGACGGTCAGTGTGTGATGGTCGGTGTGTGAAGATCAGTGTGTGACGATCGGAGAGTGAAGATCTGTGTATGACGGTCGGTATGTGACGATCGGTGTGTGGTGGTCGGTGTGTGTCGGTCGGTGTGTGGCGGTCAGCTTGTGATGCTCGGTGTGTAACGATCGGTGTGTCACGGTCGGTGTGTGACGGTCAGTGTGTGACGGTCTATGTGTGACAATCGGTGTGTGAAGGTCGGTGTGTGACGATTGGTGAGTGATGGTGCAGTGTGTGATGATTGGTGTGCGACGTTCGGTGTGTGACGGTCGGTGTGCGACAGTCGATGTGTGATGATCGGTGTGTGATGATCGGTGCATGACGATTGGTGTGTGACAGTTGGTGTGTGACGATCGGTGTGTGATGATCGGTGTATCACAGTCGGTGATGGACGATCGTTGTGTGACGCTCGGTGTGTGACAATCAGTGTGTGACGGTCAGTGTGTGACAGTCGGTGTGTGGCGGTTGTTGTGGGCTGGTTGGAGTATGTCGGTCGGTGTGTGACGGTCGATGTGTGCTGGTAGGTGTGTGCCGATTCGGTGTGTGATGATCTGTGTGTGACGATCTGTGTGTGATGGTCGGTATGTGATGATCGGTGTGCGACAGTCGGTGTGTGATGAACAGTGTGTGACGGTCGGTGTGTGACGGTCGGTGTGTGAAAGTCAGTGTGTGGTGTCGGTGTGTGATGATCGGTGTGTGACGGTCAGTGTGTGGTGGACAGTGTGTGGTGGTCGATGTGTGACGGTCGGTGTGTGTCGGTCGGTGTTTGATGGTCGGTGTGTGGCTGTCGGTGTGTGACGATCGGTGTGTGGTGGACAGTGTGTGGTGGTCGATGTGTGACGGTCGGTGTGCGTCGGTCGGTGTTTGATGGTCGGTGTGTGGCTGTCGGTGTGTGACGATCGGTGTGTGGCGGACAGTGTGTGGTGGTCAGTGTGTGGCGGTCGGTGTGTGGCCGTCGGTGTGTGATTGTCGGTGTGTGGCGGTCGGTATGTGACGGTCGGTGTTAGAAAGTCAGTGTGTGACGATCGGTGTGTGACAGTCAGTGTGTGGCGGAATGTGTGTGGTGGTCAGTGTGTGGCGGTCGGTGTGTGACGGTCGGTGTGTGACGGTCGGTGTGTGACAGTCGGTGTGTGAAAATCAGTGTGTGATGTCGGTGTGTGATGATCGGTGTGTGACGGTCAGTGTGTGGTGGTTGGCGTGTGGTGGTCGGTGTGTGACGGTCGGTGTGTGTCGGTCGGTGTGTGTCGGTCGGTGTGTGACGGTCGGTGTGTGGCGGTCGGTGTGTGACAATCAGTGTGTGAGAGTCAGTGTGTGGCGGACAGTGTGTGGCGATCGGTGTGTGGCGGTCGGTGTGTGGCGGTCAGTGTTTGACGGTAGGTGTGTGCCGGTCGGTGTGTGACGGTCGGTGTGTTACGGTCGGTGTGTGACGGTCGGTGTGTGGCGGTCGGTGTGTGTCGGTCGGTGTGTGCCGGTCGGTGTGTCACGGTCGGTGTGTGACGGTCGGTGTGTGACAGTTGGTGTGTGACGGTCGGTGTGTGGAGGTCGGTGTGTGACGTTCGGTGTGTGACGGTCGGTGTGTGGCGGTCGGTGTGTGACGGTCAGTGTTTGGCGGTCAGTGTATGTCGGTCGGTGTGTGGCGGTCGGTGTGTGGCGGTCGGTGTTTGACGGTCGGTGTGTGACGGTCGGTGTTTGCCGGTCGGTGTGTGACGGTCGGTGTGTTACGGTCGGTGTGTGGCGGTCGGTGTGTGTCAGTCGGTGTGTGCCGGTCGGTGTGTCACGGTCGGTGTGTGACGGTCGGTGTGTGACAGTTGGTGTGTGACGGTCGGTGTGTGGAGGTCGGTGTGTGACGTTCGGTGTGTGACGGTCGGTGTGTGGCGGTCGGTGTGTGACGGTCAGTGTTTGGCGGTCAGTGTATGTCGGTCGGTGTGTGGCGGTCGGTGTGTGATGGTCGGTGTGTGACGGTCGGTGTTTGTCTGTCGGTGTTTCACGGTCGGTGTTTCACGGTCGGTGTGTGACGGTCGGTGTGGACGGTCGGTGTGTGACGATCAGTGTTTGGCGGTCGGTGTGTCACGGTCGGTGTGTGGCGGTCGATGTGTGCTGGTAGGTGTGTGCCGATTCAGTGTGTGATGATCGGTGTGTGATGATCTGTGTGTGATGGTCGGTATGTGATGATCGGTGTGCGACAGTCGGTGTGTGACGATCGGTGTGTGAAGGTCAGTGTGTGAAAGTCAGTGTGTGATGTCGGTGTGTGATGATAGGTGTGTGACGGTCAGTGTGTGATGATAGGTGTGTGACGGTCAGTGTGTGGCGGTCGGTGTGTGGTGGTCAGTGTGTGATGGTCAGTGTGTGTCAGTCGGGGTGTGACGGTCAGTGTGTGGCGGTCGGTGTGTGACGATCGGTGTGTGATTGTCAGTGTGTGACGGTCGGTGTGTGACGGTCGGTGTGGACGGTCGGTGTGTGACGATCAGTGTTTGGCGGTCGGTGTGTCACGGTCGGTGTGTGGCGGTCGATGTGTGCTATTAGGTGTGTGCCGATTCGGTGTGTGATGATTGGTGTGTGATGGTCGGTATGTGATGATCGGTGTGCGACAGTCGGTGTGTGAAGGTCGGTGTGTGAAAGTCAGTGTGTGATGTCGGTGTGTGATGATAGGTGTGTGACGGTCAGTGTGTGGCGGTCGGTGTGTGGTGGTCGGTGTGTGGTGGTCGGTGTGTGATGGTCGGTGTGAGAAAGTCAGTGTGTGATGTCGTTGTGTGATGATCGGTGTGTGATTGTCAGTGTGTGACGGTCGGTGTGTGGTGGTCGGTGTGTGATGGTCGGTGTGTGATGGTCGGTGTGTGATGATCGGTGTGTGATTGTCAGTGTGTGACGGTCGGTGTGTGGTGGTCGGTGTGTGATGGTCGGTGTGTGTCGGTCGGTGTGTGGTGGTCGGTGTGTGATGGTCGGTGTGTGTCGGTCGGTGTGTGATTGTCAGTGTGTGACGGTCGGTGTGTGGTGGTCGGTGTGTGATGGTCGGTGTGTGTCGGTCGGTGTGTGACGGTCGGTGTGTGGCGGTCGGTGTGTGATGATCGGTGTGTGACAGTCAGTGTGTGGCGGACAGTGTGTGGCGGTCGGCTTGTGACGCTCGGTGTGTGACAATCAGTGTGTCACGGTCGGTGTGTGACGGTCGGTGTGTGACGGTCGATGTGTGACAATCGGTGTGTGAATGTCGGTGTGTGATGATTGGTGAGTGATGGTGCAGTGTGTGACGATTGGTGTGCGACGGTCATTGT
Organism: Somniosus microcephalus; assembly: GCF_052327205.1. NCBI lineage: Eukaryota > Metazoa > Chordata > Chondrichthyes > Squaliformes > Somniosidae > Somniosus > Somniosus microcephalus. The sequence goes on along the minus strand of NC_140999.1, from coordinate 74,266,302 downwards.
GTGACGGTCGGTGTGCGACAGTCGATGTGTGATGATCGGTGTGTGATGATCAGTGCGTGAAGATTGGTGTGTGATGGTTGGTGTGTGAAGGTCGATGTGTGAAAATCAGGGTGTGACGGTCAGTGTGTGACGATTGGTGAGTGACGGTGCAGTGTGTGACGATCGGTGTATGACGGTCGGTGTGTGATGGTCAGTGTGTGAAGATCGGTGTGTGTCGATCGGTGAGTGACGATCTGTGTATGACGGTCGGTATGTGACGATCGGTGTGTGGTGGTCGGTGTGTGGCGGTCGGCTTGTGATGCTCGGTGTGTGATGATCGGTGTGTCACGGTCGGTGTGGGACGGTCGGTGTGTGACGGTCGATGTATGACAATCGGTGTGTGAAGGTCGGTGTATGACGATTGGTGAGTGATGGTGCAGTGTGTGACGATTGGTGAGCGACGGTCGGTGTGTGACGGTCGGTGTGCGACAGTCGATGTGTGATGATCGGTGTGTGATGATCGGTGCGTGACGATTGGTGTGTGACGGTTGGTGTGTGACGATCGGTGTGTGATGATTGGTGTATGACGGTCGGTGAGGGACGGTCGTTGTGTGACGCTCGGTGTGTGACAATCAGTGTGTGACGGTCACTGTGTGAGAGTTGGTGTGTGGCGGTTGGTGTGTGCTGGTTGGAGTATGTCGGTCGGGGTGTGGCGGTCGATGTGTGCTGGTAGGTGTGTGCCGATTCGGTCTGTGACGAGCTGTGTGTGATGGTCGGTATGTGATGATCGGTGTGCGACAGTCGGTGTGTGACGATCAGTGTGTGACGGTCGGTGTGTGATGATCAGTGTGTGACGGTCGCTGTGTGAAAGTCAGTGTGTGATGTCGGTGTGTGATGGTCGATGTGTGACGGTCAGTGTACGTCAGTCGGTGTGTGACGGTCGGTGTGTGGCGGTCGGTGTGTGACGTTCGGTGTGTGACAGTCAGTGTGTGGCGGACAGTGTGTGGCGGTCGGTGTGTGGCGGTCGGTGTGTGACGGTCGGTGTGTGGCGGTCGGTGTGTGGCGGTCGGTGTGTGACGGTCGGTGTGTGGCGGTCGGTGTGTGACGGTCGGTGTGTGACGGTCGGTGTGGACGGTCGGTGTGTGATGATCGGTGTTTGGCTGTCGGTGTGTGACGGTCGGTGTGTGGCGGTCGGTGTGAGACGGTAGGTGTGTGACGGTCGGTGTGTGACGGTCGGTGTGTGACGTTCTGTGTGTGACGATCGGTGTTTGGCAGTCGGTGTGTGAAGATTGGTGTGTGACGATCGGTGAGTGATGATCTGTGTATGACGGTCGGTATGTGACAATCGGTATGTGGTGGTCGGTGTGTGTCGGTCGGCGTGTGGCAGTCGGCTTGTGATGCTCGGTGTGTGACAATCGGTGTGTCAGGGTCGGTGTCTGACGGTGGGTGTGTGACGGTCGGTGTGTGGTGGTCGGTGTGTGTCGGTCGGTGTGTGGCGGTCGGTGTGTGACGGTCGGTATGTGTCGGTCGGTGTGTGACGGTCGGTGTGTGGCGCTCGGTGTGTGTCGGTCGGTGTGTGACGGTCGGTGTGTGACGGTCGGTGTGTGACGGTTGGTGTGTGATGGTCGGTGTGGACGGTCGGTGTGTGACGATCGGTGTTTGGCTGTCGGTGTGTGACGGTCGGTGTGTGACGATCAATGTGTCACTGTCGGTGTGTGACGGTCGGTGTGTGACGATCTGTGTATGACGGTCAGTATGTGACAATCGGTGTGTGACGGTCGGTGTGTGATGCTCGGTGTGTGAGGATCGGTGTGTCACAGTCGGTGTGTGAAGGTCGATGTGAGAAAATCAGTGTGTGACGGTCGGTGTGTGACGATTGGTGAGTGACGGTGCAGTGTGTGACGATCGGTGTGCGACAGTCAGTGTGTGATGGTCGGTGTGTGAAGATCGGTGTGTGACGATCGGTGAGTGATGATCTGTGTATGACGGTCGGTATGTGACGATCAGTGTGTGGTGGTCGGTGTGTGTCGGTCGGTGTGTGGCGGTCGGCTTGTGATGCTCGGTGTGTGACGATCGGTGTGTCACGGTCGGTGTGTCACAGTCGGTGTGTGACGGTCGGTGTGTGACGGTCTATGTGTGACAATCGGTGTGTGAAGGTCGGTGTGTGACGATTGGCGAGTGATGGTGCAGTGTGTGATGATTGGTGTGCGACGTTCGGTGTGTGACGGTCGGTGTGCGACAGTCGATGTGTGATGATCGGTGCGTGAAGATTGGTGTGTGACAGTTGGTGTGTGATGATCGGTGTATGACAGTCGGTGATGGACGGTCGTTGTGTGACGCTCGGTGTGTGACAATCAGTGTGTGACGGTCAGTGTGTGACAGTCGGTGTGTGGCGATTGGTGTGTCCTGGTTGGAGTATGTCGTTCGGTGTGTGATGGTCGATGTGTGCTGGTAGGTGTGTGCCGATTCGGTGTGTGATGATCGGTGTGTGACGATCTGTGTGTGATGATCAGTGTGTGATGTCGGTGTGTGATGATCGGTGTGTGACGGTCAGTGTGTGTCGGTCGGTGTTTGATGGTCGGTGTGTGGCTGTCGGTGTGTGATGATCGGTGTGTGGCGGACAGTGTGTGGTGGTCAGTGTGTGGCGGTCGGTGTGCGTTGGTCGGTGTGTGGCGGTTGGTATGTGACGGTCGGTGTGAGAAAGTCAGTGTGTGACGATCGGTGTGTGACAGTCAGTGTGCGGTGGAAAGTGTGTGGCGGTCAGTGTGTGGCAGTCGGTGTGTGACGGTCGGTGTGTGGCGGTCGGTGTGTGATAGTCGGTGTGTGAAAATCAGTGTGTGATGTCGGTGTGTGATGATCGGTGTGTGACGGTCAGTGTGTGCTGGTTGGCGTGTGGTGGTCGGTGTGTGACGGTCGGTGTGTGTCGGTCGGTGTGTGACGGTCGGTTTGTGGCGGTCGGTGTGTGACGATCAGTGTGTGAGAGTCAGTGTGTGGCGGTCGGTGTGTGGCGGTCGGAGTGTGGCGGTCGGTGTGTGGCGGTCGGTGTTTGACAGTCGGTGTGTGACGGTTCGTGTCTGCCGGTCGGTGTGTGACGGTCGGTGTGTTACGGTCGGTGTGTGACGGTCGGTGTGTGGCGGTCGGTGTGTTTCGGTCGGTGTGTGGCGGTCGATATATGACGGTCGGTGTGTGTCGGTCGGTGTGTGACGGTCGGTGTGTCACGGTCGGTGTGTGATGGTCGGTGTGTGACGGTCGGTGTGTGATGGTCGGTGTGTGGAGGTCGGTGTGTGATGGTCGGTGTGACGATTGGTGTGTGACGGTTGGTGTGCGACGATCGGTGTGTGACGATCGGTGTATGACAGTCGGTGTGTGACGGTCGGTGTGTGACGCTCGGTGTGTGGCGGTTGGTATGTGACGGTCGGTGTGAGAAAGTCAGTGTGTGACGATCGGTGTGTGACAGTCAGTGTGTGACGATCGGTGTGTGACAGTCAGTGTGTGGCGGAAAGTGTGTGGCAGTCGGTGTGTGATGGTCGGTGTGTGGCGGTCGGTGTGTGATAGTCGGTGTGTGAAAATCAGTGTGTGATGTCGGTGTGTGATGATCGGTGTGTGACGGTCAGTGTGTGCTGGTTGGCGTGTGGTGGTCGGTGTGTGACGGTCGGTGTGTGTCGGTCGGTGTGTGACGGTCGGTTTGTGGCGGTCGGTGTGTGACGGTCGGTGTGTGTCGGTCGGTGTGTGACGGTCGGTGTGTGACGGTCGGTGTGTGACGGTCGGTGTGTGACGGTCGGTGTGTGACGGTCGGTGTGTGGAGGTCGGTGTGTGACGGTCGGTGTGTGACGTTCGGTGTGTGACGTTCGGTGTGTGACAGTCGGTGTGTGCTGGTAGGTGTGTGCCGATTCGGTGTGTGACGGTTGATGTATGACATTCGGTGTGTGAAGGTTGGTGTGTGACGATTGGTGAGTGATGGTGCAGTGTGTGACGATTGGTGTGTGACGGTTGGTGTGCGACGATCGGTGTGTGACGATCGGTGTATGACAGTCGGTGTGTGACGGTCGGTGTGTGACGCTCAGTGTGTGACAATCAGTGTGTGATGGTCAGTGTGTGACAGTTGGTGTGTGGCGGTTGGTGTGTGTTGGTTGGAATATGTCGGTCGGTGTGTGACGGTCGATGTGTGCTGGTAGGTGTGTGCCGATTCGGTGTGTGATGATCGGTGTGTGATGATCTGTGTGTGATGGTCGGTATGTGATGATCGGTGTGCGACAGTCGGTGTGTGACGATCAGTGTGTGACGGTCGGTGTGTGACGATCGGTGTGTGACGGTCGGTGTGTGAAAGTCAGTGTGTGATGTCGGTGTGTGATGATAGGTGTGTGACGGTCAGTGTGTGGTGGTCGGTGTGTGGTGGTCGGTGTGTGATGGGCAGTGTGTGTCAGTCAGGGTGTGACGGTCGGTGTGTGGCGGTCGGTGTGTGACGATCGGTTTGTGACAGTCAGTGTGTGGTGGACAGTGTGTGATGGTCGGTGTGTGTCGGTCGGTGTGTGGCGGTCGGTGTGTGACGATCGGTGTGTGACAGTCAGTGTGTGGCGGACAGAGTGTGGTGGTCGGTGTGTGGCGGTCGGTGTGTGACGGTCGGTGTGTGACAGTCGGTGTGTGACGTTCGGTGTGGACGGTCGGTGTGTGACGATCGGTGTTTGGCTGTTGGTGTGTGACGGTCGGTGTGTGGCGGTCGGTGTGAGACGGTAGGTGTGTGACGGTCGGTGTGTGACGGTCGGTGTGTGACGGTCGGTGTGTGACGTTCTGTGTGTGACGATCGGTGTTTGGCGGTCGGTGTGTGTCGGTCGGCGTGTGGCGGTCGGCTTGTGATGCTCGGTGTGTGACGATCGGTGTGTCACGGTCGGTGTCTGACGGTGGGTGTGTGACGGTCGGTGTGTGGCGGTCGGTGTGTGTCGGTCGGTGTGTGGCGGTCGGTGTGTGATGGTCGGTGTGTGACGGTCGGTGTGTGTCGGTCGGTGTGTGACGGTCGGTGTGTGGCGGTAGGTATGTGTCAGTCGGTGTGTGGCGGTCGGTGTGTGATAGTCGGTGTGTGACGGTCGGTGTGTGTCGGTCGGTGTGTGACGGTCAGTGTGTGACGGTCGGTGTGTGACGGTCGGTGTGGACGGTCGGTGTGGACGGTCGGTGTGTGATGATCGGTGTTTGGCTGTCGGTGTGTGACGTTCGGTGTGTGACAGTCAGTGTGTGGCGGACAGTGTGTGGTGGTCGGTGTGTGGTGGTCGGTGAGTGGCGGTCGGTGTGTGGTGGTCGGTGTGTGGCGGTCGGTGTGTGGCGGTCGGTGTGTGACGGTCGGTGTGTGACGGTCGGTGTGGAGGGTCGGTGTGTGATGATCGGTGTTTGGCTGTCGGTGTGTGACGGTCGGTGTGTGGCGGTCGGTGTGAGACGGTAGGTGTGTGACGGTCGGTGTGTGACGGTCGGTGTGTGACGTTCTGTGTGTGACGATCGGTGTTTGGCGGTCGGTGTGTGAAGATCGGTGTGTGACGATCGGTGAGTGATGATCTGTGTATGACGGTCGGTATGTGACAATCGGTATGTGGTGGTCGGTGTGTGTCGGTCGGCGTGTGGCGGTCGGCTTGTGATGCTCGGTGTGTGACGGTCGGTGTGTGGCGGTCGGTGTGTGATAGTCGGTGTGTGTCGGTCGGTGTGTGATGGTCGGTGTGTGTCGGTCGGTGTGTGACGGTCGGTGTGTGTCAGTCGGTGTGTGGCGGTCGGTGTGTGATAGTCGGTGTGTGTCGGTCGGTGTGTGTCGGTCGGTGTGTGGCGGTCGGTGTGTGATGGTCGGTGTGTGTCGGTCGGTGTGTGTCGGTCGCTGTGTGACGGTCGGTGTGTGGCGGTCGGTGTGTGACGGTCGGTGTGTGGCGGTCGGTGTGTGCCAGTCAGTGTTTGGCGGTCGGTGTGTGATAGTCGGTGTGTGACGGTCGGTGTGTGTCGGTCGGTGTGTGACGGTCGGTGTGTGACGGTCGGTGTGTGCCGGTCGGTGTGTGACGGTCGGTGTGTGTCGGTCGGTGTGTGACGGTCGGTGTGTGATGGTCGGTGTGTGACGGTCGGTGTGGACGGTTGGTGTGTGGCGATCGGTGTTTGGCTGTCGGTGTGTGACGGTCGGTGTGTGACGATCAGTGTGTCACGGTCGGTGTATGATGGTCGGTGTGTGAAGAGCGGTGTGTGACGATCTGTGTATGACGGTCGGTATGTGACAATCGGTGTGTGACGGTCGGTGTGTGATGCTCGGTGTGTGAGGATCGGTGTGTCACAGTCGGTGTGTGAAGGTCGATGTGTCAAAATCAGTGTGTGACGGTCGGTGTGTGATGATTGGTGAGTGACGTTGCAGTGTGTGACGATCGGTGTGCGACGGTCAGTGTGTGATGGACGGTGTGTGAAGATCGGTGTGTGACGATCGGTGAGTGATGATCTGTGTATGACGGTCGGTATGTGACGATCGGTGTGTGGTGGTCGGTGTGTGTTGGTCAGTGTGTGGCGGTCGGCTTGTGATGCTCGGTGTGTGACGATCGGTGTGTCACGGTCGGTGTGTGACGGTCGGTGTGTGACGGTCTATGTGTGACAATCGGTGTGTGAAGGTCGGTGTGTGACGATTGGTGAGTGATGGTGCAGTGTGTGACGATTGGTGTGCGACGTTCGGTGTGTGACGGTCGGTGTGCGACAGTCGATGTGTGATGATCGGTGTGTGATGATCGGTGTGTGATGATCGGTGCGTGACGATTGGTGTGTGACAGTTGGTGTGCGACGATCGGTGTGTGATGATCGGTGTATGACAGTCGGTGATGGACGGTCGTTGTGTGACGCTCGTTGTGTGACAATCAGTGTGTGACGGTCAGTGTGTGACAGTCGGTGTGTGGCGGTTGGTGTGTGCTGGTTGGAGTATGTCGGTCGGTGTGTGACGGTCGATGTGTGCTGGTAGGTGAGTGCCGATTCGGTGTGTGACGATCGGTGTGTGACGATCTGTGTGTGATGGTCGGTATGTGATGATCGGTGTGCGACAGTCGGTGTGTGATGTTCAGTGTGTGACGGTCGGTGTGTGATGATCGGTGTGTGACGGTCGGTGTGGGAAAGTCAGTGTGTGATGTCGGTGTGTGATGATCAGTGTGTGACGGTCAGTGTGTAGTAGACGGTGTGTGGTGGTCGATGTGTGACGGTCGGTGTGTGTCGGTCGGTGTTTGATGGTCGGTGTGTGGCTGTCGGTGTGTGATGATCGGTGTGTGGCGGACAGTGTGTGGTGGTCAGTGTGTGGCGGTCGGTGTGTGGCCGTCGGTGTGTGATGGTCGGTGTGTGGCGGTCGGTATGTGACGGTCGGTGTGAGAAAGTCAGTGTGTGACGATCGGTGTGTGACGGTCGCTGTGTGAAAGTCAGTGTGTGGCGGTCGGTGTGTGATGGTCGATGTGTGATGGTCAGTGAGCGTCGTTCGGTGTGTGACGGTCGGTGTGTGGCGGTCGGTGTGTGACGATCGGTGTGTGACAGTCAGTGTGTGGCGGACAGAGTGTGGTGGTCGGTGTGTGGCGGTCGGTGTGTGACGGTCGGTGTGTGACAGTCGGTGTGTGACGTTCGGTGTGGACGATCGGTGTGTGACGATCGGTGTTTGGCTGTCGGTGTGTGACGGTCGGTGTGTGGCGGTCGGTGTGAGACGGTAGGTGTGTGACGGTCGGTGTGTGACGGTCGGTGTGTGACGGTCGGTGTGTGACGTTCTGTGTGTGACGATCGGTGTTTGGCGGTCGGTGTGTGTCGGTCGGCGTGTGGCGGTCGGCTTGTGATGCTCGGTGTGTGACGATCGGTGTGTCACGGTCGGTGTCTGACGGTGGGTGTGTGACGGTCGGTGTGTGGCGGTCGGTGTGTGTCGGTCGGTGTGTGGCGGTCGGTGTGTGATGGTCGGTGTGTGACGGTCGGTGTGTGTCGGTCGGTGTGTGACGGTCGGTGTGTGGCGATAGGTATGTGTCAGTCGGTGTGTGGTGGTCGGTGTGTGATAGTCGGTGTGTGACGGTCGGTGTGTGTCGGTCGGTGTGTGACGGTCGGTGTGTGACGGTCGGTGTGTGACGGACAGTGTGTGGTGGTCGGTGTGTGGTGGTCGGTGAGTGGCGGTCGGTGTGTGGCGGTCGGTGTGTGGCGGTCGGTGTGTGACGGTCGGTGTGTGACGGTCGGTGTGGAGGGTCGGTGTGTGATGATCGGTGTTTGGCTGTCGGTGTGTGACGGTCGGTGTGTGGCGGTCGGTGTGAGATGGTAGGTGTGTGACGGTCGGTGTGTGACGGTCGGTGTGTGACGTTCTGTGTGTGACGATCGGTGTTTGGCGGTCGGTGTGTGAAGATCGGTGTGTGACGATCGGTGAGTGATGATCTGTGTATGATGGTCGGTATGTGACAATCGGTATGTGGTGGTCGGTGTGTGTCGGTTGGCGTGTGGCGGTCGGCTTGTGATGCTCGGTGTGTGACGGTCGTTGTGTGGCGGTCGGTGTGTGATAGTCGGTGTGTGTCGGTCGGTGTGTGATGGTCGGTGTGTGTCGGTCGGTGTGTGACGGTCGGTGTGTGTCAGTCGGTGTGTGGCGGTCGGTGTGTGATAGTCGGTGTGTGTCGGTCGGTGTGTGTCGGTCGGTGTGTGGCGGTCGGTGTGTGATGGTCGGTGTGTGTCGGTCGGTGTGTGTCGGTCGGTGTGTGACGGTCGGTGTGTGGCGGTCGGTGTGTGACGGTCGGTGTGTGGCGGTCGGTGTGTGCCAGTCGGTGTTTGGCGGTCGGTGTGTGATAGTCGGTGTGTGACGGTCGGTGTGTGACGGTCGGTGTGTGACGGTCGGTGTGTGTCGGTCGGTGTGTGACGGTCGGTGTGTGTCGGTCGGTGTGTGACGGTCGGTGTGTGATGGTCGGTGTGTGACGGTCGGTGTGGACGGTTGGTGTGTGACGATCGGTGTTTGGCTGTCGGTGTGTGACGGTCGGTGTGTGACGATCAGTGTGTCACGGTCGGTGTATGATGGTCGGTGTGTGAAGAGCGGTGTGTGACGATCGGTGTGTGACGATCTGTGTATGACGGTCGGTATGTGACAATCGGTGTGTGACGGTCGGTGTGTGATGCTCGGTGTGTGAGGATCAGTGTGTCACAGTCGGTGTGTGAAGGTCGATGTGTCAAAATCAGTGTGTGACGGTCGGTGTGTGACGATTGGTGAGTGACGTTGCAGTGTGTGACGATCGGTGTGCGACGGTCAGTGTGTGATGGACGGTGTGTGAAGATCGGTGTGTGACGATCGGTGAGTGATGATCTGTGTATGACGGTCGGTATGTGACGATCGGTGTGTGGTGGTCGGTGTGTGGCGGTCGGTGTGTGGCGGTCGGCTTGTGATGCTCGGTGTGTGACGATCGGTGTGTCACGGTCGGTGTGTGACGGTCGGTGTGTGACGGCCTATGTGTGACAATCGGTGTGTGAAGGTCGGTGTGTGATGATTGGTGAGTGATGGTGCAGTGTGTGACGATTGGTGTGCGACGTTCGGTGTGTGACGGTCAGTGTGCGACAGTCGATGTGTGATGATCGGTGCGTGATGATCGGTGCGTGACGATTGGTGTGTGACAGTTGGTGTGCGACGATCGGTGTGTGATGATCGGTGTATGACAGTCGGTGATGGACGGTCGTTGTGTGACGCTCGGTGTGTGACAATCAGTGTGTGACGGTCAGTGTGTGACAGTCGGTGTGTGGCGGTTGGTGTGTGCTGGTTGGAGTATGTCGGTCGGTGTGTGACGGTCGATGTGTGCTGGTAGGTGAGTGCCGATTCGGTGTGTGACGATCGGTGTGTGACAATCTGTGTGTGATGGTCGGTATGTGATGATCGGTGTGCGACAGTCGGTGTGTGATGTTCAGTGTGTGACGGTCGGTGTGTGATGATCGGTGTGTGACGGTCGGTGTGGGAAAGTCAGTGTGTGATGTCGGTGTGTGATGATCGGTGTGTGACGGTCAGTGTGTGGTAGACGGTGTGTGGTGGTCGATGTGTGACGGTCGGTGTGTGTCGGTCGGTGTTTGATGGTCGGTGTGTGGCTGTCGGTGTGTGATGATCGGTGTGTGGCGGACAGTGTGTGGTGGTCAGTGTGTGGCGGTCGGTGTGTGGCCGTCGGTGTGTGATGGTCGGTGTGTGGCGGTCGGTATGTGACGGTCGGTGTGAGAAAGTCAGTGTGTGACGATCGGTGTGTGACAGTCAGTGTGTGGCGGAAAGTGTGTGGCGGTCAGTGTGTGGCAGTCGGTGTGTGACGGTCGGTGTGTGGCGGTCGGTGTGTGATAGTCGGTGTGTGAAAATCAGTGTGTGATGTCGGTGTCTGATGATCGGTGTGTGACGGTCAGTGTGTGGTGGTTGGCATGTGGTGGTCGGTGTGTGACGGTCGGTGTGTGTCGGTCGGTGTGTGACGGTCGGTGTGTGACGGTCGGTGTGTGACGGTCGGTGTGTGATAGTCGGTGTGTGAAAATCAGTGTGTGATGATCGGTGTGTGACGGTCAGTGTGTGGTGGTTGGCGTGTGGTGGTCGGTGTGTGACGGTCGGTGTGTGTCGGTCGGTGTGTGACGGTCGGTGTGTGGCGGTCGGTGTGTGGCGGTCGGTGTGTGACGATCAGTGTGTGAGAGTCAGTGTGTGGCGGACAGTGTGTTGCGGTCGGTGTGTGGCGGTCGGAGTGTGGCGGTCGGTGTGTGGCGGTCGGTGTTTGACGGTCGGTGTGTGATGGTCGGTGTGTGCCGGTCGGTGTGTGACGGTCGGTGTGTTACGGTCGGTGTGTGATGGTCGGTGTGTGGTGGTCGGTGTGTTTCGGTCGGTGTGTGGCGGTCGGTGTGTGACGGTCAGTGTGTGTCAGTCGGTGTGTGACGGTCGGTGTGTCATGGTCGGTGTGTGACGGTCGGTGTGTGATGGTCGGTGTGTGACGGTCGATGTGTGGAGGTCGGTGTGTGACGGTCGGTGTGTGACGTTCGGTGTGTGACGTTCGTTGTGTGATGGTTGGTGTATGTCGGTCGGTGTGTGACTGTCGGTGTGTGCTGGTAGGTGTGTGCCGATTCGGTGTGACGGTTGATGTATGACAATCGGTGTGTGAAGTTCGGTGTGTGACGATTGGTGAGTGATGGTGCAGTGTGTGACGATCGGTGTGTGATGGTCGGTATGTGATGATCGGTGTGCGACAGTCGGTGTGTGATGATCAGTGTGTGACGGTTGGTGTGTGACGATCGGTGTGTGACGGTCGGTGTGTGAAAGTCAGTGTGTGATGTCGGTGTGTGATGATCGGTGTGTGACGGTCAGTGTGTGGTGGACGGTGTGTGGTGGTCGATGTGTGACGGTCGGTGTGTGTCGGTTGGTGTTTGATGGTCGGTGTGTGGCTGTCGGTGTGTGACGATCGGTGTGTGGCGGACAGTGTGTGGTGGTCGATGTGTGACGGTCGGTGTGTGTCGGTCGGTGTTTGATGGTCAGTGTGTGGCTGTCGGTGTGTGGCGGTCGGTGTGTGATGATCAGTGTGTGACGGTTGGTGTGTGACGATCGGTGTGTGACGGTCGGTGTGTGAAAGTCAGTGTGTGATGTCGGTGTGTGGCGGTCGGTGTGTGACGATCAGTGTGTGAGAGTCAGTGTGTGGCGGACAGTGTGTGGCGGTCGGTGTGTAGCGGTCGGAGTGTGGCGGTCGGTGTGTGGCGGTCGGTGTTTGACGGTCGGTGTGTGACGGTCGGTGTGTGCCAGTCGGTGTGTGACGGTCGGTGTGTTACGGTCGGTGTGTGACGGTCGGTGTGTGACGGTCGGTGTGTGAAAGTCAGTGTGTGATGTCGGTGTGTGGCGGTCGGTGTGTGACGATCAGTGTGTGAGAGTCAGTGTGTGGCGGATAGTGTGTGGCGGTCGGTGTGTAGCGGTCGGAGTGTGGCGGTCGGTGTGTGGCGGTCGGTGTTTGACGGTCGGTGTGTGACGGTCGGTGTGTGCCAGTCGGTGTGTGACGGTCGGTGTGTTACGGTCGGTGTGTGACGGTCGGTGTGTGGCGGTCGGTGTGTTTCGGTCGGTATGTGGCGGTCGGTGTGTGACGGTCGGTGTGTGTCAGTCGGTGTGTGCCGGTCGGTGTGTCACGGTCGGTGTGTGACGGTCCGTGTGTGACGGTCGGTGTGTGACGGTCGGTGTGTGGAGGTCGGTGTGTGACGTTCGGTGTGTGACGGTCGGTGTGTGGCGGTCGGTGTGTGACGGTCAGTGTGTGGCGGTCGGTGTGTGACGGTCGGTGAGTGATAGTCGGTGTGTGAAAATCAGTGTGTGATGATCGGTGTGTGACGGTCAGTGTGTGGTGGTTGGCGTGTGGTGGTCGGTGTGTGACGGTCGGTGTGTGTCGGTCGGTGTGTGACGGTCGGTGTGTGGCGGTCAGTGTGTGGCGGTCGGTGTGTGACGATCAGTGTGTGAGAGTCAGTGTGTGGCGGACAGTGTGTTGCGGTCGGTGTGTGGCGGTCGGAGTGTGGCGGTCGGTGTGTGGCGGTCGGTGTTTGACGGTCGGTGTGTGATGGTTGGTGTGTGCCGGTCGGTGTGTGACGGTCGGTGTGTTACGGTCGGTGTGTGATGGTCGGTGTGTGGTGGTCGGTGTGTTTCGGTCGGTGTGTGGCGGTCGGTGTGTGACGGTCAGTGTGTGTCAGTCGGTGTGTGACGGTCGGTGTGTCATGGTCGGTGTGTGACGGTCGGTGTGTGATGGTCGGTGTGTGACGGTCGATGTGTGGAGGTCGGTGTGTGACGGTCGGTGTGTGACGTTCGGTGTGTGACGTTCATTGTGTGATGGTTGGTGTATGTCGGTCGGTGTGTGACTGTCGGTGTGTGCTGGTAGGTGTGTGCCGATTCGGTGTGACGGTTGATGTATGACAATCGGTGTGTGAAGTTCGGTGTGTGACGATTGGTGAGTGATGGTGCAGTGTGTGACGATCGGTGTGTGATGGTCGGTATGTGATGATCGGTGTGCGACAGTCGGTGTGTGATGATCAGTGTGTGACGGTTGGTGTGTGACGATCGGTGTGTGACGGTCGGTGTGTGAAAGTCAGTGTGTGATGTCGGTGTGTGATGATCGGTGTGTGACGGTCAGTGTGTGGTGGACGGTGTGTGGTGGTCGATGTGTGACGGTCGGTGTGTGTCGGTTGGTGTTTGATGGTCGGTGTGTGGCTGTCGGTGTGTGACGATCGGTGTGTGGCGGACAGTGTGTGGTGGTCGATGTGTGACGGTCGGTGTGTGTCGGTCGGTGTTTGATGGTCAGTGTGTGGCTGTCGGTGTGTGGCGGTCGGTGTGTGATGATCAGTGTGTGACGGTTGGTGTGTGACGATCGGTGTGTGACGGTCGGTGTGTGAAAGTCAGTGTGTGATGTCGGTGTGTGGCGGTCGGTGTGTGACGATCAGTGTGTGAGAGTCAGTGTGTGGCGGACAGTGTGTGGCGGTCGGTGTGTAGCGGTCGGAGTGTGGCGGTCGGTGTGTGGCGGTCGGTGTTTGACGGTCGGTGTGTGACGGTCGGTGTGTGCCAGTCGGTGTGTGACGGTCGGTGTGTTACGGTCGGTGTGTGACGATCAGTGTGTGAGAGTCAGTGTGTGGCGGACAGTGTGTGGCGGTCGGTGTGTAGCGGTCGGAGTGTGCTGGTTGGAGTATGTCGGTCGGTGTGTGACGGTCGATGTGTGCTGGTAGGTGAGTGCCGATTCGGTGTGTGACGATCGGTGTGTGACAATCTGTGTGTGATGGTCGGTATGTGATGATCGGTGTGCGACAGTCGGTGTGTGATGTTCAGTGTGTGACGGTCGGTGTGTGATGATCGGTGTGTGACGGTCGGTGTGGGAAAGTCAGTGTGTGATGTCGGTGTGTGATGATCGGTGTGTGACGGTCAGTGTGTGGTAGACGGTGTGTGGCGGTCGGTATGTGACGGTCGGTGTGAGAAAGTCAGTGTGTGACGATCGGTGTGTGACAGTCAGTGTGTGGCGGAAAGTGTGTGGCGGTCAGTGTGTGGCAGTCGGTGTGTGACGGTCGGTGTGTGGCGGTCGGTGTGTGATAGTCGGTGTGTGAAAATCAGTGTGTGATGTCGGTGTCTGATGATCGGTGTGTGACGGTCAGTGTGTGGTGGTTGGCATGTGGTGGTCGGTGTGTGACGGTCGGTGTGTGTCGGTCGGTGTGTGACGGTCGGTGTGTGACGGTCGGTGTGTGACGGTCGGTGTGTGATAGTCGGTGTGTGAAAATCAGTGTGTGATGATCGGTGTGTGACGGTCAGTGTGTGGTGGTTGGCGTGTGGTGGTCGGTGTGTGACGGTCGGTGTGTGTCGGTCGGTGTGTGACGGTCGGTGTGTGGCGGTCGGTGTGTGGCGGTCGGTGTGTGACGATCAGTGTGTGAGAGTCAGTGTGTGGCGGACAGTGTGTTGCGGTCGGTGTGTTGCGGTCGGTGTGTGGCGGTCGGAGTGTGGCGGTCGGTGTGTGGCGGTCGGTGTTTGACGGTCGGTGTGTGATGGTTGGTGTGTGCCGGTCGGTGTGTGACGGTCGGTGTGTTACGGTCGGTGTGTGACGGTCGGTGTGTGGTGGTCGGTGTGTTTCGGTCGGTGTGTGGCGGTCGGTGTGTGACGGTCAGTGTGTGTCAGTCGGTGTGTGACGGTCGGTGTGTCATGGTCGGTGTGTGACGGTCGGTGTGTGATGGTCGGTGTGTGACGGTCGATGTGTGGAGGTCGGTGTGTGACGGTCGGTGTGTGACGTTCGGTGTGTGACGTTCGTTGTGTGATGGTTGGTGTATGTCGGTCGGTGTGTGACTGTCGGTGTGTGCTGGTAGGTGTGTGCCGATTCGGTGTGACGGTTGATGTATGACAATCGGTGTGTGAAGTTCGGTGTGTGACGATTGGTGAGTGATGGTGCAGTGTGTGACGATCGGTGTGTGATGGTCGGTATGTGATGATCGGTGTGCGACAGTCGGTGTGTGATGATCAGTGTGTGACGGTTGGTGTGTGACGATCGGTGTGTGACGGTCGGTGTGTGAAAGTCAGTGTGTGATGTCGGTGTGTGATGATCGGTGTGTGACGGTCAGTGTGTGGTGGACGGTGTGTGGTGGTCGATGTGTGACGGTCGGTGTGTGTCGGTTGGTGTTTGATGGTCGGTGTGTGGCTGTCGGTGTGTGACGATCGGTGTGTGGCGGACAGTGTGTGGTGGTCGATGTGTGACGGTCGGTGTGTGTCGGTCGGTGTTTGATGGTCAGTGTGTGGCTGTCGGTGTGTGGCGGTCGGTGTGTGATGATCAGTGTGTGACGGTTGGTGTGTGACGATCGGTGTGTGACGGTCGGTGTGTGAAAGTCAGTGTGTGATGTCGGTGTGTGGCGGTCGGTGTGTGACGATCAGTGTGTGAGAGTCAGTGTGTGGCGGACAGTGTGTGGCGGTCGGTGTGTAGCGGTCGGAGTGTGGCGGTCGGTGTGTGGCGGTCGGTGTTTGACGGTCGGTGTGTGACGGTCGGTGTGTGCCAGTCGGTGTGTGACGGTCGGTGTGTTACGGTCGGTGTGTGACGGTCGGTGTGTGACGGTCGGTGTGTGAAAGTCAGTGTGTGATGTCGGTGTGTGGCGGTCGGTGTGTGACGATCAGTGTGTGAGAGTCAGTGTGTGGCGGATAGTGTGTGGCGGTCGGTGTGTAGCGGTCGGTGTGTGGCGGTCGGTGTTTGACGGTCGGTGTGTGACGGTCGGTGTGTGCCAGTCGGTGTGTGACGGTCGGTGTGTTACGGTCGGTGTGTGACGGTCGGTGTGTGACGGTCGGTGTGTGGCGGTCGGTGTGTTTCGGTCGGTATGTGGCGGTCGGTGTGTGACGGTCGGTGTGTGTCAGTCGGTGTGTGCCGGTCGGTGTGTCACGGTCGGTGTGTGACGGTCGGTGTGTGACGGTCGGTGTGTGACGGTCGGTGTGTGGAGGTCGGTGTGTGACGTTCGGTGTGTGACGGTCGGTGTGTGGCGGTCGGTGTGTGACGGTCAGTGTGTGGCGGTCGGTGTGTGACGGTCGGTGTGTGATAGTCGGTGTGTGAAAATCAGTGTGTGATGATCGGTGTGTGACGGTCAGTGTGTGGTGGTTGGCGTGTGGTGGTCGGTGTGTGACGGTCGGTGTGTGTCGGTCGGTGTGTGACGGTCGGTGTGTGGCGGTCGGTGTGTGGCGGTCGGTGTGTGACGATCAGTGTGTGAGAGTCAGTGTGTGGCGGACAGTGTGTTGCGGTCGGTGTGTGGCGGTCGGAGTGTGGCGGTCGGTGTGTGGCGGTCGGTGTTTGACGGTCGGTGTGTGATGGTTGGTGTGTGCCGGTCGGTGTGTGACGGTCGGTGTGTTACGGTCGGTGTGTGATGGTCGGTGTGTGGTGGTCGGTGTGTTTCGGTCGGTGTGTGGAGGTCGGTGTGTGACGGTCAGTGTGTGTCAGTCGGTGTGTGACGGTCGGTGTGTCATGGTCGGTGTGTGACGGTCGGTGTGTGATGGTCGGTGTGTGACGGTCGATGTGTGGAGGTCGGTGTGTGACGGTCGGTGTGTGACGTTCGGTGTGTGACGTTCGTTGTGTGATGGTTGGTGTATGTCGGTCGGTGTGTGACTGTCGGTGTGTGCTGGTAGGTGTGTGCCGATTCGGTGTGACGGTTGATGTATGACAATCGGTGTGTGAAGTTCGGTGTGTGACGATTGGTGAGTGATGGTGCAGTGTGTGACGATCGGTGTGTGATGGTCGGTATGTGATGATCGGTGTGCGACAGTCGGTGTGTGATGATCAGTGTGTGACGGTTGGTGTGTGACGATCGGTGTGTGACGGTCGGTGTGTGAAAGTCAGTGTGTGATGTCGGTGTGTGATGATCGGTGTGTGACGGTCAGTGTGTGGTGGACGGTGTGTGGTGGTCGATGTGTGACGGTCGGTGTGTGTCGGTTGGTGTTTGATGGTCGGTGTGTGGCTGTCGGTGTGTGACGATCGGTGTGTGGCGGACAGTGTGTGGTGGTCGATGTGTGACGGTCGGTGTGTGTCGGTCGGTGTTTGATGGTCAGTGTGTGGCTGTCGGTGTGTGGCGGTCGGTGTGTGATGATCAGTGTGTGACGGTTGGTGTGTGACGATCGGTGTGTGACGGTCGGTGTGTGAAAGTCAGTGTGTGATGTCGGTGTGTGGCGGTCGGTGTGTGACGATCAGTGTGTGAGAGTCAGTGTGTGGCGGACAGTGTGTGGCGGTCGGTGTGTAGCGGTCGGAGTGTGGCGGTCGGTGTGTGGCGGTCGGTGTTTGACGGTCGGTGTGTGACGGTCGGTGTGTGCCAGTCGGTGTGTGACGGTCGGTGTGTTACGGTCGGTGTGTGACGGTCGGTGTGTGACGGTCGGTGTGTGAAAGTCAGTGTGTGATGTCGGTGTGTGGCGGTCGGTGTGTGACGATCAGTGTGTGAGAGTCAGTGTGTGGCGGATAGTGTGTGGCGGTCGGTGTGTAGCGGTCGGAGTGTGGCGGTCGGTGTGTGGCGGTCGGTGTTTGACGGTCGGTGTGTGACGGTCGGTGTGTGCCAGTCGGTGTGTGACGGTCGGTGTGTTACGGTCGGTGTGTGACGGTCGGTGTGTGACGGTCGGTGTGTGGCGGTCGGTGTGTTTCGGTCGGTATGTGGCGGTCGGTGTGTGACGGTCGGTGTGTGTCAGTCGGTGTGTGCCGGTCGGTGTGTCACGGTCGGTGTGTGACGGTCGGTGTGTGACGGTCGGTGTGTGACGGTCGGTGTGTGGAGGTCGGTGTGTGACGTTCGGTGTGTGACGGTCGGTGTGTGGCGGTCGGTGTGTGACGGTCAGTGTGTGGCGGTCGGTGTGTGACGGTCGGTGTGTGATAGTCGGTGTGTGAAAATCAGTGTGTGATGATCGGTGTGTGACGGTCAGTGTGTGGTGGTTGGCGTGTGGTGGTCGGTGTGTGACGGTCGGTGTGTGTCGGTCGGTGTGTGGCGGTCGGTGTGTGGCGGTCGGTGTGTGACGATCAGTGTGTGAGAGTCAGTGTGTGGCGGACAGTGTGTTGCGGTCGGTGTGTGGCGGTCGGAGTGTGGCGGTCGGTGTGTGGCGGTCGGTGTTTGACGGTCGGTGTGTGATGGTTGGTGTGTGCCGGTCGGTGTGTGACGGTCGGTGTGTTACGGTCGGTGTGTGATGGTCGGTGTGTGGTGGTCGGTGTGTTTCGGTCGGTGTGTGGCGGTCGGTGTGTGACGGTCAGTGTGTGTCAGTCGGTGTGTGACGGTCGGTGTGTCATGGTCGGTGTGTGACGGTCGGTGTGTGATGGTCGGTGTGTGACGGTCGATGTGTGGAGGTCGGTGTGTGACGGTCGGTGTGTGACGTTCGGTGTGTGACGTTCGTTGTGTGATGGTTGGTGTATGTCGGTCGGTGTGTGACTGTCGGTGTGTGCTGGTAGGTGTGTGCCGATTCGGTGTGACGGTTGATGTATGACAATCGGTGTGTGAAGTTCGGTGTGTGACGATTGGTGAGTGATGGTGCAGTGTGTGACGATCGGTGTGTGATGGTCGGTATGTGATGATCGGTGTGCGACAGTCGGTGTGTGATGATCAGTGTGTGACGGTTGGTGTGTGACGATCGGTGTGTGACGGTCGGTGTGTGAAAGTCAGTGTGTGATGTCGGTGTGTGATGATCGGTGTGTGACGGTCAGTGTGTGGTGGACGGTGTGTGGTGGTCGATGTGTGACGGTCGGTGTGTGTCGGTTGGTGTTTGATGGTCGGTGTGTGGCTGTCGGTGTGTGACGATCGGTGTGTGGCGGACAGTGTGTGGTGGTCGATGTGTGACGGTCGGTGTGTGTCGGTCGGTGTTTGATGGTCAGTGTGTGGCTGTCGGTGTGTGGCGGTCGGTGTGTGATGATCAGTGTGTGACGGTTGGTGTGTGACGATCGGTGTGTGACGGTCGGTGTGTGAAAGTCAGTGTGTGATGTCGGTGTGTGGCGGTCGGTGTGTGACGATCAGTGTGTGAGAGTCAGTGTGTGGCGGACAGTGTGTGGCGGTCGGTGTGTAGCGGTCGGAGTGTGGCGGTCGGTGTGTGGCGGTCGGTGTTTGACGGTCGGTGTGTGACGGTCGGTGTGTGCCAGTCGGTGTGTGACGGTCGGTGTGTTACGGTCGGTGTGTGACGGTCGGTGTGTGACGGTCGGTGTGTGAAAGTCAGTGTGTGATGTCGGTGTGTGGCGGTCGGTGTGTGACGATCAGTGTGTGAGAGTCAGTGTGTGGCGGATAGTGTGTGGCGGTCGGTGTGTAGCGGTCGGAGTGTGGCGGTCGGTGTGTGGCGGTCGGTGTTTGACGGTCGGTGTGTGACGGTCGGTGTGTGCCAGTCGGTGTGTGACGGTCGGTGTGTTACGGTCGGTGTGTGACGGTCGGTGTGTGACGGTCGGTGTGTGGCGGTCGGTGTGTTTCGGTCGGTATGTGGCGGTCGGTGTGTGACGGTCGGTGTGTGTCAGTCGGTGTGTGCCGGTCGGTGTGTCACGGTCGGTGTGTGACGGTCGGTGTGTGACGGTCGGTGTGTGACGGTCGGTGTGTGGAGGTCGGTGTGTGACGTTCGGTGTGTGACGGTCGGTGTGTGGCGGTCGGTGTGTGACGGTCAGTGTGTGGCGGTCAGAGTATGTCGGTCGGTGTGTGGCGGTCGGTGTGTGATGGTCGGTGTGTGACGGTCGGTGTTTGTCGGTCGGTGTGTCACGGTCGGTGTGTCACGGTCGGTGTGTCACGGTCGGTGTGTGACGATCAGTGTTTGGCGGTCGGTGTGTCACGGTCGGTGTGTGGCGGTCGATGTGTGCTGGTAGGTGTGTGCCGATTCGGTGTGTGATGATCTGTGTGTGATGGTCGGTATGTGATGATCGGTGTGCGACAGTCGGTGTGTGACGAACAGTGTGTGACGGTCGGTGTGTGACGATCGGTGTGTGACGGTCGGTGTGTGAAAGTCAGTGTGTGATGTCTGTGTGTGATGATAGGTGTGCGACGGTCAGTGTGTGGCGGTCGGTGTGTGGTGGTCAGTGTGTGATGGTCAGTGTATGTCAGTAAGGGTGTGACGATCAGTGTGTGGCGGTCGGTGTGTGACGATCGGTGAGTGACAGTCAGTGTGTGGTGGACAGTGTGTGGTGGTCGGTGTGTGGCGGTCGGTGTGTGGCGGTCGGTGTGTGATGGTCGGTGTGAGAAAGTCGGTGTGTGATGTCGGTGTGTGATGATCGGTGTGTGGTGGTCGGTGTGTGATGGTCGGTGTGTGTCGGTCCGTGTGTGACGGTCGGTGTGTGGTGGTCGGTGTGTGATGATCGGTGTGTGACAGTCAGTGTGTGGCGGACAGTGTATGGCTGTCGGCTTGTGACGCTCGGTGTGTGACAATCAGTGTGTCACGGTCAGTGTGTGGCGGTCAGTGTATGTCGGTCGGTGTGTGGCGGTCGGTGTGTGATGGTCGGTGTGTGACGGTCGGTGTTTGTCGGTCAGTGTGTCACGGTCGGTGTGTCACGGTCGGTGTGTCACGGTCGGTGTGTGGCGGTCGATGTGTGCTGGTAGGTGTGTGCCGATTCGGTGTGTGATGATCTGTGTGTGATGGTCGGTATGTGATGATCGGTGTGTGCCAGTCGGTGTGTGACGGTCGGTGTGTTACGGTCGGTGTGTGACGGTCGGTGTGTGACGGTCGGTGTGTGGCGGTCGGTGTGTTTCGGTCGGTATGTGGCGGTCGGTGTGTGACGGTCGGTGTGTGTCAGTCGGTGTGTGCCGGTCGGTGTGTCACGGTCGGTGTGTGACGGTCGGTGTGTGACGGTCGGTGTGTGACGGTCGGTGTGTGGAGGTCGGTGTGTGACGTTCGGTGTGTGACGGTCGGTGTGTGACGGTCAGTGTGTGGCGGTCAGTGTATGTCGGTCGGTGTGTGGCGGTCGGTGTGTGATGGTCGGTGTGTGACGGTCGGTGTTTGTCGGTCGGTGTGTCACGGTCGGTGTGTCACGGTCGGTGTGTCACGGTCGGTGTGTGACGATCAGTGTTTGGCGGTCGGTGTGTCACGGTCGGTGTGTGGCGGTCGATGTGTGCTGGTAGGTGTGTGCCGATTCGGTGTGTGATGATCTGTGTGTGATGGTCGGTATGTGATGATCGGTGTGCGACAGTCGGTGTGTGACGAACAGTGTGTGACGGTCGGTGTGTGATGATCGGTGTGTGACGGTCGGTGTGTGAAAGTCAGTGTGTGACGTCGGTGTGTGATGATAGGTGTGCGACGGTCAGTGTGTGGCGGTCGGTGTGTGGTGGTCAGTGTGTGATGGTCAGTGTGTGTCAGTAAGGGTGTGACGATCAGTGTGTGGCGGTCGGTGTGTGACGATCGGTGTGTGACAGTCAGTGTGTGGTGGACAGTGTGTGGTGGTCGGTGTGTGATGGTCGGTGTGTGATGGTCGGTGTGAGAAAGTCAGTGTGTGATGTCGGTGTGTGATGATCGGTGTGTGGTGGTCGGTGTGTGATGGTCGGTGTGTGTCGGTCGGTGTGTGACGGTCGGTGTGTGGCGGTCGGTGTGTGATGATCGGTGTGTGACAGTCAGTGTGTGGCGGACAGTGTGTGGCGGTCGGCTTGTGACGCTCGGTGTGTGACAATCAGTGTGTCACGGTCGGTGTGTGACGGTCGGTGTGTGACGGTCGATGTGTGACAATCGGTGTGTGAATGTCGGTGTGTGATGATTGGTGAGTGATGGTGCAGTGTGTGACGATTGGTGTGCGACGGTCATTGTGTGACGGTCGGTGTGCGACAGTCGATGTGTGATGATCGGTGTGTGATGATCAGTGCGTGACGATTGGTGTGTGATGGTTGGTGTGTGAAGGTCGATGTGTGAAAATCAGGGTGTGACGGTCGGTGTGTGATGATTGGTGAGTGACGGTGCAGTGTGTGACGATCTGTGTGTGACGGTCGGTGTGTGATGGTCGGTGTGTGAAGATCGGTGTGTGTCGATCGGTGAGTGACGATCTGTGTATGACGGTCGGTATGTGACGATTGGTGTGTGGTGGTCGGTGTGTGGCGGTCGGCTTGTGATGCTCGGTGTGTGATGATCGGTGTGTCACGGTCGGTGTGGGACGGTCGGTGTGTGACGGTCGATGTGCGACAATCGGTGTGTGAAGGTCGGTGTATTACGATTGGTGAGTGATGGTGCTGTGTGTGACGATTGGTGTGCGACGGTCGATGTGTGACGGTCGGCGTGCGACAGTCGATGTGTGATGATCGGTGTGTGATGATCGGTGCGTGACGATTGGTGTGTGACGGTTGGTGTGTTACGATCGGTGTGTGATGATTGGTGTGTGACGGTTGGTGTGTTACGATCGGTGTGTGATGATTGGTGTATGACGGTCGGTGAGGGATGGTCGTTGTGTGACGCTCGGTGTGTGACAATCAGTGTGTGACGGTCAGTGTGTGACAGTTGGTGTGTGGCGGTTGGTGTGTGCTGGTTGGAGTATGTCGGTCGGTGTGTGACGGTCGATGTGTGCTGGTAGGTGTGTGCCGATTCGGTCTGTGACGATCTGTGTGTGATGGTCGGTATGTGATGATCGGTGTGCGACAGTCGGTGTGTGACGATCAGTGTGTAACGGTCGGTGTGTGACGATCGGTGTGTGACGGTCGCTGTGTGAAAGTCAGTGTGTGATGTTGGTGTGTGATGATCGATGTGTGACGGCCAGTGTGTGGCGGTCGGTGTGTGATGGTCGATGTGTGACGGTCAGTGAGCGTCGGTCGGTGTGCGACGGTCGGTGTGTGACGGTCGGTGTGTGGCGGCCGGTGTGTGATGATCGGTGTGTGACAGTCAGTGTGTGGCGGACAGAATGTGGTGGTCGGTGTGTGGCGGTCGGTGTGTGGCGGTCGGTGTGTGACAGTCGGTGTGTGACGGTCGGTGTGGACGGTCGGTGTGGACGGTCGGTGTGTGACGATCGGTGTTTGGCTGTCGGTGTGTGACGGTCGATGTGTGGCGGTCGGTGTGAGACGGTAGGTGTGTGATGGTCGGTGTGTGACGGTCGGTGTGTGACGGTCGGTGTGTGACGTTCTGTGTGTGACGATCGGTGTTTGGCGGTCGGTGTGTGAAGATCGCTGTGTGACGATCGGTGAGTGATGATCTGTGTATGACGGTCGGTATGTAACAATCGGTATGTGGTGGTCGGTGTGTGTCGGTCGGCGTGTGGCGGTCGGCTTGTGATGCTCGGTGTGTGACGATCGATGTGTCACGGTCGGTGTCTGACGGTGGGTGTGTGACGGTGGGTGTGTGGCGGTCGGTGTGTGTCGGTCGGTGTGTGGCGGTCGGTATGTGCTGGTCGGTGTGTCACGGTCGGTGTGTGACGGTCGGTGTGTGACGGTCGGTGTGTGACGGTCGGTGTGTGGAGGTCGGTGTGTGACGTTCGGTGTGTGACGGTCGGTGTGTGGCGGTCGGTGTGTGACGGTCAGTGTGTGGCGGTCAGTATATGTCGGTCAGTGTGTGGCGGTCGGTGTGTGATGGTCGGTGTGTGACGGTCGGTGTGTGACGGTCGGTGTTTGTCGGTCGGTGTGTCATGGTCGGTCTGTCACGGTCGGTGTGTGACGGTCGGTGTGGACGGTCGGTGTGTGACGATCAGTGTTTGGCGGACAGTGTGTCACAGTCGGTGTGTGGCGGTCGATGTGTGCTGGTAGGTGTGTGCCGATTTGGTGTGTGATGATCGGTGTGTGATGATCTGTGTGTGATGGTCGGTATGTGATGATCGGTGTGCGACAGTCGGTGTGTGACGAACAGTGTGTGACGGTCGGTGTGTGACGATCGGTGTGTGACGGTCGGTGTGTGAAAGTCAGTGTGTGATGTCGGTGTGTGATGATAGATGTGCGACGGTCAGTGTGTGGCGGTCGGTGTGTGGTGGTCAGTGTGTGATGGTCAGTGTGTGTCAGTAAGGGTGTGACGATCAGTGTGTGGCGGTCGGTGTGTGACAGTCAGTGTGTGGTGGACAGTGTGTGGTGGTCGGTGTGTGGCGGTCGGTGTGTGGCGGTCGGTGTGTGATGGTCGGTGTGAGAAAGTCAGTGTGTGATGTCGGTGTGTGATGATCGGTGTGTGGTGGTCGGTGTGTGATGTTCGGTGTGTGTCGGTCGGTGTGTGACGGTCGGTGTGTGGCGGTCGGTGTGTGATGATCGGTGTGTGACAGTCAGTGTGTGGCGGACAGTGTGTGGCGGTCGGCTTGTGACGCTCGGTGTGTGACAATCAGTGTGTCACGGTCGGTGTGTGACGGTCGGTGTGTGACGGTCGATGTGTGACAATCGGTGTGTGAATGTCGGTGTGTGATGATTGGTGAGTGATGGTGCAGTGTGTGACGATTGGTGTGCGACGGTCATTGTGTGACGGTCGGTGTGCGACAGTCGATGTGTGATGATCGGTGTGTGATGATCAGTGCGTGACGATTGGTGTGTGATGTTTGGTGTGTGAAGGTCGATGTGTGAAAATCAGGGTGTGACGGTCGGTGTGTGACGATTGGTGAGTGACGGTGCAGTGTGTGTCGATCGGTGTGCGACGGTCGGTGTGTGATGGTAGGTGTGTGAAGATCGGTGTGTGTCGATCGGTGAGTGACGATCTGTGTATGACGGTCGGTATGTGACGATCGGTGTGTGGTGGTCGGTGTGTGGCGGTCGGCTTGTGATGCTCGGTGTGTGATGATCGGTGTGTCACGGTCGGTGTGGGACGGTCGGTGTGTGACGGTCGATGTGCGACAATCGGTGTGTGAAGGTCGGTGTATTACGATTGGTGAGTGATGGTGCTGTGTGTGACGATTGGTGTGCGACGGTCAATGTGTGACGGTCGGCGTGCGACAGTCGATGTGTGATGATCGGTGCATGACGATTGGTGTGTGATGGTTGGTGTGTTACGATCGGTGTGTGATGATTGGTGTATGACGGTCGGTGAGGGATGGTCGTTGTGTGACGCTCGGTGTGTGACAATCAGTGTGTGACGGTCAGTGTGTGACAGTTGGTGTGTGGCGGTTGGTGTGTGCTGGTTGGAGTATGTCGGTCGGTGTGTGACGGTCGATGTGTGCTGGTAGGTGTGTGCCGATTCGGTCTGTGACGATCTGTGTGTGATGGTCGGTATGTGATGATCGGTGTGCGACAGTCGGTGTGTGACGATCAGTGTGTAACGGTCGGTGTGTGACGATCGGTGTGTGACGGTCGCTGTGTGAAAGTCAGTGTGTGATGTTGGTGTGTGATGATCGATGTGTGACGGCCAGTGTGTGGCGGTCGGTGTGTGATGGTCGATGTGTGACGGTCAGTGAGCGTCGGTCGGTGTGCGACGGTCGGTGTGTGACGGTCGGTGTGTGGCGGCCGGTGTGTGATGATCGGTGTGTGACAGTCAGTGTGTGGCGGACAGAGTGTGGTGGTCGGTGTGTGGCGGTCGGTGTGTGGCGGTCGGTGTGTGACAGTCGGTGTGTGACGGTCGGTGTGGACGGTCGGTGTGGACGGTCGGTGTGTGACGATCGGTGTTTGGCTGTCGGTGTGTGACGGTCGATGTGTGGCGGTCGGTGTGAGACGGTAGGTGTGTGATGGTCGGTGTGTGACGGTCGGTGTGTGACAGTCGGTGTGTGACGTTCTGTGTGTGACGATCGGTGTTTGGCGGTCGGTGTGTGAAGATCGCTGTGTGACGATCGGTGAGTGATGATCTGTGTATGACGGTCGGTATGTAACAATCGGTATGTGGTGGTCGGTGTGTGTCGGTCGGCGTGTGGCGGTCGGCTTGTGATGCTCGGTGTGTGACGATCGATGTGTCACGGTCGGTGTCTGACGGTGGGTGTGTGACGGTGGGTGTGTGGCGGTCGGTGTGTGTCGGTCGGTGTGTGGCGGTCGGTATGTGCTGGTCGGTGTGTCACGGTCGGTGTGTGACGGTCGGTGTGTGACGGTCGGTGTGTGACGGTCGGTGTGTGGAGGTCGGTGTGTGACGTTCGGTGTGTGACGGTCGGTGTGTGGCGGTCGGTGTGTGACGGTCAGTGTGTGGCGGGCAGTATATGTCGGTCAGTGTGTGGCGGTCGGTGTGTGATGGTCGGTGTGTGACGGTCGGTGTTTGTCGGTCGGTGTGTCACGGTCGGTCTGTCACGGTCGGTGTGTGACGGTCGGTGTGGACGGTCGGTGTGTGACGATCAGTGTTTGGCGATCGGTGTGTCACAGTCGGTGTGTGGCGGTCGATGTGTGCTGGTAGGTGTGTGCCGATTTGGTGTGTGATGATCGGTGTGTGATGATCTGTGTGTGATGGTCGGTATGTGATGATCGGTGTGCGACAGTCGGTGTGTGACGAACAGTGTGTGACGGTCGGTGTGTGACGATCGGTGTGTGACGGTCGGTGTGTGAAAGTCAGTGTGTGATGTCTGTGTGTGATGATAGGTGTGCGACGGTCAGTGTGTGGCGGTCGGTGTGTGGTGGTCAGTGTGTGATGGTCAGTGTGTGTCAGTAAGGGTGTGACGATCAGTGTGTGGCGGTCGGTGTGTGACGATCAGTGTGTGACAGTCAGTGTGTGGTGGACAGTGTGTGGTGGTCGGTGTGTGGCGGTCGGTGTGTGATGGTCGGTGTGAGAAAGTCAGTGTGTGATGTCGGTGTGTGATGATCGGTGTGTGACAGTCAGTGTGTGACGGTCGGTGTGTGGTGGTCGGTGTGTGATGGTCGGTGTGTGTCGGTCCGTGTGTGACGGTCGGTGTGTGGTGGTCGGTGTGTGATGATCGGTGTGTGACAGTCAGTGTGTGGCGGACAGTGTGTGGCGGTCGGCTTGTGACACTCGGTGTGTGACAATCAGTGTGTCACGGTCAGTGTGTGGCGGTCAGTGTATGTCGGTCGGTGTGTGGCGGTCGGTGTGTGATGGTCGGTGTGTGACGGTCGGTGTTTGTCGGTCGGTGTGTCACGGTCGGTGTGTCACGGTCGGTGTGTCACGGTCGGTGTGGACGGTCGGTGTGTGACGATCAGTGTTTGGCGGTCGGTGTGTCACGGTCGGTGTGTGGCGGTCGATGTGTGCTGGTAGGTGTGTGCCGATTCGGTGTGTGATGATCTGTGTGTGATGGTCGGTATGTGATGATCGGTGTGTGCCAGTCGGTGTGTGACGGTCGGTGTGTTACGGTCGGTGTGTGACGGTCGGTGTGTGACGGTCGGTGTGTGGCGGTCGGTGTGTTTCGGTCGGTATGTGGCGGTCGGTGTGTGACGGGCGGTGTGTGTCAGTCGGTGTGTGCCGGTCGGTGTGTCACGGTCGGTGTGTGACGGTCGGTGTGTGACGGTCGGTGTGTGACGGTCGGTGTGTGGAGGTCGGTGTGTGACGTTCGGTGTGTGACGGTCGGTGTGTGACAGTCAGTGTGTGGCGGTCAGTGTATGTTGGTCGGTGTGTGGCGGTCGGTGTGTGATGGTCGGTGTGTGACGGTCGGTGTTTGTCGGTCGGTGTGTCACGGTCGGTGTGTCACGGTCGGTGTGGACGGTCGGTGTGTGACGATCAGTGTTTGGCGGTCGGTGTGTCACGGTCGGTGTGTGGCGGTCGATGTGTGCTGGTAGGTGTGTGCCGATTCGGTGTGTGATGATCTGTGTGTGATGGTCGGTATGTGATGATCGGTGTGCGACAGTCGGTGTGTGACGAACAGTGTGTGACGGTCGGTGTGTGACGATCGGTGTGTGACGGTCGGTGTGTGAAAGTCAGTGTGTGATGTCGGTGTGTGATGATAGGTGTGCGACGGTCAGTGTGTGGCGGTCGGTGTGTGGTGGTCAGTGTGTGATGGTCAGTGTGTGTCAGTAAGGGTGTGACGATCAGTGTGTGGCGGTCGGTGTGTGACGATCGGTGTGTGACAGTCAGTGTGTGGTGGACAGTGTGTGGTGGTCGGTGTGTGGCGGTCGGTGTGTGGCGGTCGGTGTGTGATGGTCGGTGTGAGAAAGTCAGTGTGTGATGTCGGTGTGTGATGATCGGTGTGTGGTGGTCGGTGTGTGATGGTCGGTGTGTGTCGGTCGGTGTGTGACGGTCGGTGTGTGGCGGTCGGTGTGTGATGATCGGTGTGTGACAGTCAGTGTGTGGCGGACAGTGTGTGGCGGTCGGCTTGTGACGCTCGGTGTGTGACAATCAGTGTGTCACGGTCGGTGTGTGACGGTCGGTGTGTGACGGTCGATGTGTGACAATCGGTGTGTGAATGTCGGTGTGTGATGATTGGTGAGTGATGGTGCAGTGTGTGACGATTGGTGTGCGACGGTCATTGTGTGACGGTCGGTGTGCGACAGTCGATGTGTGATGATCGGTGTGTGATGATCGTGCGTGACGATTGGTGTGTGACGGTTGGTGTGTGACGATCGGTGTGTGATGATTGGTGTATGACGGTCGGTGAGGGACGGTCGTTGTGTGACGCTCGGTGTGTGACAATCAGTGTGTGATGGTCAGTGTGTGACAGTTGGTGTGTGGCGGTTGGTGTGTGCTGGTTGGAGTATGTCGGGCGGTGTGTGACGGTCGATGTGTGCTGGAAGGTGTGTGCCGATTCGGTCTGTGACGATCTGTGTGTGATGGTCGGTATGTGATGATCGGTGTGCGACAGTCGGTGTGTGATGATCTGTGTGTGATGGTCGGTATGTGATGATCGGTGTGCGACAGTCGGTGTGTGACGATCAGTGTGTGACGGTCGGTGTATGTCGGTCGGTGTGTGGCGGTCGGTGTGTGATGGTCGGTGTGTGACGGTCAGTGTGTGACGTTCGGTGTGTCACGGTCGGTGTGTCACGGTCGGTGTGTGACGGTCGGTGTGGACGGTCGGTGTGTGACGATCAGTGTTTGGCGGTCGGTGTGTCACGGTCGGTGTGTGGCGGTCGATGTGTGCTGGTAGGTGTGTGCCGATTCGGTGTGTGATGGTCGGTATGTGATGATCGGTGTACGACAGTCGGTGTGTGACGATCAGTGTGTGACGGTCGGTGTGTGACGATCGGTGTGTGACGGTCGGTGTGTGAAAGTCAGTGTGTGATGTCGGTGTGTGATGATAGGTGTGCGACGGTCAGTGTGTGGCGGTCGGTGTGTGGTGGTCAGTGTGTGATGGTCAGTGTGTGTCAGTCGGGGTGTGACGATCAGTGTGTGGCGGTCGGTGTGTGACGATCGGTGTGTGACAGTCACTGTGTGGTGGACAGTGTGTGGTGGTCGGTGTGTGGCGGTCGGTGTGTGGCGGTCGGTGTGTGATGGTCGGTGTGTGATTGTCAGTGTGTGACGGTCGGTGTGTGGTGGTCGGTGTGTGATGATCGGTGTGTGTCGGTCGGGGTGTGACGATCAGTGTGTGGCGGTCGGTGTGTGACGATCGGTGTGTGACAGTCACTGTGTGGTGGACAGTGTGTGGTGGTCGGTGTGTGGCGGTCGGTGTGTGGTGGTCGGTGTGTGATGGTCGGTGTGTGTCGGTCGGTGTGTGACGGTCGGTGTGTGGCGGTCAGTGTGTGAAGTTCGGTGTGTGACAGTCAGTGTGTGGCGGACAGTGTGTGGCGGTCGGCTTGTGACGCTCGGTGTGTGACAATCAGTGTGTCACGGTCGGTGTGTGACGGTCGGTGTGTGACGGTCGATGTGTGACAATCGGTGTGTGAATGTCGGTGTGTGATGATTGGTGAGTGATGGTGCAGTGTGTGACGATTGGTGTGCGACGGTCATTGTGTGACGGTCGGTGTGCGACAGTCGATGTGTGATGATCGGTGTGTGATGATCAGTGCGTGATGATTGGTGTGTGATGGTTGGTGTGTGAAGGTCGATGTGTGAAAATCAGGGTGTGACGGTCGGTGTGTGACGATTGGTGAGTGACGGTGCAGTGTGTGACGATCGGTGTGCGACGGTCGGTGTGTGATGGTCGGTGTGTGAAGATCGGTGTGTGTCGATCGGTGAGTGACGATCTGTGTATGACGGTCGGTATGTGACGATCGGTGTGTGGTGGTCGGTGGGTGGCGGTCGGCTTGTGATGCTCGGTGTGTGATGATCGGTGTGTCACGGTCGGTGTGGGACGGTCGGTGTGTGACGGTCGATGTGCGACAATCGGTGTGTGAAGGTCGGTGTATTACGATTGGTGAGTGATGGTGCTGTGTGTGACGATTGGTGTGCGACGGTCGATGTGTGACGGTCGGCGTGCGACAGTCGATGTGTGATGATCGGTGTGTGATGATCGGTGCGTGACGATTGGTGTGTGACGGTTGGTGTGTTACGATCGGTGTGTGATGATTGGTGTATGACGGTCGGTGAGGGATGGTCGTTGTGTGACGCTCGGTGTGTGACAATCAGTGTGTGACGGTCAGTGTGTGACAGTTGGTGTGTGGCGGTTGGTGTGTGCTGGTTGGAGTATGTCGGTCGGTGTGTGACGGTCGATGTGTGCTGGTAGGTGTGTGCCGATTCGGTCTGTGATGATCTGTGTGTGATGGTCGGTATGTGATGATCGGTGTGCGACAGTCGGTGTGTGACGATCAGTGTGTAACGGTCGGTGTGTGACGATCGGTGTGTGACGGTCGCTGTGTGAAAGTCAGTGTGTGATGTTGGTGTGTGATGATCGATGTGTGACGGCCAGTGTGTGGCGGTCGGTGTGTGATGGTTGATGTGTGACGGTCAGTGAGCGTCGGTCGGTGTGCGACGGTCGGTGTGTGACGGTCGGTGTGTGGCGGCCGGTGTGTGATGATCGGTGTGTGACAGTCAGTGTGTGGCGGACAGAGTGTGGTGGTCGGTGTGTGGCGGTCGGTGTGTGGCGGTCGGTGTGTGACAGTCGGTGTGTGACGGTCGGTGTGGACGGTCGGTGTGGACGGTCGGTGTGTGACGATCGGTGTTTGGGTGTCGGTGTGTGACGGTCGATGTGTGGCGGTCGGTGTGAGACGGTAGGTGTGTGATGGTCGGTGTGTGACGGTCGGTGTGTGACGGTCGGTGTGTGACGTTCTGTGTGTGACGATCGGTGTTTGGCGGTCGGTGTGTGAAGATCGCTGTGTGACGATCGGTGAGTGATGATCTGTGTATGACGGTCGGTATGTAACAATCGGTATGTGGTGGTCGGTGTATGACGATTGGTGAGTGATGGTGCTGTGTGTGACGATTGGTGTGCGACGGTCGGTGTGTGACGGTCAGTGTGCGACAGTCGATGTGTGATGATCGGTGTGTGATGATCGTGCGTGACGATTGGTGTGTGACGGTTGGTGTGTGACGATCGGTGTGTGATGATTGGTGTATGACGGTCGGTGAGGGATGGTCGTTGTGTGACGCTCGGTGTGTGACAATCAGTGTGTGACGGTCAGTGTGTGACAGTTGGTGTGTGGCGGTTGGTGTGTGCTGGTTGGAGTATGTCGGTCGGTGTGTGACGGTCGATGTGTGCTGGTAGGTGTGTGCCGATTCGGTCTGTGACGATCTGCGTGTGATGGTCGTTATGTGATGATCGGTGTGCGACAGTCTGTGTGACGATCAGTGTGTAACGGTCGGTGTGTGACGATCGGTGTGTGACGGTCGCTGTGTGAAAGTCAGTGTGTGATGTCGGTGTGTGATGATCGATGTGTGACGGTCAGTGTGTGGCGGTCGGTGTGTGATGGTCGATGTGTGACGGTCAGTGAGCGTCGGTCGGTGTGTGTCGGTCGATGTGTGGCGGTCGGTGTGTGACGATCAGTGTGTGACAGTCAGTGTGTGGCGGACAGAGTGTGGCGGTCGGTGTGTGGCGGTCGGTGTGTGGCGGTCGGTGTGTGACAGTCGGTGTGTGACGGTCGGTGTGGACGGTCGGTGTGGACGGTCGGTGTGTGACGATCGGTGTTTGGCTGTCGGTGTGTGACGGTCGGTGTGTGGCGGTCGGTGTGAGACGGTAGGTGTGTGACGGTCGGTGTGTGACGGTCGGTGTGTGACGGTCGGTGTGTGATGTTCTGTGTGTGACGATTGGTGTTTGGCGGTCGGTGTGTGAAGATCGGTGTGTGACGATCGGTGAGTGATGATCTGTGTATGACGGTCGGTATGTAATAATCGGTATGTGGTGGTCGGTGTGTGTCGGTCGGTGTATCACGGTCGGTGTGTGACGGTCGGTGTGTGACGGTCGGTGTGTGACGGTCGGTGTGTGGAGGTCGGTGGGTGACGTTCGGTGTGTGACGGTCGGTGTGTGGCGTTCGGTGTGTGACGGTCAGTGTGTGGCGGTCAATGTATGTCGGTCGGTGTGTGGCGGTTGGTGTGTGATGGTCGGTGTGTGACTGTCGGTGTTTGTCGGTCGGTGTTTCACGGTCGGTGTGTCTCGGTCGGTGTGCGACGGTCGGTGTGGACAGTCGGTGTGTGACGATCAGTGTTTGGCGGTCGGTGTGTCACGGTCGGTGTGTGGCGGTCGATGTGTGCTGGTAGGTGTGTGCCGATTCGGTGTGTGATGATCGGTGTGTGATGATCTGTGTGTGATGGTCGGTATGTGATGATCGGTGTGCGACAGTCGGTGTGTGACGATCAGTGTGTGACGGTCGGTGTGTGACGATCGGTGTGTGACGGTCGGTGTGTGAAAGTCAGTGTGTGATGTCGGTGTGTGACGGTCAGTGTGTGGTGGTCGGTGTGTGGTGGTCAGTATGTGATGGTCAGTGTGTGTCAGTCGGGGTGTGACGATCAGTGTGTGGCGGTCGGTGTGTGACGATCGGTGTGTGACAGTCACTGTGTGGTGGACAGTGTGTGGTGGTCGGTGTGTGGCGGTCGGTGTGTGACGATCGGTGTGTGACAGTCAGTGTGTGGCGGACAGAGTGTGGTGGTCGGTGTGTGGCGTTCGGTGTGTGGCGGTCGGTGTGTGACAGTCGGTGTGTGACGGTCCGTGTGGACGGCCGGTGTGGACGGCCGGTGTGTGACGATCGGTGTTTGGCTGTCGGTGTGTGACGGTCGGTGTGTGGTGGTCGGTGTGAGACGGTAGGTGTGTGACGGTCGGTGTGCGACGGTCGGTGTGTGACGGTCGGTGTGTGACGTTCTGTGTGTGACGATCGGTGTTTGGCGGTCGGTGTGTGAAGATCGGTGTGTGACGATCGGTGAGTGATGATCTGTGTATGACGGTCGGTATGTAACAATCGGTATGTGGTGGTCGGTGTGTGTCGGTCGGCGTGTGGCGGTCGGCTTGTGATGCTCGGTGTGTGATAATCGGTGTGTCACGGTCGGTGTCTGACGGTGGGTGTGTGACGGTGGGTGTGTGGCGGTCGGTGTGTGTCGGTCGGTGTGTGTCGGTCGGTGTGTGGCGGTCGGTGTGTCACGGTCGGTGTCTGACGGTGGGTGTGTGACGGTGGGTGTGTGACGGTCGGTGTGTCACGGTCGGTGTGTGACGGTCGGTGTGTGACGGTCGGTGTGTGACGGTCGGTGTGTGGAGGTCGGTGTGTGACGGTCGGTGTGTGGCGGTCGGTGTGTGACGGTCAGTGTGTGGCGGTCAGTGTATGTCGGTCGGTGTGTGGCGGTCGGTGTGTGATGGTCGGTGTGTGACGGTCGGTGTTTGTCGGTCGGTGTGTCACGGTCGGTGTGTCACGGTCGGTGAGTGACGGTCGGTGTGGACGGTCGGTGTGTGACGATCAGTGTTTGGCGGTCGGTGTGTCACGGTCGGTGTGTGGCGGTCGATGTGTGCTGGTAGGTGTGTGACGATTCGGTGTGTGATGATCGGTGTGTGATGATCTGTGCGTGATGGTCGGTATGTGATGATCGGTGTGCGACAGTCGGTGTGTGACGAACAGTGTGTGACGGTCAGTGTGTGACGATCGGTGTGTGACGGTCGGTGTGTGAAAGTCATTGTGTGATGTCGGTGTGTGATGATAGGTGTGCGACGGTCAGTGTGTGGCGGTCGGTGTGTGGTGGTCAGTGTGTGATGGTCGGTGTGTGACGGTCAGTGTGTGGCGGTCGGTGTGTGGTGGTCGGTGTGTGATGGTCGGTGTGTGACGGT
Source organism: Somniosus microcephalus (assembly GCF_052327205.1). Taxonomy (NCBI): domain Eukaryota; kingdom Metazoa; phylum Chordata; class Chondrichthyes; order Squaliformes; family Somniosidae; genus Somniosus; species Somniosus microcephalus. The sequence goes on along the minus strand of NC_140999.1, from coordinate 74,232,544 downwards.
CAGTGTGTGGCGGTCGGTGTGTGGTGGTCAGTGTGTGGTGGACAGTGTGTGGTGGTCGGTGTGTGACGGTCAGTGTGTGGCGGTCGGTGTGTGGTGGTCAGTGTGTGATGGTCAGTGTGTGTCAGTCGGGGTGTGACGATCAGTGTGTGGCGGTCGGTGTGTGACGATCGGTGTGTGACAGTCAGTGTGTGGTGGACAGTGTGTGGTGGTCGGTGTGTGGCGATCGGTGTGTGGTGGTCGGTGTGTGACGATCAGTGTGTGGCGGTCGGTGTGTGGTGGACAGTGTGTGGTGGTCGGTGTGTGGCGGTCGGTGTGTGGTGGTCGGTGTGTGACGATCGGTGTGTGGCGGTCGGTGTGTGGTGGACAGTGTGTGGTGGTCGGTGTGTGGCGATCGGTGTGTGGTGGTCGGTGAGTGACGATCGGTGTGTGACAGTCACTGTGTGGTGGACAGTGTGTGGTGGTCGGTGTGTGGCGGTCGGTGTGTGGCGGTCGGTGTGTGATGGTCGGTGTGAGAAAGTCAGTGTGTGATGTCGGTGTGTGATGATCGGTGTGTGATTGTCAGTGTGTGACGGTCGGTGTGTGGTGGTCGGTGTGTGATGGTCGGTGTGTGTCGGTCGGTGTGTGACGGTCGGTGTGTGGCGGTCGGTGTGTGATGATCGGTGTGTGACAGTCAGTGTGTGGCGGACAGTGTGTGGCGGTCGGCTTGTGACGCTCGGTGTGTGACAATCAGTGTGTCACGGTCGGTGTGTGACGGTCGGTGTGTGACGGTCGATGTGTGACAATCGGTGTGTGAATGTCGGTGTGTGACGATTGGTGAGTGATGGTGCAGTATGTGACGATTGGTGTGCGACGGTCATTGTGTGACGGTCGGTGTGCGACAGTCGATGTGTGATGATCGGTGTGTGATGATCAGTGCGTGATGATTGGTGTGTGATGGTTGGTGTGTGAAGGTCGATGTGTGAAAATCAGGGTGTGACGGTCGGTGTGTGACGATTGGTGAGTGACGGTGCAGTGTGTGACGATCGGTGTGCGACGGTCGGTGTGTGATGGTCGGTGTGTGAAGATCGGTGTGTGTCGATCGGTGAGTGACGATCTGTGTATGACGGTCGGTATGTGACGATCGGTGTGTGGTGGTCGGTGTGTGGCGGTCGGCTTGTGATGCTCGGTGTGTGATGATCGGTGTGTCACGGTCGGTGTGGGACGGTCGGTGTGTGACGGTCGATGTGCGACAATCGGTGTGTGAAGGTCGGTGTATTACGATTGGTGAGTGATGGTGCTGTGTGTGACGATTGGTGTGCGACGGTCGATGTGTGACGGTCGATGTGTGACGGTCGGCGTGCGACAGTCGATGTGTGATGATCGGTGTGTGATGATCGGTGCGTGACGATTGGTGTGTGACGGTTGGTGTGTTACGATCGGTGTGTGATGATTGGTGTATGACGGTCGGTGAGGGATGGTCGTTGTGTGATGCTCGGTGTGTGACAATCAGTGTGTGACGGTCAGTGTGTGACAGTTGGTGTGTGGCGGTTGGTGTGTGCTGGTTGGAGTATGTCGGTCGGTGTGTGACGGTCGATGTGTGCTGGTAGGTGTGTGCCGATTCGGTCTGTGACGATCTGTGTGTGATGGTCGGTATGTGATGATCGGTGTGCGACAGTCGGTGTGTGACGATCAGTGTGTAACGGTCGGTGTGTGACGATCGGTGTGTGACGGTCGCTGTGTGAAAGTCAGTGTGTGATGTTGGTGTGTGATGATCGATGTGTGACGGCCAGTGTGTGGCGGTCGGTGTGTGATGGTCGATGTGTGACGGTCAGTGAGCGTCGGTCGGTGTGCGACGGTCGGTGTGTGACGGTCGGTGTGTGGCGGCCGGTGTGTGATGATCGGTGTGTGACAGTCAGTGTGTGGCGGACAGAGTGTGGTGGTCGGTGTGTGGCGGTCGGTGTGTGGCGGTCGGTGTGTGACAGTCGGTGTGTGACGGTCGGTGTGGACGGTCGGTGTGGACGGTCGGTGTGTGACGATCGGTGTTTGGCTGTCGGTGTGTGACGGTCGATGTGTGGCGGTCGGTGTGAGACGGTAGGTGTGTGATGGTCGGTGTGTGACGGTCGGTGTGTGATGGTCGGTGTGTGACGTTCTGTGTGTGACGATCGGTGTTTGGCGGTCGGTGTGTGAAGATCGCTGTGTGACGATCGGTGAGTGATGATCTGTGTATGACGGTCGGTATGTAACAATCGGTATGTGGTGGTCGGTGTATGACGATTGGTGAGTGATGGTGCTGTGTGTGACGATTGGTGTGCGACGGTCGGTGTGTGACGGTCAGTGTGCGACAGTCGATGTGTGATGATCGGTGTGTGATGATCGTGCGTGACGATTGGTGTGTGACGGTTGGTGTGTGATGATCGGTGTGTGATGATTGGTGTATGACGGTCGGTGAGGGATGGTCGTTGTGTGACGCTCGGTGTGTGACAATCAGTGTGTGACGGTCAGTGTGTGACAGTTGGTGTGTGGCGGTTGGTGTGTGCTGGTTGGAGTATGTCGGTCGGTGTGTGACGGTCGATGTGTGCTGGTAGGTGTGTGCTGATTCGGTCTGTGACGATCTGCGTGTGATGGTCGTTATGTGATGATCGGTGTGCGACAGTCGGTGTGTGACGATCAGTGTGTAACGGTCGGTGTGTGACGATCGGTGTGTGACGGTCGCTGTGTGAAAGTCAGTGTGTGATGTCGGTGTGTGATGATCGATGTGTGACGGTCAGTGTGTGGCGGTCGGTGTGTGACGGTCGATGTGTGGCGATCGGTGTGTGACGATCGGTGTGTGACAGTCAGTGTGTGGCGGACAGAGTGTGGTGGTCGGTGTGTGGCGGTCGGTGTGTGGCGGTCGGTGTGTGACAGTCGGTGTGTGACGGTCGGTGTGGACGGTCAGTGTGGACGGTCGGTGTGTGACGATCGGTGTTTGGCTGTCGGTGTGTGACGGTCGGTGTGTGGCGGTCGGTGTGAGACGGTAGGTGTGTGACGGTCGGTGTGTGACGGTCGGTGTGTGACGGTCGGTGTGTGACGTTCTGTGTGTGACGATTGGTGTTTGGCGGTCGGTGTGTGAAGATCGGTGTGTGACGATCGGTGAGTGATGATCTGTGTATGACGGTCGGTATGTAATAATCGGTATGTGGTGGTCGGTGTGTGTCGGTCGGTGTGTCACGGTCGGTGTGTGACGGTCGGTGTGTGACGGTCGGTGTGTGACGGTCGGTGTGTGGAGGTCGGTGGGTGACGTTCGGTGTGTGACGGTCGGTGTGTGGCGGTCGGTGTGTGACGGTCAGTGTGTGGCTGTCAGTGTATGTCGGTCGGTGTGTGGCGGTTGGTGTGTGATGGTCGGTGTGTGACTGTCGGTGTTTGTCGGTCGGTGTTTCACGGTCGGTGTGTCTCGGTCGGTGTGCGACGGTCGGTGTGGACAGTCGGTGTGTGACGATCAGTGTTTGGCGGTCGGTGTGTCACGGTCGGTGTGTGGCGGTCGATGTGTGCTGGTAGGTGTGTGCCGATTCGGTGTGTGATGATTGGTGTGTGATGATCTGTGTGTGATGGTCGGTATGTGATGATCGGTGTGCGACAGTCGGTGTGTGACGATCAGTGTGTGACGGTCGGTGTGTGACGATCGGTGTGTGACGGTCGGTGTGTGAAAGTCAGTGTGTGATGTCGGTGTGTGACGGTCAGTGTGTGGCGGTCGGTGTGTGGTGGTCAGTATGTGATGGTCAGTGTGTGTCAGTCGGGGTGTGACGATCAGTGTGTGGCGGTCGGTGTGTGACGATCGGTGTGTGACAGTCACTGTGTGGTGGACAGTGTGTGGTGGTCGGTGTGTGGCGGTCGGTGTGTGACGATCGGTGTGTGACAGTCAGTGTGTGGCGGACAGAGTGTGGTGGTCGGTGTGTGGCGTTCGGTGTGTGGCGGTCGGTGTGTGACAGTCGGTGTGTGACGGTCCGTGTGGACGGCCGGTGTGGACGGCCGGTGTGTGACGATCGGTGTTTGGCTGTCGGTGTGTGACGGTCGGTGTGTGGTGGTCATAGATAGATACATAGAGATAGGAACAGGAGTAGGCCATTCGGCCCTTCGAGCCTGCTCCGCCATTCAATGAGATCATGGCTGATCTTAGTCTGAGATCATAGCTGATCTTACCAGTTCAGTACCCCATCCCCGCCTTTTCTCCGTAACCCTTAATCCCCTTAGCCTTCAGAAATATATCCAATTCTCTCTTGAAAATATTTATTGAATTAGCCTTCACAGCCCTCTGTGGCAGGGAATTCCACAGGCTCACCACTCTTTGAGTGAAGAAATTCTTCCTCATCTCTGTTTTAAATGATTTGCCCGCTATTTTTAGACTGTGGCCCCTGGTTCTGTGCTCCCCGGCCATTGGAAACATTCTCTCTGAATTCAGCCTGTCCAGGCCTGCCATAATTTTATATGTTTCGATGAGATCCCCTCTCAATCTTCTAAACTCCAGTGAGTACAAGCCCAAACTATTTAATCTCTCTTCGTAGGTCATTCCCGCCATTCCAGGTATCAGCCTGGTGAATCGCCGTTGCACTCTTTCCATGGCAAGAACATCCTTCCGCAGATGGGGCGACCAAAACTGTACACAATACTCCAGATGCGGTCTCACCAGCACCTTGTACAGCTGTAGTAAGGTATCCCTATTCCTATACTCGAACCCCCTTGATATGAAGGCCAACATACCATTTGCCTTCTTAATCGCCTGTTGCACCTGCATGCTCTCCTTCAGTGACTGGTGCACAAGAACACCCAGGTCCCTCTGCACTTCCCCATCTCCCAATCTATTGCCATTTAGATAATAATCTACCCTCCTGTTTTTACCCCCAAAGTGGATAACCTCGCATTTATCCACATTATAGTGCATCTGCCACGTATCCGCCCATTCCCCCAACCTGTCCAAATCGCACTGTAGCCTCCTGACATCCTCATCAGAGCCCACCCCTCCTCCTAGTTTAGTGTCGTCAGCGAATTTGGAAATATTGCATCCAATTCCCTGATCCAGATCATTTATATATATTGTGAACAGCTGGGGTCCCAGGACAGATCCTTGCGGCACCCCGCTGGTCACTGCCTGCCACTCCGAAAACGAGCCGTTTATTCCAACTCTCTGTTTTCTATCCGCCAGCCAGTTCTCTATCCACGTTAATACTTTGCCCCCAATCCCATGAGCCTTAATTTTGCATGATAATCTTTTGTGTGGAACCTTATCGAAGGCTTTCTGGAAGTCAAGGTACACCACATCCACTGGCTCTCCCCCATCTATTCTACCAGTTACCTCCTCAAAAAATTCCAGCAGATTAGTCAAACACGATTTACCCTTTGTAAATCCATGTTGACTCTGTCCGATCCTTTCCCCATTTGTCAAGTGCTCCGCTATTTTATCCTTAATAATGGACTCTAGCATTTTGCCCACAACCGATGTAAGGCTTACTGGTCTATAATTCCCTGCTTTCTCTCTACCCCCCTTTTTAAATATTGGGGTAACATTAGCTACCCTCCAATCCACGGGTACTGTTCCCGAGTCAATGGAGTTCCGGAAGATGATCCTTAGAGCATCTGCTATCTCCAGGGCCACCTCCTTAAGTACCCTAGGATGTAGTTTATCAGGCCCCGGGGATTTGTCGGCCTTCAGTCCCCTCAACTTACCCAACACCATATCCCTAGAGATACTAATTTCTGTCAGCTCCTCCCTCTCATTAGTCCCTATGTTTGCCGATATTCCTGGGAGGTTATTTGTGTCCTCCTTTGTGAATACAGAACCAAAGTATGAGTTTAATTGGTCTGCCATTTCCTTATTCTCCATTATATATTCTCCCGAATCGGACTGCAAGGGACCGACTTGGGATTTTACCAGTCTTTTCCTCCTGATATACCGATAAAAGCTTTTGCAGTCTGTCTTTATGTTTGCTGCAAGTTTACTTTCGTATTCTATTTTCCCCTTCCTGATTAATCCCTTTGTCCTCTTTTGCTGTATCCTGTACTGCCCCCAATCTTCCGGTCTGGTGCTTTTTTTTGCCAGTTGATATGCCCTTTTTTTTGATTTTATGCTGTCCCTAATTTCCCTCGTTATCCACGGTTGAGTCACCTTTTTAGGTTTATTTTTATGCCAAACCGGTCGGTGTGAGACGGTAGGTGTGTGACGGTCGGTGTGCGACGGTCGGTGTGTGACGGTCGGTGTGTGACGTTCTGTGTGTGACGATCGGTGTTTGGCGGTCGGTGTGTGAAGATCGGTGTGTGACGATCGGTGAGTGATGATCTGTGTATGACGGTCGGTATGTAACAATCGGTATGTGGTGGTCGGTGTGTGTCGGTCGGCGTGTGGCGGTCGGCTTGTGATGCTCGGTGTGTGATAATCGGTGTGTCACGGTCGGTGTCTGACGGTGGGTGTGTGACGGTGGGTGTGTGGCGGTCAGTGTGTGTCGGTCGGTGTGTGTCGGTCGGTGTGTGGCGGTCGGTGTGTCACGGTCGGTGTCTGACGGTGGGTGTGTGACGGTGGGTGTGTGACGGTCGGTGTGTCACGGTCGGTGTGTGACGGTCGGTGTGTGACGGTCGGTGTGTGACGGTCGGTGTGTGGAGGTCGGTGTGTGACGGTCGGTGTGTGACGTTCGGTGTGTGACGGTCGGTGTGTGGCGGTCGGTGTGTGACGGTCAGTGTGTGGCGGTCAGTGTATGTCGGTCGGTGTGTGGCGGTCGGTGTGTGATGGTCGGTGTGTGATGGTCGGTGTTTGTCGGTCGGTGTGTCACGGTCGGTGTGTCACGGTCGGTGAGTGACGGTCGGTGTGGACGGTCGGTGTGTGACGATCAGTGTTTGGCGGTCGGTGTGTCACGGTCGGTGTGTGGCGGTCGATGTGTGCTGGTAGGTGTGTGACGATTCGGTGTGTGATGATCGGTGTGTGATGATCTGTGTGTGATGGTCGGTATGTGATGATCGGTGTGCGACAGTCGGTGTGTGACGAACAGTGTGTGACGGTCAGTGTGTGACGATCGGTGTGTGACGGTCGGTGTGTGAAAGTCATTGTGTGATGTCGGTGTGTGATGATAGGTGTGCGACGGTCAGTGTGTGGCGGTCGGTGTGTGGTGGTCAGTGTGTGATGGTCGGTGTGTGACGGTCAGTGTGTGGCGGTCGGTGTGTGGTGGTCGGTGTGTGATGGTCGGTGTGTGACGGTCAGTGTGTGGCGGTCGGTGTGTGGTGGTCAGTGTGTGGTGGACAGTGTGTGGTGGTCGGTGTGTGACGGTCAGTGTGTGGCGGTCGGTGTGTGGTGGTCAGTGTGTGATGGTCAGTGTGTGTCAGTCGGGGTGTGACGATCAGTGTGTGGCGGTCGGTGTGTGACGATCGGTGTGTGACAGTCACTGTGTGGTGGACAGTGTGTGGTGGTCGGTGTGTGGCGATCGGTGTGTGGTGGTCGGTGTGTGATGTTCGGTGTGAGAAAGTCAGTGTGTGATGTCGGTGTGTGATGATCGGTGTGTGATTGTCAGTGTGTGACGGTCGGTGTGTGGTGGTCGGTGTGTGATGGTCGGTGTGTGTCGGTCGGTGTGTGACGGTCGGTGTGTGGCGGTCGGTGTGTGATGATCGGTGTGTGACAGTCAGTGTGTGGCGGACAGTGTGTGGCGGTCGGCTTGTGACGCTCGGTGTGTGACAATCAGTGTGTCACGGTCGGTGTGTGACGGTCGGTGTGTGACGGTCGATGTGTGACAATCGGTGTGTGAATGTCGGTGTGTGACGATTGGTGAGTGATGGTGCAGTATGTGACGATTGGTGTGCGACGGTCATTGTGTGACGGTCGGTGTGCGACAGTCGATGTGTGATGATCGGTGTGTGATGATCAGTGCGTGACGATTGGTGTGTGATGGTTGGTGTGTGAAGGTCGATGTGTGAAAATCAGGGTGTGATGGTCGGTGTGTGACGATTGGTGAGTGACGGTGCAGTGTGTGATGATCGGTGTGCGACGGTCGGTGTGTGATGGTCGGTGTGTGAAGATCGGTGTGTGTCGATCGGTGAGTGACGATCTGTGTATGACGGTCGGTATGTGACGATCGGTGTGTGGTGGTCGGAGTGTGGCGGTCGGCTTGTGATGCTCGGTGTGCGATGATCGGTGTGTCACGGTCGGTGTGGGACGGTCGGTGTGTGACGGTCAATGTGCGACAATCGGTGTGTGAAGGTCGGTGTATTACGATTGGTGAGTGATGGTGCTGTGTGTGACGATTGGTGTGCGACGTTCGATGTGTGACGGTCGGCGTGCGACAGTCGATGTGTGATGATCGGTGTGTGATGATCGGTGCGTGACGATTGGTGTGTGACGGTTGGTGTGTTACGATCGGTGAGTGATGATTGGTGTATGACGGTCGGTGAGGGACGGTCGTTGTGTGACGCTCGGTGTGTGACAATCAGTGTGTGACGGTCAGTGTGTGACAGTTGGTGTGTGGCGGTTGGTGTGTGCTGGTTGGAGTATGTCGGTCGGTGTGTGACGGTCGATGTGTGCTGGTAGGTGTGTGCCGATTCGGTCTGTGACGATCTGTGTGTGATGGTCGGTATGTGATGATCGGTGTGCGACAGTTGGTGTGTGACGATCAGTGTGTAACTGTCGGTGTGTGACGATCGGTGTGTGACGGTCGCTGTGTGAAAGTCAGTGTGTGATGTCGGTGTGTGATGATCGATGTGTGACGGTCAGTGTGTGGCGGTCGGTGTGTGATGGTCGATGTGTGACGGTCAGTGAGCGTCGGTCGGTGTGTGACGGTCGGTGTGTGGCGGTCGGTGTGTGGCGGTCGGTGTGTGACAGTCGGTGTGTGATGGTCGGTGTGGACAGTCGGTGTGGACGGTCGGTGTGTGACGATCGGTGTTTGGCTGTCGGTGTGTGACGGTCGATGTGTGGCGGTCGGTTTGAGACGGTAGGTGTGTGACGGTCGGTGTGTGACGGTCGGTGTGTGATGGTCGGTGTGTGACGTTCTGTGAGTGACGATCGGTGTTTGGCGGTCGGTGTGTGAAGATCGGTGTGTGACGATCGGTGAGTGATGATCTGTGTATGACGGTCGGTATGTAACAATCGGTATGTGGTGGTCGGTGTGTGTCGGTCGGCGTGTGGCGGTCGGCTTGTGATGCTCGGTGTGTGATGATCGATGTGTCACGGTCGGTGTCTGACGGTGGGTGTGTGACGGTTGGTGTGTGACGATCGGTGTGTGATGATTGGTGTATGACGGTCGGTGAGGGACGGTCAGTGTGTGACAGTTGGTGTGTGGCGGTTGGTGTGTGCTGGTTGGAGTATGTCGGTCGGTGTGTGACGGTCGATGTGAGCTGGTAGGTGTGTGCCGATTCGGTCTGTGATGATCTGTGTGTGATGGTCGGTATGTGATGATCGGTGTGCGACAGTCGGTGTGTGACGATCAGTGTGTGACAGTCGGTGTGTGATGATCAGTGTATGACGGTCGCTGTGTGAAAGTCAGTGTGTGATGTCGGTGTGTGATGTCGGTGTGTGATGATCGATGTGTGATGGTCAGTGTGTGGCGGTCGGTGTGTGATGGTCGATGTGTGACGGTCAGTGAGCGTCAGTCGGTGTGTGACGGTCGGTGTGTGGCGGTCGGTGTGTGACGATCAGTGTGTGACAGTCAGTGTGTGGCGGACAGAGTGTGGTGGTCGGTGTGTGGCGGTCGGTGTGTGGCGGTCGGTGTGTGACAGTCGGTGTGTGACGGTCGGTGTGGACGGTCGGTGTGTGACGATCGGTGTTTGGCTGTCGGTGTGTGACGGTCGGTGTGTAGCGGTCGGTGTGAGACGGTAGGTGTGTGACGGTCGGTGTGTGACGGTCGGTGTGTGACATTGTGTGTGTGACGATCGGTGTTTGGCGGTCGGTGTGTGAAGATCGGTGTGTGACGATCGGTGAGTGATGATCTGTGTATGACGGTCGGTATGTAACAATCGGTATGTGGTGGTCAGTGTGTGTCCTTCGGCGTGTGGCGGTCGGCTTGTGATGCTCGGTGTGTGATGATCGGTGTGTCACGGTCGGTGTCTGACGGTGGGTGTGTGATGGTCGGTGTGTGGCGGTCGGTGTGTGTCGGTCGGTGTGTGGCGGTCGGTGTGTGTCGGTCGGTGTGTGACGGTCGGTGTGTGGCGGTAGGTATGTGTCAGTCGGTGTGTGATGGTCGGTGTGTGACGGTCGGTGTTTGTCGGTCGGTGTTTCACGGTCGGTGTGTCACGGTCGGTGTGCGACGGTCGGTGTGGACAGTCGGTGTGTGACGATCAGTGTTTGGCGGTCGGTGTGTCACGGTCGGTGTGTGGCGGTCGATGTGTGCTGGTAGGTGTGTGCTGATTCGGTGTGTGATGATCGGTGTGTGATGATCTGTGTGTGATGATCGGTGTGCGACAGTCGGTGTGTGACGATCAGTGTGTGACGGTCGGTGTGTGACGATCGGTGTGTGACGGTCGGTGTGTGAAAGTCAGTGTGTGATGTCGGTGTGTGACGGTCAGTGTGTGACGGTCGGTGTGTGGTGGTCAGTATGTGATGGTCAGTGTGTGTCAGTCGGGGTGTGACGATCAGTGTGTGGCGGTCGGTGTGTGACGATCGGTGTGTGACAGTCACTGTGTGGTGGACAGTGTGTGGTGGTCGGTGTGTGGCGGTCGGTGTGTGACGATCGGTGTGTGACAGTCAGTGTGTGGCGGACAGAGTGTGGTGGTCGGTGTGTGGCGTTCGGTGTGTGGCGGTCGGTGTGTGACAGTCGGTGTGTGACGGTCCGTGTGGACGGCCGGTGTGGACGGCCGGTGTGTGACGATCGGTGTTTGGCTGTCGGTGTGTGACGGTCGGTGTGTGGCGGTCGGTGTGAGACGGTAGGTGTGTGACGGTCGGTGTGCGACGGTCGGTGTGTGACGGTCGGTCTGTGACGTTCTGTGTGTGACGATCGGTGTTTGGCGGTCGGTGTGTGACGATCGGTGTGTGATGATTGGTGTATGACGGTCGGTGAGGGACGGTCGTTGTTTGACGCTCGGTGTGTGACAATCAGTGTGTGACGGTCAGTGTGTGACAGTTGGTGTGTGGCGGTTGGTGTGTGCTGGTTGGAGTATGTCGGTCGGTGTGTGACGGTCGATGTGAGCTGGTAGGTGTGTGCCGATTAGGTCTGTGACGATCTGTGTGTGATGGTCGGTATGTGATGATCGGTGTGCGACAGTCGGTGTGTGACGATCAGTGTGTGACAGTCGGTGTGTGATGATCGGTGTATGACGGTCGCTGTGTGAAAGTCAGTGTGTGATGTCGGTGTGTGATGTCGGTGTGTGATGATCGATGTGTGATGGTCAGTGTGTGGCGGTCGGTGTGTGATGGTCGATGTGTGATGGTCAGTGAGCATCAGTCGGTGTGTGACGGTCGGTGTGTGGCGGTCGGTGTGTGACGATCAGTGTGTGACAGTCATTGTGTGGCGGACAGAGTGTGGTGGTCGGTGTGTGGCGGTCGGTGTGTGGCGGTCGGTGTGTGACAGTCGGTGTGTGACGGTCGGTGTGGACGGTCGGTGTGTGACGATCGGTGTTTAGCTGTCGGTGTGTGACGGTCGGTGTGTGGCGGTCGGTGTGAGACGGTAGGTGTGTGACGGTCGGTGTGTGACGGTCGGTGTGTGACATTGTGTGTGTGACGATCGGTGTTTGGCGGTCGGTGTGTGAAGATCGGTGTGTGACGATCGGTGAGTGATGATCTGTGTATGACAGTCGGTATGTATCAATCGGTATGTGGTGGTCAGTGTGTGTCGGTCGGCGTGTGGCGGTCGGCTTGTGATGCTTGGTGTGTGATGATCGGTGTGTCACGGTCGGTGTCTGACGGTGGGTGTGTGACGGTCGGTGTGTGGCGGTCGGTGTGTGTCGGTCGGTGTGTGGCGGTCGGTGTGTGATGGTCGGTGTGTGACGGTCGGTGTGTGTCGGTCGGTGTGTGACGGTCGGTGTGTGGCGGTAGGTATGTGTCAGTCGGTGTGTGGCGGTCGGTGTGTGATAGTCGGTGTGTGACGGTCGGTGTGTGTCGGTCGGTGTGTGACGGTCGGTGTGTGACGGTCGGTCTGTGAAGAGCGGTGTGTGACGATCGGTGTGTGACAATCTGTGTATGACGGTCGGTATGTGACAATCGGTGTCTGACAGTCGGTGTGTGATGCTCGGTGTGTGAGGATCGGTGTGTCACAGTCGGTGTGTGAAGGTCGATGTTTGAAAATCAGTGTGTGATGGTCGGTGTGTGACGATTGGTGAGTGACGGTGCAGTGTGTGATGATCGGTGTGCGACGGTCAGTGTGTGATGGTCGGTGTGTGAAGATCAGTGTGTGATGATCGGTGAGTGACGATCTGTGTATGACGGTCGTTATGTGACGATCGGTGTGTGGTGGTCGGTGTGTGTCGGTCGGTGTGTGGCGGTCGGCTTGTGATGCTCGGTGTGTGACGATCGGTGTGTCACGGTCGGTGTGTGACGGTCGGTGTGTGACGGTCTATATGTGACAATCAGTGTGTGAAGGTCGGTGTGTGACGATTGGTGAGTGATGGTGCAGTGTGTGATGATTGGTGTGCGACGTTCGGTGTGTGACGGTCGGTGTGCGACAGTCGATGTGTGATGATCGGTGTGTGATGATCGGTGCGTGATGATTGGTGTGTGACAGTTGGTGTGTGACGATCGGTGTGTGATGATCGGTGTATGACAGTCGGTGATGGATGGTCATTGTGTGACGCTCGGTGTGTGACGGTCAGTGTGTGACGGTCAGTGTGTGACAGTCGGTGTGTGGCGGTTGGTGTGTGCTGCTTGGAGTATGTCGGTCGGTGAACCAAAAACTCCCATTCCTACTGGGGGAGGAGAGAAGCTGTGTAACACTGGCGGCACACTATGTTACAGCTTGCCATGAACAGAGGGACAACCAGTAAACTAAGACAAGAGTATATATAAACAAGGCGAAAATATATTTATAAACTCAGGGATATACCTGTTTATACACTGTATGAATGGAACCGCGTTTATGTGTTCAACCATAAATGTATTTTGATGCTTTGGCAACATAAGATGTACCTTATCATGCCAATAAAGCGATTTGTATTGTATTGTATTGTATTGTGTGACGGTCGATGTGTGCTGGTAGGTGTGTGCCTATTCGGTGTGTGATGATCGGTGTGTGACGATCTGTGTGTGATGGTCGGTATGTGATGATCGGTGTGCGACAGTCGGTGTGTGATGATCAGTGTGTGACGGTCGGTGTGTGACGATCGGTGTGTGACGGTCGGTGTGTGAAAGTCAGTGTGTGATGTCGGTGTGTGATGACCAGTGTGTGACGGTCAGTGTGTGGTGGACGGTGTGTGGTGGTCGGTGTGTGGCTGTCGGTGTGTGACGATCGGTGTGTGGCGGACAGTGTGTGGTGGTCGGTGTTTGATGGTCGGTGTGTGGCTGTTGGTGTGTGATGATCGGTGTGTGGCGGACAGTGTGTGGCGGTCGGTGTGTGATGGTCGGTGTGTGGTGGTCGGGATGTGACGGTCGGTGTGAGAAAGTCAGTGTGTGACGATCGGTGTGTGACAGTCAGTGTGTGGCGGAATGTGTGTGGCGGTCAGTGTGTGGCGGTCGGTGTGTGACGGTCGGTGTGTGGCGGTCGGTGTGTGACAGTCGGTGTGTGAAAATCAGTGTGTGATGTCGGTGTGTGATGATCGGTGTGTGACAATCAGTGTGTGGTGGTTGGCGTGTGGTGGTCGGTGTGTGACGGTTGGTGTGTGTCGGTCGATGTGTGACGGTCGGTGTGTGGCGGTCGGTGTGTGACGATCAGTGTGTGAGAGTCAGTGTGTGACGGACAGTGTGTGGCGGTCGGTGTGTGGCGGTCGGTGTGTGGCGGTCGGTGTTTGACGGTCGGTGTGTGACGGTCGGTGTGTGCCAGTCGGTGTGTGACGGTCGGTGTGTTACGGTCGGTGTGTGACGGTCGGTGTGTGACGGTCGTTGTGTGGCAGTCGTTGTGTTTCGGTCGGTATGTGGCGGTCAGTGTGTGATGGTCGGTGTGTGTCAGTCGGTGTGTGCCGGTCGGTGTGTCACGGTCGGTGTGTGACGGTCGGTGTGTGACGGTCGGTGTGTGACGGTCGGTGTGTGGAGGTCGGTGTGTGACGTTCGGTGTGTGACGGTCGGTGTGTGGCGGTCGGTGTGTGACGGTCGGTGTGTGGCGGTCAGTGTATGTCGGTCGGTGTGTGGCGGTCGGTGTGTGATGGTCGGTGTGTGACGGTCGGTGTTTGTCGGTCGCTGTGTCACGGTCGGTGTGTCACGGTCAGTGTGTGACGGTCGGTGTGGACGGTCGGTGTGTGACGATCAGTGTTTGGCTGTCGGTGTGTCACGGTCGGTGTGTGGCGGTCGGTGTGAGATGGTAGGCGTGTGGCGGTCGGTGTGTGACGGTCGGTGTGTGACGATCGGTGTTTGGCGGTCGGTGTGTGAAGATCGGTGTGTGACGATCGGTGAGTGATGATCTGTGTATGACGGTCGGTATGTGTCGATCGGTATGTGGTGGTCGGAGTGTGTCGGTCGGCGTGTGGCGGTCGGCTTGTGATGCTCGTTGTGTGGTGATCGGTGTGTGAAGGTCAGTGTGTGGTGGATGGTGTGTGGTTGTCGATGTGTGACGGTCGGTGTGTGTCGGTCGGTGTTTGACGGTCGGTGTGTGGCTGTCGGTGTGTGACGATCGGTGTGTGGCAGACAGTGTGTGGCGGTTGGTGTGTGACGGTCGGTGTGTGACGGTCGGTGTGTGACGGTCGGTGTGTTATGTTCGGTGTGTGACGGTCGGTGTGTGACGTTCGGTGTGTGACGTTCGGTGTGTGACGGTCGGTGTGTGGCGGTCGGTGTGTGACGGTTGGCGTGTGGCGGTCGGTGTGTGTCGGTCGGTGTGTGACAGTCGGTGTGTGACAGTCGGTGTGTGACGGTCGGTGTGGACGGTCGGTGTGTGACAATTGGTGTTTGGCGGTCGGTGTGTGACGGTCGGTTTGTGACGGTCGGTGTGTGACGTTCTGTGTGTGATGGTCGGTGTGTGACGGTCGGTGGGTGTCGGTCGGTGTGTGACAGTCGGTGTGTGACGGTCGGTGTGGACGGTCGGTGTGTGACAATTGGTGTTTGGCGGTCGGTGTGTGATGGTCGGTTTGTGACGGTCAGTGTGTGACGTTCTGTGTGTGACGGTCGGTGTTTGGCGGTCGGTGTGTGACGATCGGTGTTTGGCGGACGGTGTGTGAAGATCGGTGTGTGACGATCGGTGAGTGATGATCTGTGTATGACGGTCGGTATGTGACGATCGGTATGTGGTGGTCGGTGTGTGTCGCTCGGCATGTGGTGGTCGGCTTGTGATGCTCGGTGTGTGATGATCGGTGTGTTACGGTCTGTGTCTGACGGTCGGTGTGTGATGGTCGATGTGTGACAATCGGTGTGTGATGATCGGTGTGTGATGATCGGTGCATGATGATTGGTGTGTGATGGTTGGTTTGTGACGATCGGTGTGTGATGATCGGTGTAAGATGGTTGGTGTGTGACGGGTGGTGTGTGATGCTCGGTATGTGACAATCAGTGTATGACAGTCAGTGTGTGACAGTTGGTGTGTGGCGGTCAGTGTGTGATGGTTGGTGTATGTCGGTCGGTGTGTGACTGTCGGTGTGTGCTGGTAGGTGTGTGCTGATTCGGTGTGTGACGGTTGATGTATGACAATCGGTGTGTGAAGGTCGGTGTGTGACGATTGGTGAGTGATGGTGCAGTGTGTGACGATTGGTGTGTGATGGTTGGTGTGTGACGATCGGTGTGTGACGATCGGTTTATGACAGTCGGTGTGTGACGGTCGGTGTGTGACGCTCAGTGTGAGACAATCAGTGTGTGATGGTCAGTGTGTGGCAGTCGGTGTGTGGCGGTTGGTGTGTGATGGTTGGAGTATGTCGGTCGGTGTGTGACGGTCGATGTGTGCTGGTAGGTGTGTGCCGATTCGGTGTGTGTTGATCGGTGTGTGATGATCTGTGTGTGATGGTCGGTATGTGATGATCGGTGTGCGACAGTCGGTGTGTGACGATCAGTGTGTGACGGTCGGTGTGTGACGATCGGTGTGTGACGGTCGCTGTGTGAAAGTCAGTGTGTGATGTCGGTGTGTGATGATCGGTGTGTGACGGTCAGTGTGTGGCGGTCGGTGTGTGGTGGTCGATGTGTGACGGTCAGTGTGCGTCGGTCGGTGTGTGACGCTCGATGTGTGGCGGTCGGTGTGTGACGATCGGTGTGTCACAGTCAGTGTTTGGTGGACAGTGTGTGGTGGTCGGTGTGTGGCGGTCGGTGTGTGGCGGTCGGTGTGTGACGGTCGGCGTGTGGTGGTCGGTGTGTGACGGTCGGTGTGAGAAATTCAGTGTGTGACGATCGGTGTGTGACAGTCAGTGTGTGGCGGACAGTGTGTGGTGGTCAGTGTGTTGCGGTCGGTGTGTGACGGTCGGTGTGTGGCGGTCGGTGTGTGACAGTCGGTGTGTGAAAATCAGTGTGTGATGTCGGTGTGTGATGATCGGTGTGTTACGGTCAGTGTGTGACGGTCGGTGTGTGGCGGTCGGTGTGTGACGGTCGCTGTGTGAAAGTCAGTGTGTGATGTCAGTGTGTGATGATCGGTGTGCGACAGTCGGTGTGTGACGGTCAGTGTGTGGCGGTCGGTGTGTGGTGGTCGATGTGTGACGGTCAGTGTGCGTCGGTCGGTGTGTGACGCTCGATGTGTGGCGGTCGGTGTGTGACGATCGGTGTGTCACAGTCAGTGTTTGGTGGACAGTGTGTGGTGGTCGGTGTGTGGCGGTCGGTGTGTGGCGGTCGGTGTGTGACGGTCGGCGTGTGGTGGTCGGTGTGTGACGGTCGGTGTGAGAAATTCAGTGTGTGACGATCGGTGTGTGACAGTCAGTGTGTGGCGGACAGTGTGTGGTGGTCAGTGTGTGGCGGTCGGTGTGTGACGGTCGGTGTGTGGCGGTCGGTGTGTGACAGTCGGTGTGTGAAAATCAGTGTGTGATGTCGGTGTGTGATGATCGGTGTGTTACGGTCAGTGTGTGGTGGTCGGAGTGTGGTGGTCAGTGTGTGACGGTCGGTGTGTGTCGGTCGGTGTGTGACGGTCGGTGTGTGGCGGTCGGTGTGTGATGATCAGTGTGTGAGAGTCAGTGTGTGGCGGACAGTGTGTGGCGGACAGTGTGTGGCGGTCGGAGTGTGACGGTCGGTGTGTCACGGTCGGTGTGTGATGGTCAGTGTGTGACGTTCGGTGTGTGACGGTCGGTGTGCGACAGTCGATGTGTGATGATCGGTATGTGATGATCGGTGCATGACGATTGGTGTGTGATGGTTGGTGTGTGATGATCGGTGTGTGATGATCTGTGTATGACGGTCGGTATGTGACAATCGGTATGTGGTGGTCGGTGTGTGTCGGTCGGCGTGTGGCGGTCGGCTTGTGATGCTCGGTGTGTGACGATCGGTGTGTCATGGTCGGTGTCTGACGGTGGGTGTGTGACGGTCGGTGTGTGGCGGTCGGTGTGTGTCGGTCGGTGTGTGGTGGTCGGTGTGTGATGGTCGGTGTGTGTCGGTCGGTGTGTGACGGTCGGTGTGTGACGGTCGGTGTGGATGGTCGGTGTGTGACGATCGGTGTTTGGCTGTCGGTGTGTGATGGTCGGTGTGTGACGATCAGTGTGTCACGGTCGGTGTGTGACGGTCGGTTTGTGAGGATCGGTGTGTGACGATCTGTGTATGACGGTCGGTATGTGACAATCGGTGTGTGACGGTCGGTGTGTGATGCTCGGTGTGTGAGGATCGGTGTGTCACAGTCGGTGTGTGAAGGTCGATGTGTGAAAATCAGTGTGTGACGGTCGGTGTGTGACGATCGGTGTGCGACGGTCAGTGTGTGATGGTCGGTGTGTGAAGATCGGTGTGTGACGATCGGTGAGTGACGATCTGTGTATGACGGTCGGTATGTGACGATCGGTGTGTGGTGGTCGGTGTGTGTCGGTCGGTGTGTGGCGGTCGGCTTGTGATGCTCGGTGTGTGACGATCGGTGTGTCACGGTCGGTGTCTGACGGTGGGTGTGTGACGGTCGGTGTGTGGCGGTCGGTGTGTGTCGGTCGGTGTGTGGCGGTCGGTGTGTGGCGGTCGGTGTGTGATGGTCGGTGTGTGACGGTCGGTGTGTGTCGGTCGGTGTGTGACGGTCGGTGTGTGGCGGTAGGTATGTGTCAGTCGGTGTGTGGCGGTCGGTGTGTGATAGTCGGTGTGTGACGGTCGGTGTGTGTCGGTCGGTGTGTGACGGTCGGTGTGTGACGGTCGGTCTGTGAAGAGCGGTGTGTGACGATCGGTGTGTGACAATCTGTGTATGACGGTCGGTATGTGACAATCGGTGTCTGACAGTCGGTGTGTGATGCTCGGTGTGTGAGGATCGGTGTGTCACAGTCGGTGTGTGAAGGTCGATGTTTGAAAATCAGTGTGTGATGGTCGGTGTGTGACGATTGGTGAGTGACGGTGCAGTGTGTGATGATCGGTGTGCGACGGTCAGTGTGTGATGGTCGGTGTGTGAAGATCAGTGTGTGACGATCGGTGAGTGACGATCTGTGTATGACGGTCGTTATGTGACGATCGGTGTGTGGTGGTCGGTGTGTGTCGGTCGGTGTGTGGCGGTCGGCTTGTGATGCTCGGTGTGTGACGATCGGTGTGTCACGGTCGGTGTGTGACGGTCGGTGTGTGACGGTCTATATGTGACAATCAGTGTGTGAAGGTCGGTGTGTGACGATTGGTGAGTGATGGTGCAGTGTGTGATGATTGGTGTGCGACGTTCGGTGTGTGACGGTCGGTGTGCGACAGTCGATGTGTGATGATCGGTGTGTGATGATCGGTGCGTGATGATTGGTGTGTGACAGTTGGTGTGTGACGATCGGTGTGTGATGATTGGTGTATGACAGTCGGTGATGGATGGTCATTGTGTGACGCTCGGTGTGTGACAATCAGTGTGTGACGGTCAGTGTGTGACAGTCGGTGTGTGGCGGTTGGTGTGTGCTGCTTGGAGTATGTCGGTCGGTGAACCAAAAACTCCCATTCCTACTGGGGGAGGAGAGAAGCTGTGTAACACTGGCGGCACACTATGTTACAGCTTGCCATGAACAGAGGGACAACCAGTAAACTAAGACAAGAGTATATATAAACAAGGCGAAAATATATTTATAAACTCAGGGATATACCTGTTTATACACTGTATGAATGGAACCGCGTTTATGTGTTCAACCATAAATGTATTTTGATGCTTTGGCAACATAAGATGTACCTTATCATGCCAATAAAGCGATTTGTATTGTATTGTATTGTATTGTGTGACGGTCGATGTGTGCTGGTAGGTGTGTGCCTATTCGGTGTGTGATGATCGGTGTGTGACGATCTGTGTGTGATGGTCGGTATGTGATGATCGGTGTGCGACAGTCGGTGTGTGATGATCAGTGTGTGACGGTCGGTGTGTGACGATCGGTGTGTGACGGTCGGTGTGTGAAAGTCAGTGTGTGATGTCGGTGTGTGATGACCAGTGTGTGACGGTCAGTGTGTGGTGGACGGTGTGTGGTGGTCGGTGTGTGGCTGTCGGTGTGTGACGATTGGTGTGTGGCGGACAGTGTGTGGTGGTCGGTGTTTGATGGTCGGTGTGTGGCTGTTGGTGTGTGATGATCGGTGTGTGGCGGACAGTGTGTGGCGGTCGGTGTGTGATGGTCGGTGTGTGGTGGTCGGGATGTGACGGTCGGTGTGAGAAAGTCAGTGTGTGACGATCGGTGTGTGACAGTCAGTGTGTGGCGGAATGTGTGTGGCGGTCAGTGTGTGGCGGTCGGTGTGTGACGGTCGGTGTGTGGCGGTCGGTGTGTGACAGTCGGTGTGTGAAAATCAGTGTGTGATGTCGGTGTGTGATGATCGGTGTGTGACAATCAGTGTGTGGTGGTTGGCGTGTGGTGGTCGGTGTGTGACGGTTGGTGTGTGTCGGTCGATGTGTGACGGTCGGTGTGTGGCGGTCGGTGTGTGACGATCAGTGTGTGAGAGTCAGTGTGTGACGGACAGTGTGTGGCGGTCGGTGTGTGGCGGTCGGTGTGTGGCGGTCGGTGTTTGACGGTCGGTGTGTGACGGTCGGTGTGTGCCAGTCGGTGTGTGACGGTCGGTGTGTTACGGTCGGTGTGTGACGGTCGGTGTGTGACGGTCGTTGTGTGGCAGTCGTTGTGTTTCGGTCGGTATGTGGCGGTCAGTGTGTGATGGTCGGTGTGTGTCAGTCGGTGTGTGCCGGTCGGTGTGTCACGGTCGGTGTGTGACGGTCGGTGTGTGACGGTCGGTGTGTGACGGTCGGTGTGTGGAGGTCGGTGTGTGACGTTCGGTGTGTGACGGTCGGTGTGTGGCGGTCGGTGTGTAACGGTCGGTGTGTGGCGGTCAGTGTATGTCGGTCGGTGTGTGGCGGTCGGTGTGTGATGGTCGGTGTGTGACGGTCGGTGTTTGTCGGTCGCTGTGTCACGGTCGGTGTGTCACGGTCAGTGTGTGACGGTCGGTGTGGACGGTCGGTGTGTGACGATCAGTGTTTGGCGGTCGGTGTGTCACGGTCGGTGTGTGGCGGTCGGTGTGAGATGGTAGGCGTGTGGCGGTCGGTGTGTGACGGTCGGTGTGTGACGATCGGTGTTTGGCGGTCGGTGTGTGAAGATCGGTGTGTGACGATCGGTGAGTGATGATCTGTGTATGACGGTCGGTATGTGTCGATCGGTATGTGGTGGTCGGAGTGTGTCGGTCGGCGTGTGGCGGTCGGCTTGTGATGCTCGTTGTGTGGTGATCGGTGTGTGAAGGTCAGTGTGTGGTGGATGGTGTGTGGTTGTCGATGTGTGACGGTCGGTGTGTGTCGGTCGGTGTTTGACGGTCGGTGTGTGGCTGTCGGTGTGTGACGATCGGTGTGTGGCAGACAGTGTGTGGCGGTTGGTGTGTGACGGTCGGTGTGTGACGGTCGGTGTGTGACGGTCGGTGTGTTACGTTCGGTGTGTGACGGTCGGTGTGTGACGTTCGGTGTGTGACGTTCGGTGTGTGACGGTCGGTGTGTGGCGGTCGGTGTGTGACGGTTGGCGTGTGGCGGTCGGTGTGTGTCGGTCGGTGTGTGACAGTCGGTGTGTGACAGTCGGTGTGTGACGGTCGGTGTGGACGGTCGGTGTGTGACAATTGGTGTTTGGCGGTCGGTGTGTGACGGTCGGTTTGTGACGGTCGGTGTGTGACGTTCTGTGTGTGATGGTCGGTGTGTGACGGTCGGTGGGTGTCGGTCGGTGTGTGACAGTCGGTGTGTGACGGTCGGTGTGGACGGTCGGTGTGTGACAATTGGTGTTTGGCGGTCGGTGTGTGACGGTCGGTTTGTGACGGTCAGTGTGTGACGTTCTGTGTGTGACGGTCGGTGTTTGGCGGTCGGTGTGTGACGATCGGTGTTTGGCGGACGGTGTGTGAAGATCGGTGTGTGACGATCGGTGAGTGATGATCTGTGTATGACGGTCGGTATGTGACGATCGGTATGTGGTGGTCGGTGTGTGTCGCTCGGCATGTGGTGGTCGGCTTGTGATGCTCGGTGTGTGATGATCGGTGTGTTACGGTCTGTGTCTGACGGTCGGTGTGTGATGGTCGATGTGTGACAATCGGTGTGTGAAGGTCGGTGTGTGACAATTGGAGAGTGATGATCAGTGTGCGACAGTCGATGTGTGATGATCGGTGTGTGATGATCGGTGCATGATGATTGGTGTGTGATGGTTGGTTTGTGACGATCGGTGTGTGATGATCGGTGTAAGATGGTTGGTGTGTGACGGGTGGTGTGTGATGCTCGGTATGTGACAATCAGTGTATGACAGTCAGTGTGTGACAGTTGGTGTGTGGCGGTCAGTGTGTGATGGTTGGTGTATGTCGGTCGGTGTGTGACTGTCGGTGTGTGCTGGTAGGTGTGTGCTGATTCGGTGTGTGACGGTTGATGTATGACAATCGGTGTGTGAAGGTCGGTGTGTGACGATTGGTGAGTGATGGTGCAGTGTGTGACGATTGGTGTGTGATGGTTGGTGTGTGACGATCGGTGTGTGACGATCGGTTTATGACAGTCGGTGTGTGACGGTCGGTGTGTGACGCTCAGTGTGAGACAATCAGTGTGTGATGGTCAGTGTGTGGCAGTCGGTGTGTGGCGGTTGGTGTGTGATGGTTGGAGTATGTCGGTCGGTGTGTGACGGTCGATGTGTGCTGGTAGGTGTGTGCCGATTCGGTGTGTGTTGATCGGTGTGTGATGATCTGTGTGTGATGGTCGGTATGTGATGATCGGTGTGCGACAGTCGGTGTGTGACGATCAGTGTGTGACGGTCGGTGTGTGACGATCGGTGTGTGACGGTCGCTGTGTGAAAGTCAGTGTGTGATGTCGGTGTGTGATGATCGGTGTGTGACGGTCAGTGTGTGGCGGTCGGTGTGTGGTGGTCGATGTGTGACGGTCAGTGTGCGTCGGTCGGTGTGTGACGCTCGATGTGTGTCGGTCGGTGTGTGACGATCGGTGTGTCACAGTCAGTGTTTGGTGGACAGTGTGTGGTGGTCGGTGTGTGGCGGTCGGTGTGTGGCGGTCGGTGTGTGACGGTCGGCGTGTGGTGGTCGGTGTGTGACGGTCGGTGTGAGAAATTCAGTGTGTGACGATCGGTGTGTGACAGTCAGTGTGTGGCGGACAGTGTGTGGTGGTCAGTGTGTGGCGGTCGGTGTGTGACGGTCGGTGTGTGGCGGTCGGTGTGTGACAGTCGGTGTGTGAAAATCAGTGTGTGATGTCGGTGTGTGATGATCGGTGTGTTACGGTCAGTGTGTGGTGGTCGGAGTGTGGTGGTCAGTGTGTGACGGTCGGTGTGTGTCGGTCGGTGTGTGACGGTCGGTGTGTGGCGGTCGGTGTGTGATGATCAGTGTGTGAGAGTCAGTGTGTGGCGGACAGTGTGTGGCGGACAGTGTGTGGCGGTCGGAGTGTGACGGTCGGTGTGTCACGGTCGGTGTGTGATGGTCAGTGTGTGACGTTCGGTGTGTGACGGTCGGTGTGCGACAGTCGATGTGTGATGATCGGTATGTGATGATCGGTGCATGACGATTGGTGTGTGATGGTTGGTGTGTGATGATCGGTGTGTGATGATCTGTGTATGACGGTCGGTATGTGACAATCGGTATGTGGTGGTCGGTGTGTGTCGGTCGGCGTGTGGCGGTCGGCTTGTGATGCTCGGTGTGTGACGATCGGTGTGTCATGGTCGGTGTCTGATGGTGGGTGTGTGACGGTCGGTGTGTGGCGGTCGGTGTGTGTCGGTCGGTGTGTGGTGGTCGGTGTGTGATGGTCGGTGTGTGTCGGTCGGTGTGTGACGGTCGGTGTGTGACGGTCGGTGTGGATGGTCGGTGTGTGACGATCGGTGTTTGGCTGTCGGTGTGTGATGGTCGGTGTGTGACGATCAGTGTGTCACGGTCGGTGTGTGACGGTCGGTTTGTGAGGATCG
Organism: Somniosus microcephalus; assembly: GCF_052327205.1. Lineage (NCBI taxonomy): Eukaryota > Metazoa > Chordata > Chondrichthyes > Squaliformes > Somniosidae > Somniosus > Somniosus microcephalus. The sequence goes on along the minus strand of NC_140999.1, from coordinate 74,209,066 downwards.
GTGTGTGACGATCGGTGTGTGACGATCTGTGTATGACGGTCGGTATGTGACAATCGGTGTGTGACGGTCGGTGTGTGATGCTCGGTGTGTGAGGATCGGTGTGTCACAGTCGGTGTGTGAAGGTCGATGTGTGAAAATCAGTGTGTGACGGTCGGTGTGTGACGATCGGTGTGCGACGGTCAGTGTGTGATGGTCGGTGTGTGAAGATCGGTGTGTGACGATCGGTGAGTGACGATCTGTGTATGACGGTCGGTATGTGACGATCGGTGTGTGGTGGTCGGTGTGTGTCGGTCGGTGTGTGGCGGTCGGCTTGTGATGCTCGGTGTGTGACGATCGGTGTGTCACGGTCGGTGTCTGACGGTGGGTGTGTGACGGTCGGTGTGTGGCGGTCGGTGTGTGTCGGTCGGTGTGTGGCGGTCGGTGTGTGATGGTCGGTGTGTGACGGTCGGTGTGTGTCGGTCGGTGTGTGACGGTCGGTGTGTGGCGGTAGGTATGTGTCAGTCGGTGTGTGGCGGTCGGTGTGTGATAGTCGGTGTGTGACGGTCGGTGTGTGTCGGTCGGTGTGTGACGGTCGGTGTGTGACGGTCGGTCTGTGAAGAGCGGTGTGTGACGATCGGTGTGTGACAATCTGTGTATGACGGTCGGTATGTGACAATCGGTGTCTGACAGTCGGTGTGTGATGCTCGGTGTGTGAGGATCGGTGTGTCACAGTCGGTGTGTGAAGGTCGATGTTTGAAAATCAGTGTGTGATGGTCGGTGTGTGACGATTGGTGAGTGACGGTGCAGTGTGTGATGATCGGTGTGCGACGGTCAGTGTGTGATGGTCGGTGTGTGAAGATCAGTGTGTGACGATCGGTGAGTGACGATCTGTGTATGACGGTCGTTATGTGACGATCGGTGTGTGGTGGTCGGTGTGTGTCGGTCGGTGTGTGGCGGTCGGCTTGTGATGCTCGGTGTGTGACGATCGGTGTGTCACGGTCGGTGTGTGACGGTCGGTGTGTGACGGTCTATATGTGACAATCAGTGTGTGAAGGTCGGTGTGTGACGATTGGTGAGTGATGGTGCAGTGTGTGATGATTGGTGTGCGACGTTCGGTGTGTGACGGTCGGTGTGCGACAGTCGATGTGTGATGATCGGTGTGTGATGATCGGTGCGTGATGATTGGTGTGTGACAGTTGGTGTGTGACGATCGGTGTGTGATGATCGGTGTATGACAGTCGGTGATGGATGGTCATTGTGTGACGCTCGGTGTGTGACAATCAGTGTGTGACGGTCAGTGTGTGACAGTCGGTGTGTGGCGGTTGGTGTGTGCTGCTTGGAGTATGTCGGTCGGTGAACCAAAAACTCCCATTCCTACTGGGGGAGGAGAGAAGCTGTGTAACACTGGCGGCACACTATGTTACAGCTTGCCATGAACAGAGGGACAACCAGTAAACTAAGACAAGAGTATATATAAACAAGGCGAAAATATATTTATAAACTCAGGGATATACCTGTTTATACACTGTATGAATGGAACCGCGTTTATGTGTTCAACCATAAATGTATTTTGATGCTTTGGCAACATAAGATGTACCTTATCATGCCAATAAAGCGATTTGTATTGTATTGTATTGTATTGTGTGACGGTCGATGTGTGCTGGTAGGTGTGTGCCTATTCAGTGTGTGACGATCGGTGTGTGACGGTCGTTGTGTGGCGGTCGGTGTGTGGCGGTCGGTGTGTGACGGTCGGTGTGTGACGGTCGGTGTGTGGCGGTCGGTGTATGACGATCAGTGTGTGAGAGTCAGTGTGTGGCGGACAGTGTGTGGCGGTCGGTGTGTGGCGGTCGGAGTGTGGCTGTCGGTGTGTGGCGGTCGGTGTTTGACGGTCGGTGTGTGACTGTCAGTGTGTGCCGTTCGGTGTGTGACGGTCGGTGTGTTACGGTCGGTGTGTGACGGTCGGTGTGTGACCGTCGGTGTGTGGCGGTCGGTGTGTTTCGGTCGGTGTGTGGCGGTCGGTGTGTGACGGTCGGTGTGTGTTGGTCGGTGTGTGCCGGTCGGTGTGTCACGGTCGGTGTGTGATGTTCGGTGTGTGACGGTCGGTGTGTGACGGTCGGTGTGTGGAGGTCGGTGTGTGACGGTCGGTGTGTGGAGGTAGGTGTGTGACGTTCGGTGTGTGACGGTCGGTGTGTGACGGTCGATGTGTGGAGGTTGGTGTGTGACGGTCGGTGTGTGACCGTCGGTGTGTGGCGGTCAGTGTGTTTCGGTCGGTGTGTGACGGTCGGTGTGTGACGTTCGGTGTGTGACGTTCGGTGTGTGACGGTCGGTGTGTGGCGGTCGGTGTGTGACGGTTGGCGTGTGGCGGTCGGTGTGTGTCGGTCGGTGTGTGACAGTCGGTGTGTGACAGTCGGTGTGTGACGGTCGGTGTGGACGGTCGGTGTGTGACAATTGGTGTTTGGCGGTCGGTGTGTGACGGTCGGTTTGTGACGGTCGGTGTGTGACGTTCTGTGTGTGATGGTCGGTGTGTGACGGTCGGTGGGTGTCGGTCGGTGTGTGACAGTCGGTGTGTGACGGTCGGTGTGTGACAATTGGTGTTTGGCGGTCGGTGTGTGACGGTCGGTTTGTGACGGTCAGTGTGTGACGTTCTGTGTGTGACGGTCGGTGTTTGGCGGTCGGTGTGTGACGATCGGTGTTTGGCGGACGGTGTGTGAAGATCGGTGTGTGACGATCGGTGAGTGATGATCTGTGTATGACGGTCGGTATGTGACGATCGGTATGTGGTGGTCGGTGTGTGTCGCTCGGCATGTGGTGGTCGGCTTGTGATGCTCGGTGTGTGATGATCGGTGTGTTACGGTCTGTGTCTGACGGTCGGTGTGTGATGGTCGATGTGTGACAATCGGTGTGTGAAGGTCGGTGTGTGACAATTGGAGAGTGATGATCAGTGTGCGACAGTCGATGTGTGATGATCGGTGTGTGATGATCGGTGCATGATGATTGGTGTGTGATGGTTGGTTTGTGACGATCGGTGTGTGATGATCGGTGTAAGATGGTTGGTGTGTGACGGGTGGTGTGTGATGCTCGGTATGTGACAATCAGTGTATGACAGTCAGTGTGTGACAGTTGGTGTGTGGCGGTCAGTGTGTGATGGTTGGTGTATGTCGGTCGGTGTGTGACTGTCGGTGTGTGCTGGTAGGTGTGTGCTGATTCGGTGTGTGACGGTTGATGTATGACAATCGGTGTGTGAAGGTCGGTGTGTGACGATTGGTGAGTGATGGTGCAGTGTGTGACGATTGGTGTGTGATGGTTGGTGTGTGACGATCGGTGTGTGACGATCGGTTTATGACAGTCGGTGTGTGACGGTCGGTGTGTGACGCTCAGTGTGAGACAATCAGTGTGTGATGGTCAGTGTGTGGCAGTCGGTGTGTGGCGGTTGGTGTGTGATGGTTGGAGTATGTCGGTCGGTGTGTGACGGTCGATGTGTGCTGGTAGGTGTGTGCCGATTCGGTGTGTGTTGATCGGTGTGTGATGATCTGTGTGTGATGGTCGGTATGTGATGATCGGTGTGCGACAGTCGGTGTGTGACGATCAGTGTGTGACGGTCGGTGTGTGACGATCGGTGTGTGACGGTCGCTGTGTGAAAGTCAGTGTGTGATGTCGGTGTGTGATGATCGGTGTGTGACGGTCAGTGTGTGGCGGTCGGTGTGTGGTGGTCGATGTGTGACGGTCAGTGTGCGTCGGTCGGTGTGTGACGCTCGATGTGTGTCGGTCGGTGTGTGACGATCGGTGTGTCACAATCAGTGTTTGGTGGACAGTGTGTGGTGGTCGGTGTGTGGCGGTCGGTGTGTGGCGGTCGGTGTGTGACGGTCGGCGTGTGGTGGTCGGTGTGTGACGGTCGGTGTGAGAAATTCAGTGTGTGACGATCGGTGTGTGACAGTCAGTGTGTGGCGGACAGTGTGTGGTGGTCAGTGTGTGGCGGTCGGTGTGTGACGGTCGGTGTGTGGCGGTCGGTGTGTGACAGTCGGTGTGTGAAAATCAGTGTGTGATGTCGGTGTGTGATGATCGGTGTGTTACGGTCAGTGTGTGGTGGTCGGAGTGTGGTGGTCAGTGTGTGACGGTCGGTGTGTGTCGGTCGGTGTGTGACGGTCGGTGTGTGGCGGTCGGTGTGTGATGATCAGTGTGTGAGAGTCAGTGTGTGGCGGACAGTGTGTGGCGGACAGTGTGTGGCGGTCGGAGTGTGACGGTCGGTGTGTCACGGTCGGTGTGTGATGGTCAGTGTGTGACGTTCGGTGTGTGACGGTCGGTGTGCGACAGTCGATGTGTGATGATCGGTATGTGATGATCGGTGCATGACGATTGGTGTGTGATGGTTGGTGTGTGATGATCGGTGTGTGATGATCTGTGTATGACGGTCGGTATGTGACAATCGGTATGTGGTGGTCGGTGTGTGTCGGTCGGCGTGTGGCGGTCGGCTTGTGATGCTCGGTGTGTGACGATCGGTGTGTCATGGTCGGTGTCTGACGGTGGGTGTGTGACGGTCGGTGTGTGGCGGTCGGTGTGTGTCGGTCGGTGTGTGGTGGTCGGTGTGTGATGGTCGGTGTGTGTCGGTCGGTGTGTGACGGTCGGTGTGTGACGGTCGGTGTGGATGGTCGGTGTGTGACGATCGGTGTTTGGCTGTCGGTGTGTGATGGTCGGTGTGTGACGATCAGTGTGTCACGGTCGGTGTGTGACGGTCGGTTTGTGAGGATCGGTGTGTGACGATCGGTGTGTGACGATCTGTGTATGACGGTCGGTATGTGACAATCGGTGTGTGACGATCGGTGTGCGATGGTCAGTGTGTGATGGTCGGTGTGTGAAGATCGGTGTGTGACGATCGGTGAGTGACGATCTGTGTATGACGGTCGGTATGTGACGATCGGTGTGTGGTGGTCGGTGTGTGTCGGTCGGTGTGTGGCGGTCGGCTTGTGATGTTCGGTGTGTGACGATCGGTGTGTCACGGTCGGTGTCTGACGGTGGGTGTGTGACGGTCGGTGTGTGGCGGTCGGTGTGTGTCGGTCGGTGTGTGGCGGTCGGTGTGTGATGGTCGGTGTGTGACGGTCGGTGTGTGTCGGTCGGTGTGTGACGGTCGGTGTGTGGCGGTAGGTATGTGTCAGTCGGTGTGTGGCGGTCGGTGTGTGATAGTCGGTGTGTGACGGTCGGTGTGTGTCGGTCGGTGTGTGACGGTCGGTGTGTGACGGTCGGTCTGTGAAGAGCGGTGTGTGACGATCGGTGTGTGACAATCTGTGTATGACGGTCGGTATGTGACAATCGGTGTCTGACAGTCGGTGTGTGATGCTCGGTGTGTGAGGATCGGTGTGTCACAGTCGGTGTGTGAAGGTCGATGTTTGAAAATCAGTGTGTGATGGTCGGTGTGTGACGATTGGTGAGTGACGGTGCAGTGTGTGATGATCGGTGTGCGACGGTCAGTGTGTGATGGTCGGTGTGTGAAGATCAGTGTGTGACGATCGGTGAGTGACGATCTGTGTATGACGGTCGTTATGTGACGATCGGTGTGTGGTGGTCGGTGTGTGTCGGTCGGTGTGTGGCGGTCGGCTTGTGATGCTCGGTGTGTGACGATCGGTGTGTCACGGTCGGTGTGTGACGGTCGGTGTGTGACGGTCTATATGTGACAATCAGTGTGTGAAGGTCGGTGTGTGACGATTGGTGAGTGATGGTGCAGTGTGTGATGATTGGTGTGCGACGTTCGGTGTGTGACGGTCGGTGTGCGACAGTCGATGTGTGATGATCGGTGTGTGATGATCGGTGCGTGATGATTGGTGTGTGACAGTTGGTGTGTGACGATCGGTGTGTGATGATCGGTGTATGACAGTCGGTGATGGATGGTCATTGTGTGACGCTCGGTGTGTGACAATCAGTGTGTGACGGTCAGTGTGTGACAGTCGGTGTGTGGCGGTTGGTGTGTGCTGCTTGGAGTATGTCGGTCGGTGAACCAAAAACTCCCATTCCTACTGGGGGAGGAGAGAAGCTGTGTAACACTGGCGGCACACTATGTTACAGCTTGCCATGAACAGAGGGACAACCAGTAAACTAAGACAAGAGTATATATAAACAAGGCGAAAATATATTTATAAACTCAGGGATATACCTGTTTATACACTGTATGAATGGAACCGCGTTTATGTGTTCAACCATAAATGTATTTTGATGCTTTGGCAACATAAGATGTACCTTATCATGCCAATAAAGCGATTTGTATTGTATTGTATTGTATTGTGTGACGGTCGATGTGTGCTGGTAGGTGTGTGCCTATTCAGTGTGTGACGATCGGTGTGTGACGGTCGTTGTGTGGCGGTCGGTGTGTGGCGGTCGGTGTGTGACGGTCGGTGTGTGACGGTCGGTGTGTGGCGGTCGGTGTATGACGATCAGTGTGTGAGAGTCAGTGTGTGGCGGACAGTGTGTGGCGGTCGGTGTGTGGCGGTCGGAGTGTGGCTGTCGGTGTGTGGCGGTCGGTGTTTGACGGTCGGTGTGTGACTGTCAGTGTGTGCCGTTCGGTGTGTGACGGTCGGTGTGTTACGGTCGGTGTGTGACGGTCGGTGTGTGACCGTCGGTGTGTGGCGGTCGGTGTGTTTCGGTCGGTGTGTGGCGGTCGGTGTGTGACGGTCGGTGTGTGTTGGTCGGTGTGTGCCGGTCGGTGTGTCACGGTCGGTGTGTGATGTTCGGTGTGTGATGTTCGGTGTGTGACGGTCGGTGTGTGACGGTCGGTGTGTGGAGGTCGGTGTGTGACGGTCGGTGTGTGGAGGTAGGTGTGTGACGTTCGGTGTGTGACGGTCGGTGTGTGACGGTCGATGTGTGGAGGTTGGTGTGTGACGGTCGGTGTGTGACCGTCGGTGTGTGGCGGTCAGTGTGTTTCGGTCGGTGTGTGGCGGTTGGTGTGTGACGGTCGGTGTGTGTCGGTCGGTGTGTGCCGGTCGGTGTGTCACGGTCGGTGTGTGATGTTCGGTGTGTGACGGTCGGTGTGTGACGGTCGGTGTGTGGAGGTCGGTGTGTGACGGTCGGTGTGTGGATGGTCGGTGTGTGACGTTCGGTGTGTGACGGCCGGTGTGTGGCGGTCGGTGTGTGACGGTCGGTGTGTGGGGTCAGTGTATGTCGGTCGGTGTGTGGCGGTCGGTGTGTGATGGTCGGTGTGTGACAGTCAGTGTGTGTCGGTCGGTGTGTCACGGTCGGTGTGTGACGGTCGGTGTGTGATGGTCGGTGTGTGACGATCAGTGTTTGGCGGTCGGTGTGTGATGGTCGGTTTGTGGTGGTCGGTGTGAGATGGTAGGCGTGTGACGGTCGGTGTGTGATGGTCGGTGTGTGACGTTCTGTGTGTGACGGTCGGTGTTTGGCGGTCGGTGTGTGAAGATCGGTGTGTGACGATCGGTGAGTGATGATCTGTGTATGACGGTCGGTATGTGACGATCGGTATGTGGTGGTCGGTGTGTGTCGGTCGGCGTGTGGCGGTCGGCTTGTGAAGCTCGGTGTGTGATGATCGGTGTGTTACGGTCGGTGTCTGATGGTCGGTGTGTGATGGTCGATGTGTGACAATCGGTGTGTGAAGGTTGGTGTGTGACGATTGGTGAGTGATGGTGAAGTGCGTGATGATTGGTGTGCGATGGTCGGAGTGTGACGGTCGGTGTGTGACAGTCGATGTGTGATGATCGGTGTGTGATGATCGGTGCGTGACGATTGGTGTGTGATGGTTGGTGTGTGACGATCGGTGTGTGATGATCGGTGAGTGATGATCTGTGTCTGACGGTCGGTATGTGACGATCGGTGTGTGGCGGTCGGTGTGTGATGGTCGGTGTGCGAAGAGCGGTGTGTGATGATCGGTGAGTGACGATCTGTGTATGACGGTCGGTATGTGACGATCGGTGTGTGGCGGTCGGCGTGTGACGGTCGGTGTGTGACGGTCGATGTTTGACAATCGGTG